>NC_139664.1:18638838-18857006 GCF_951799395.1 Argentina silus
GACAAAGATGGATGGCCATTGATCATCAGAGCATTAGGACAAGTATGAAACATTCTCATATGACATTCTCTCTGACACAGCATTATTCATGAGGTTGACTATGAACAAAGATTAATATCAGATAATATGGGATCTCTCCCAGGTGCATGGCTTATTCTGTTTCAGACTGGGGGCATTGTCACCCCTGTGGGGGGTGAGGGGGGCACGGGGTGAAGGGGGGTGGGGGGGGTGGACAGGCCACATCAGCACCTTCCTGAACTGACAATGGGCCGCTTCTGCCCAGCTAAACGGTGTGTGTGTGTGTGTGTGTGTGTGTGTGTGTGTGTGTGTGTGTGTGTGTGTGTGTGTGTGTGTGTGTGTGTGTGTGTGCGTGTATGTGTGCGTGTGTGTGTGTGCGTGTGTGTGCGTGCGTGCGTGCGTGTATGTGTGTGTGTGTGTGTGTGTGTGTGTGTGTGTGTGTGTGTGCGTGTGTGTGTGTGTGTGTGTGTGTGTGTGTGTGTGTGTGTGTGTGTGTGTGTGTGTGTGTGTGTGTGTGTGTGTGTGTGGATGTTACCTCATGCAGAGTAATCTATCTTTCCCTCTGTGTTATGACCTTGCCCTGACCTGAGGCAGTATCTGGTTCACCTGTCCACAGTCAGAGGAGTGGGGGAGGACAGAGGCCTGGGAGCCAGCTCACCATCCACACTCACTGGCCCTGTTTGGACACTCTAAACACATATCCTTCCTTCTTCCCTTCCTTCACTGACGAAATCACTGATCTCACTGATCTCACATGACTGGATGGTGAAAGCAATGCAGTGGGAAGCTTGCTTTGACTCATCCCATGACATTAGATCAGTGGTTACTGCAATGAATGGAGGAAGGTATTCAAACAGGGCCCGACTAAAACCTGGTCCATTCGGTTGTATTCTAATAAAGGATACTGACGTACTAGGGACGATCTTCTCTATGTACTGCAGGCTTCCTCTGTTCCACGACTCACTTATGAAAAGTACTTTATTTCATCTTAGAGCTGATCTTTGTGTTTAACCCCATATGCAGTACTAAAGTGTGTACGTGTGAGACATTTGTTTACCCTCTGGCTCCCTCCTGTGGACAAACCAGTCAGGTGTGGTCAGGGGCAGTCTGTCTCCTATACGGTCTGTCTCCTATACGGTCTGTCTCACCTACGGTCTGTCTCCTATACGGTCTGTCTCACCTACAGTCTGTCTCCTCTACGGTCTGTCTCCTCTACGGACTGCCTCCTCTACGGTCTGTCTCCCCTACGGTCTGTCTTACCTACGGTCTGTCTCTCCTACGGTCTGTCTCCTCTACGGTCTGTCTCTCCTACGGTCTGTCTCTCCTACGGTCTGTCTCCTATACGGTCTGTCTCCTCTACGGTCTGCACCTCTCCACTGGTCTTTATAGATATAGTATAATAAATTATTCTAATATATTTGAATAAGCAGCATGGAAATGATTATTGCAAGAGTGTGAACATTGAGAAAAGTGCCTACCGTCAAAACAATGCGAGATAAGACAACGGCTAGACGCTAACATGTTTCACACAGTGAAACGCCGATTAGCGTTGTTAAGTGTGACCAAATTCAACGATGTACCCACTTTTTAACATATACACATATTCTGCAAGATTTTGGATTTCAGATTAGGGTAGAATCCTCTGGAATTTGGGATTATTGATAAATGGTGGTAGTTTGGTGGTAGTTTTTCTCAGATTCTCAGATTCCTGGCGTTCAGAGCATGCCAATGTGGAAAAACCGACCGAATGGCGAATGTCTTCAGAACTTGAGAGGGAGAATCGATCTAGAAACAGAGTGTGGGAAAAGTGGTGTGGAGTGTAGGGTTCAGTGGCTCACATAGAGACTGAGTGATGAGGACCAGGCCACTGCATGTGTGTGTGTGTGTGTGTGTGTGTGTGTGTGTGTGTGTGTGTGTGTGTGTGCGTGTGTGTGTGTGTGTGTGTGTGTGTGTGCGTGCGTGCGTGTAGGTGTGTGTGTGTGTGTGTGTGTGTGTGTGTGTGTGTGTGTGTGTGTGTGCGTGTGTGTGTGTGTGTGTGTGGGTCAGTGGCACACACAGAGATTGAGTGATGAGGACCCATCAGGCCTCAGCCCTGCCCGACATCCATCTCAGAGAAGAAACGGCAGACATCGTAACAGGAGCAGCAAGAAGCGCTCGCTAACAAAGACCAACTCGAGTGGTTTGACTTGGGCACTCACCAAAACAAAAAGAAGAGATCTGTGTGAGCGTGTTTCTTCCTTTTGTGTGTGTGTGTGTGTGTGTGTGCGTGTGTGTGTATGTGTGTGCGTGCGTGTGTGTATGTGTGTGTGTATGTGCATGTGCGTGCGTGTGCGTGCGTGTGTGTGCGTGTGTGTGCGTGTGTGTGTGTGTGTGCGTGTGTGTGTGTGTGTGTGTGCGTGCGCGTGTCACAAATGATGGAGATGTCCTACCTAGGACTACTTGGCCCTCTCCTATCTTCAAAGGACACAGGTGAGGGCAGCATTGTGGATCCTGAGGTCTCACGTTACCCTTTCAACTCTCCCAGGGCCTGCGGACATCAAAGGGAAGGCTTAGAGAGCCTGTCACTGCTAACCTCTCCACATACCTACACACCGCAGGCTCAGTATCCTCCGCCGATGCACTTTCCATTCAACCGGGTTCAGGCTTTAACTGTATTCTGTCAGGCAGGACAATAGCTCTCTTCCAAAGGACAAGACTCGTCGATGATTGACCGTGTTGTGCTTAGATGCACATTGCCGTTGAGAGATGAGTGTGAGTTGGTTGCAGGACGTTGAGGAGTGATATGAGTATGGATGGACATTGGTTTAAGAGCCTTGGACATAGTACTGTAGGTGAAAGAGCCTTAGCAGGAGAGGCTGGTGGAGGTAGAAATCGGAGGATGGACTCATTGTAATGCATGGTTTGATGCCATTCTTCACGTGTTTGATACTATTCCTCACATGTGTTTGATACCATTCCTCATTCCACAATCCATGCATGACAATGAGCCCGTCCTTCGATTTCTACCTCCACCAGACTCCACTGAGCCTTAGAAATAACTGGTGATATAGTACATGGCATATAGTAATGGATATTGTAATGGATATAGTATATGGCTTTGCAATTTGGACTGAGGGACATTTGAAATGACTGTATACTGTAAGTGGATTCAAGGTTTAAAGATGCTGGTTTGATGATGTTCCCTTAGTGGGATTCTTTCTTCTGAGCATGGAGCCCTGAGGGGAATATGCTAATTCATCATGTGAAATCTCTGATACAGATTTCACTTTCATGGATAGAATAATGGGGTTAATGTGTGGAGAAGGAAGGGTTAACCCTGACAGGGCTGCTGTAGAATGGAGCAACAGATTGGAGAGATTAACTTGTACAAAAGAAAAAAGGTTTCCAAAAGGGTTCTACCTAGAACAGTAGGGTTCTACCTCGAACTCTTTCATCCAAAGAACCCTTTTTTGGAGGTTCTAGGTAGGTTCTCCTACAGGGACTGGCCGAAGAACCCTCTATGGTTCTAGTTAGAACCCTTTTTTTCTAAGAGTGTATGCAACACCTTTGGAAGATAGTGAAAAGCTGACTGAGCTTTACCTACTGTACTTCAGAGTTCTACTGCCGCCTCTCAAAAGACTCAGGAGGTGAATTGATGTGCAGTTTCTAATCAGAAATGCTATTACTTCACATTTCAGTCAACTCTGTACGCATAAATCTTCATGTTGAATTGATGTGAATACTTTGGTCCCATCTTTACATGCATCCTTTCTCATAGGGTGTAGAAATCCCTTCAAGCTTGAAGCATGCAGCCCTAATCCCAACCCCAACCTCAACGCCAGCCCTTGGCACATGCCACAACCACCATCCAACGATAATAACTCATCTGTGAGGGCAGAGAAAAAACCCAAATGACTTGCCAAGCAATCATAATTTAAGGCACATCTAAGAGCACTTTCCCCTGCTGGAGGAGCATGAAGCAGAGCTGTCAAGGCCTGTTAGCAGGGAGGAGAGGTGGGTAGGCCAGGTGCTGTGAAGAGCCAACCTCCCCTCCTTTTTCCCAACTTCCCGCCTCTCCTCCTTCCCTCCTTCTCTCCATCCCTCCTTCCTTCCTTCCCTCCTTGCCCAACAGGATCCATCCACAGACAACTACTGCTCTTTCTCTGCTCTGCTCTGCTCGGCTCCAGGGGTAAGAAATGTGAAACACGACCAAGTTGGTAGAAGCTACAAAAAGCTTTACAAGTTGTAAAACTATAAAAGCAGTGATAACTTTATAATTTGTTACAGCTGAAAAACCCGACGAGGAGAAGGACTCCCTGAAATACTCTCCTCGTCCACTTTGTCCTCATAGGTCTCTGTAAGAAGACATAGAATCATAATAATATTTTTACTGAGGTAAATATGGTAGTATTTGTGCTTTGTGGAGGATAGGTCATCAAGGGATCAAGGTCAGGTTAATACAGTAATATTCATTGTAAAACATATAAAACATCATGACCATTATGAACACCAAGTTACAAAAAAAGACATAAAATCACAATAATGTTTCTCACAGCGGTAAACATGGTGGGCTTTGCAGGTCTCCTAGTGGACAAGGTTAAATAAACATCTCCATATTAAACTATCTAAAACATCATGACCATTATGAAGAACAAGTTACAGCGAGAGAACAGAGAGAGCCGACCTCTGACCTGAGCTGAATTCCAATCTCAACAACCGATGCTTCTGCCCAACAATAGAGGCAGAAACAGAGCTCAATAAAAGGCTACGGTCCCTATGGTCCCTCAGTTACGTCATCTATCTACATGGTAATAAACACTTTATAAATCCTTTATTACACAAATGAGATGTTAATGGACAATTCATGTCCTTTGATCTGTCCTAATGTTTGCAGCCTGACTTTGAAGATGAAAAAGACGGAAAGCTGCGGACTCTGACAATAATCTTAGACAGAGGATATGAGTCTGCAACAGTATCGCGAATGCTCAATAATGTAGTCATCGCTTTCGATATGAACCAATTCCAAAATGCAGATGTATCACTTCTAAGGAAATGCTTATTAAACTACAAACTGGGAGCCATTCAATGTCAAGTATTATTGATGTTCCTCCCTTCTGGGTAAGGATGAGTTAATAGCCCTTTCCACCACAGAAAACAGTCTACGTCTGGTTATAAAAGACTAAAGTTGATTGAAGTAATAAAAGTGGTGTAGATCATGTTGATATCGAAGGGAAGGGAGGAGTGAAGTGAATAGTTGACTGAGCAGAGGTGAAGTTAACAATATATCTAATGAGAAAGCGATTGTGCAGTGCGATATTCCATCATATGGGTTTCATGAGTCTCACACGTTATTTGTGCTCTCGTAAATCACCGGCATCATTTTGAAAAGATGCGATACGTAACCTCTCCCCTCCGATATTAAATATCATTCAGACGTAAACCAAAGCCATATTAGCAGTGATCATTCTCATCTGTGTTGAGTGGTCATCTTATGGTTGAGCCAGACGCCAAGCAGCACCTGCTCCGACAGGCCAAGATAAACTTTCCATGAAACCCGAGAACGATTCAACAAGGGGGTGGTGGATTCATCCAACTGATTATCCATCTCAAAAGACACATCCAAGATTCTTAGATTGGTAAAATATGTGAGAGGTGAGACGCACCGGGACCTCGCTCAGCAGACAGACAACCCTCCCTGCACAGTACCTCTGGTTCACTCTGGTAACATTATTACAACTGGTATTACTGCTCCTTCTTAAGCAATAAAAACACAATAGAAGATGTTTCAACAAAAATAAGTCCATATTTAGAGGTAGGAGAAGAAGAATCATTTTTTCCTTCCTTCCTTCGCTACTACTAAACCCCTACGCCACAAGTCTTCTCTCTTAACCCAACAAATGATATCATCACAAAACGCTTGTTATTTCCTAATGAGGTCTGTTCCACATGGATGACTTGATATGGACATAGGGGGGCTGGGAGTGTGTGTGTGTGTGTGTGTGTGTGTGTGTGTGTGTGTGTGTGTGTGTGTGTGTGTGTGTGTTTGTATGTGTGTGTGTGTGTGTGTGTGTGTGTGTGTGTGTGTGTGTGTGTGTGTGGGAGGGGGGGGTAGGTACAGTATAGGGGGGCTACAGTATGCCAGCCCTCGGAGTTGGTACTGTAGACATTGCCATGACCACCCTGTCTGTTTTAACCTGGCTCTCTCTCTCTCTCCATATATACCATGATTCCCCTGTCGTCTCCTCTTTTAACCGCAGTAGTTTCACTTGTGATTTACCCCTGTTACTATGCGTGAGGCCCCAGAGGGCAGGAAGAGACCACCTCGTTGCCCCAGACTGTGTGAATGGCAGAGTCTGAGCCCCCCGTAAGGTGCTGACACCACGCCTGCTCTCTCTCAGGAGGGTAAAAGGGCAAACACTCATCCAATCTCAAACCACAAGCCTGTATAAACAGCAGGGTCTAGCCACTTAGCTCAGTGGAGGATGATGGAGGGCGGAATCGGAGGACGGGCTCATTGTAACGCATTGAACCTAATTCAAACGTGTTTAGTACCGTTCCTCATTCCGTTCCATGTATTACAATGAGTCTGTCCTCCGATTTCTACCTCAACCACCAGCCTCCACACGTGTTTGATAGCATTCCTCATTCCGTCCCATGCATTACAATGAGCCCGTACTCAGATTTCTACATCCACCAGCCTCCCCTGAGTTAGCTGGAGGGGACAGTGGAGATAATACTGTCAAGGTTGTATCCTGTCTACTATAGTACTAGTCAGACCGGCTACAATGTCAAACAAGGGGGATTTTTAGGTCATAAAAGATTGATAATAAACAAAGTGTAGTGCATAAATCTAGTTTAGATTCTGTTATACGACTGATCTGATTTCATAAACACCAGAGGAACATCCAGATTCCTTAATAACAGTCTCTCAGATGTATTATTCCCTCCATTTAGCTTAGGGACTCTAAAGAGCCAAAAAGCCAAGTCGTAGAAAAAGAAAAGTCTGGCTTAATAGTTTACATATACGTATCATAGCTAGCTTCTCACTTTGACTTTGACTTTGATTCCTTTGACATTTAAAAGACAAACTGTGATTTCCAAAAATCAGTAATTTATGTTTTTCTTTTTTTTTTCTCGAGCCAATGAGCCTTTGTTCCAGCCAGGATCCTGGAGTTCAGATGGGGGTTTGGGCCGATGCTAACAGGCGTTACCTGTGTTCATGCACGCTCTGCTGGCCGCTGAGAAGAAAAAAGGGCCTCTGGACTGAGGTGAGAAAATGAGGTGAGGTTAAACTTGCAACTGGTAAATTATTAATGCGCCATAAATAACTGGAAAGTTTCATTATGTCCCATTAGGGTCCGTTAGCGCAACAGTGAATCATCTCGCTGTCATGAACGCATCTGTGCTGAAGAAGGTGTTAAAAAAAGGAGTGAATAAGACCAGGGTGTGTATACATTTTTTATGTCTTCAAAAGCTCCTCTGTGTATGAGCCATTTTGGACTTCTGGGCTTTAATGTCAATCATTGTATAAATGACTATGTAATGCTAAAAACAACGTTTTAAGTGACATATACAATTTTATTGAAAAAGACAGGATATTCAATTGAGCCCCAGTAATCTACGTATATCCTATTGCACTGACAAGGTTTTCCAGCACACTCAGCTTTGACTCCTGCGACAGTACAGTTTGTTGGCCGACTAAACAACACAAACTCACCACTCGGCAGGTTGTTTAGGATTCATATCTTCAATAAATAATTCTGCCCTAGACCTTAAACTGCAGACTGTTTCTGGACAAAACCTGACTTCGCTCCCTCTTCCAACTGTATGCCCTGTACATGTGTCTACTTTTCACTTGTATTGTTAAATAAGTCATGTTTATGTGTTAAATAAGTCATGTAAATGACGTAGATCAGAAGCTATAGAATAGATATAGGTTAGACCGAATGGTATAAATAGAGAGAGTCCGGTTACGACGGACATTTTATTTGTATTCAAGCGTTATTTATTCAGGGGAACCTGACTGAGACCAGAGTGTCCTATGCAGCAGGGCCTTGTTACACAGAAGACAAAGGAAAGAAAGACAGAAAGAAAGAAAGAAAGAAAGAAAGAAAGAAAGAAAGAAATATACAACAGATCATTCACTAAAAACTTGAAATGACCTAACGGTATCAGAGTGTCCATTTCTGGGGCATCAGGTAGGTCATTCTGTGAATAAGGAGCACAGTAACTAAAAGCAGTTCTCCTTGATTCTGTTCTGGTTCATGGTGGTGCATGCCTACAGAGCTTAGTGTACTGGAATGATCAGTGTGATCAGCAGTGGGTCCTACTGTCCTGTCTTGTCCTTCCCCTCTCAATGCAGCCTAAGCACACTCAGTTGTCAAATCACTGCCTCTCCTATATACTGTGTTCTTCCCTCTCTTTTCCCAGGTAACACTCCTCTCTTTATATTCCTCCCTTCCCGATCCCAGGTAACACGTCTCTCCTTCCAGATACCGGTAAACAGGTTCTCTAAACAGCTTCTCTAGTAGCCTACTCTAGTGACTGGACCCCAGGATTTATGTCCCTGTTCAGTGGCATTTCACCAATGGAAAAACCTACCTAAATTCTGGGAATAGGAGTATGTGGAGATGCCATTGTGTGTGTGTGTGTGTGTGTGTGTGTGTGTGTGTGTGTGTGTGCGTGTGCGTGTGCGTGTGCGTGTGCGTGTGCGTGTGCGTGTGCGTGTGCGTGTGCGTGTGTGTGTGTGTGTGGGTGTGTGGTGGGGTTGATCGACGGTGCAATTTGGTTTTGCTGGGGCTCATAAAAGTGAGGAGCATCTAACTGCCTCACTACATCCAAGCCTTAATTCATTCCTTATAATGTAACGTTTCCCCCCCCCCCCTCCACCCCGCCCCCCCAAGGGAACTCTGGCAGCCAATGAAACGGTCTCACAGCCTCCTCCTGATGCTTGGCATGTCTGTTTTTTATTACAGGTTGAATGTATTTTTTTTTTCTTCAACTTTCATTACTCAAACCGTTCTTTTCTGGAAATAAGTATTTGTGATAAATGACTGTTGGAAGCACACACAGTATTTCACCATTGCACACTCTCTTCTTGTGGGAGGTTGGGCGGGGGTGGAAGGGGGCTGAGGGGGGACGAGGAGATTAAGTCCTATTTTCCCTCCTTTCTAACATGCTCACGCTCAAGTCATCTCCACAGCTTGCTTCACCGTAACCAAGGATAGCCTAACCATTGTGGTGAGGGGAAAAAGGAACAGTGTGTTCACCTTGTATCAACAACCTCTGAATACAGGGAGTGTGTGTGTGTGTGTGTGTGTGTGTGTGTGTCCCAGGGAAGGCTACTGTGTGGGATGGAGCGAAACACAAACGGAGTTACCTATTTCATAACGACACATCTTGAAGACACTGAAATCATGTGTACCAAGTGACTCCCATCCAGGAGTTACTGTACTGTACTGTACTGTGGTGGTAACCCACACTGAGGATCACCCCTTAAAACACCTGGCCCTGTTAGAGGAAAGGGTTCCAAAAGAAAGAACCCTTCTTGGTCCCATGTATGTATCTCTGTGGAAAAGGGTTATACTTGGAAGCTAAAAGGGTTTTACATGGAACCCTGTAACAACCGATAATGTAATAACATCGGATAATGTAATAACTTGTTATAATGTTATGACTTTTGCGTTGATAATGTCATGGAAAATGTAATGATGTTTTACATTATCCACCTCTTATTATGTGTACAATCCTATGAGTACAACTTTTTGGATGAATAATAATGAGTAATAACTGACCAAAATCATTGTCTACATGGTTGGATGTAGTTACTGTAGTTCCAGGGCTTTGACCCTGACGTGACCCTGTACATTTCTGCTGTCTCTCTCTCCTCTCAATCACACCAAGTCGAAAGGTAAGATATGAAATTCAGTGAATCAAACCAAATAGTTCAGTATCTAGGATGGCTACAATGAGAATGACGTATTACTTATGTTCATAAGTAATGTTCATGCCATACTAATAGTGCCTCGTTGGCAAGCTCTGAAAACAGTAAATCTACACCAGTCTTATCCAGTATATACAACCCTGGTTCTGCACTTCTGAGTGCAGGTTTTAGTTGTCAATCTGCGCTGCAGCAACACATACATGGGGTTGTCCATGTTCCACATGTGTGTGCTCGATGCACGCTAACCCTCCTATACTTAACACATTAAAATATTTGAATGTTGAAGAAAAACATACAAAACATGAGATTCAGATTAAAAACAGTCAAAAGTTGAAAAGAAAACAAAGAAAGTTTTCTTTGCCTTTTATTACGTTTTAAGGCCAGGGTTAGAGCTGGAGCTAAGGTTAGGGTTGGAGCTGGAGCTAGGGTTAGGGCTGGAGCTAGGGTTAGGGCTGGAGCTAAGGTTAGGGCTGGAGCTAGGGTTAGGGCTGGAGCTAGGGTTAGGGCTGGAGCTAAGGTTAGGGCTGGAGCTAGGGTTAGGGCTGGAGCTAAGGTTAGGGCTGAAGCTACTGTAGGATTAGGTTTAGGGTTGGAGCTAATCTTAGGGCTGTAGCTAGGGTTAGGGCTGGAGCTAAGGTTAGGGCTGGAGCCACTGTAGGATTAGGTTTAGGGTTGGAGCTAGAGTTAGGGTCGACATATGGGGGAGCTCTTGAGCTAGTTGGGTACCCTAAATAGACAGAAATAATGTCAAGAAATGATTTTATTCGGCATACAGGGGTACACCACTTACGAGCAAAAGTTTATTTTGCAGCAGTCCAGTATTGTAGAGTGATAACATAATTATAGATGTAGCCTCTCTACAGTACAGTAGCTGTTCTCTTGGCAGTGTGTGTGTGTGTGTGTGTGTGTGTGTGTGTGTGTGTGTGCGTGCGTGCGTGCGTGCATGCATGATTTTGGTAAGTCATTACATTATTCATGCAAAATAATTTACTCACCGGATAAAGTAATAACCACGGGATAATAAATAAAGTTATTACATTATCCGGTTTAATGACATTATAAACGCAAAAGTTATTACATTGTGAAACGTTATTACATTAACGTTATTACAAACCCAAAAGGGTTTTCCAACAGGGACAGCTGAAGAACCCTTTTGGGTTCTAGGTAGAGCCTGTTTTACTGAGAGTGTGGGTGGGGATGCCTGCCTGTAGGATGTGGTCCATCCCAGCGCTGCTATGGTAGGTGGTAGGCCTACGCCAGGGGTAGAAACACCCGCAGCGGATGAAGCTGGACCCACTCCAAACTCCCCGTTTAATGGCTGTTTAACGGCTCCGTCTGGAGGTTGCTGATGAGGTGCTAAGTGTCTATTAAAGGCAGACACTCCTTCAATCTGGAGAGGCTCCTTTCAAAAACCACCCCGAAAAAGCCCTCCGAACAGGGATGAAGTAAGCTTTACCTCCAATTGATGTTTAACGGATCAAGCCTAAAAACATCATCTGAAGGGTCGGTAAAAATGCCTTTGAAAGCACGTTCACTTTTTGATCAAGCTGGTTTTTTTTTTACCCTGGCTCAAAGAGCAACATTTCTTGAAGAAATATTAGCGTTTCAAATTTGTTTCCCAGAGATTCTTCTGCACGATGTGGATTATGGTCTTTGCTCATTATTGCCGAAGGAACATCGCGACTTGCGCATGACATTAATGGGATATGTGTGCCATCGAGTTTATCATAAAACGAGAAAAAAAAACATTTGTTTGGAGTGTGATTTCTAGATTACCTTATCGTTGGCTATTGAATGTAGTACATTAATGACCAAATGGAGACGTCTTTGGTGGGCCAAATTCAATAAAGCAAAAAGGTTATAGAGTCTTCACTCAAGCACGCACGTGCACGCACACACACACACACACACACACACACACACACACACACACACAAAAGCCCTACACTGCAAGGACTACAGTGTTGCTTACAGGCATGACAGCTGCTGTGAGGATGATGTCCTACCTCTCCATCAACGTAGTAATGACAGGAAGACGATGTGTCCTTATCTAAACTACATTCACTGTCTCAGGAACCTATCCATCCTCTTCTAGATTTCAACTGATGTGTCTTATCCAAACTACATTCACTGTCTCAGAAACCTATCCATCCTCTTCTAGATTTCAACTGATGTGTCTTATCCAAACTACATTCACTGTCTCAGGAACCTATCCATCCTCTTCTAGATTTCAACTGATGTGCCTTATCCAAATTACATTCACTGTCTCAGGAACCTATCCATCTTCTTCTAGATTTCAACTGTACAGTGGAGGCTGGTGGAGGTAGACATCGGAGGTCGGACTCATTATAATGCATGGAATGGAATGAGGAATGGTATCAAACACGTGTTTGTTACCATTCTTCATTCCATTCTATGCATTGAAATGAGCCCGTCGTCCAATACCATTCCATGTACTACAGTGAGCCTGTCCTCCAATTTCTACCTCCACCAGCCTCCCCTGGTACTGTATTCCTATCTGAGTTGATCCTCTGTAGTATTTTGTTTTCTCACAGCATTCCTGGCATGGTGGAGCCCTGGAGAAAACCTGGAGACCCCTGGTTTCTTGGCTGACGACAGGCGAGAGCTGCTTCACACAATAGAGAGTTGTGTGTGTGTGTGTGTATTACCTCATTGAAGGTAGAGCAGATAGATCATGAAGACCAGAGGTATGAACTGTAAAAACGTGTCAGGTCTCATCTTCCACCTGTTTATAGGGCAGCCAGCTTGGAGGAGCTGACCGACTCGTGGAAACTCCCAAGGTTAGAAGGCCACCACATGCTACATCTCATTCAATAGTGGTTGAATCTAAAGTGGGATTTAGTCTTGAGTGTTTTATTGTAGATGGTGAATCACTGCATTCCCTGCACAGGTGAGAGTAGATAGAGATCAAGAGGGGAAAGAGTGAATTGAAGCAACATGTCAATGTGGGCTACATTGAACTAAAAGGTTCAAGCATAGCTCATGAATCTTGTTCTGGAAAAACCCTCTATGAGACATACAGTAACCACAAAGATATGCTCAAACCAGGGGGAGGCTGGTGGAGACAGAAATCGGAGGACAGCCTCCACTGGCTCAAACATCCTACAGCGTAAACCCCCCTCGTAAACACGTACAGTTCCCAACCACGACATACAACATACACGACCGTGAAACATACAGTACAGACACCAATAAACAGTTGGCCTTTGCCACACGATCGGACGCAGTTCACACAGTCGACACAACTCACCCCCATACACAAAACCGATCTTCACGCCAAGCCCACATCAGGATGGAAGTTGTCTTGAAGCAGGGTGAGTTTGGAGGGTGAGGGTGAGGGTGAGGGTGATGCTCCATTGCTCTACCAGGAGGGTATGCATCCACACACAGCACAACCCAACGACCCAGACCTGACAACCCTCAGCACACCAGGGCCCTCGTGGTTTGCGGTTTGTTTATAATTTTATAGCAAAACGGGGGTCGCGTAGCAACATTGTTTAATAACAGTAGAACTGAAAAGAGCAAAAAATAAACAGCATTTCTGGCAAGCTTCCTTAGCGGGCTTTTATAAAAAGAAACTTGTTAACCTGCCCATAACACTTGATTTTACACAAGCCATTTGCAGTGCCTGAAGTAGCTCCTTTTCCCTCGATGCTTCTGTGGCTTCCATAAGGGTACAATACAGCAAGTGAGGTTCTCTCTGTCGGTCCATCGAAACATCCAGAGAAAGAGACGGATGGAAACACAGACTGAAGCTGATTGAAGCTTCTCAGCACAGTCATTTTATGTTACACTTACGGGTGCTAATTGATACATGAAAACCGAGTACAGCAGCTCATTCCATGTATTACAATGAGTCTATCCTCTGATTTCTACCCCCACCAGCCTCCCCTATAGTACAGTATATGCCTGCATTACCTCATTATAACCAGTTCAACACACAGTGTAGGTTTTGTCGAACACCCATACTACAAATTCTACATTTATTTTTTTAGATATACATATAATTGAACATTGAAAACTGTAAATATACTGAAATTATGTTCTACAATAGCACATTCAAACATTCTTAAGTTTGCCCACAGGATTTTGATTGATTTATTTAGCAATTGAGTTGAAAGGGGCAGTATACTAATTATCAGTATATACTGTACATTTACAGATCAATGTAAATGTGTCAGAGTTAGCGAGAGACATAATGTCATCTGTAGTCCCTGGGTAGATTTAGATGGACCTCTCTCTCTCTCTCTGTCTCTCTCTGTGTGTCTCTCTCTCTCTCTCTGTCTCTCTCTGTCTCTCTCTGTCTCTCTCTGTCTCTTTCTGTCTCTCTCTCTGTCTCTCTCTCTCTGAGCTCCATCCAGTCGTTTAGCGGTGTGGCAGTTGGCCATGATGCCCAGGCTGAGGCTGTGTCTGAGGCAGTGGAGGGAGCAGGCATGCAGGTGAGGGCGGGCTGAGGCAGTCATCCAGCAGGCTCACCTGTGCACAGCAGACAGGTGTGCCGGCTCCCTCAGCCAGGAGGCACCTCCACTGCACGGATTTCTCTTCTCCGATAGGGGTGACTGTCCCTGAGGGTCCCGGACGGAGGAGGAGAAAACAACATTTCAGCGCCATGTGTATTTCCTGGCCCCTGCTAACGCAGACCCCCATGGATAACACATTCCAGTGAGCAAGGCAGCCGTGAGAGCCCCCCCCCCCCCACCCTCCCTGTCCTCCCTCCACACACACACACCCCCACGCCCCAATCAGACCCTCCCCACATGCACTCAGGCGCATCGCCGAAATTCAAACCCAACGACCCCCACAGACAAACACTCGGCAGACCAGAGAGGCAGAATACTTCATCCTGAAAGATGTAATTTCACTGAGAGTGGCTGATATGAGGGTTGCAAGCAGCGTATAAAGGGGGTAGTACTGTAGGTAGATAGATAGACCTACTACAAGGGTCGAGGGGAAGTTAGGAATTCAAAAAATGGTGTATTATTATGTCCATATTCATGTTGAACAGGCGGAGATTGGCTTTATCGGTCAAATATGACAGCCAATATTTGCTCTACTGTGTTTGAATTTGTGATGAGATGTTCAAAGCCTTTAATTCTGTGATATTCATGCAAGGCGGACAATAATATATGCAGGAGTGTATTCAATTACAATTCAATAGTGGAACTGTTGCATCCCAAACATGTTTTTGATATTGCTGTAAGAAGTTGAGCTGATATAGTTTAACAAGGGGGATATAAGACTGGGGTTTTCTGATCTAATCTAAATCAAATATTTCTCATTTTACTAAAAACAAAGAAACACGATATTACCCATAAATCCTATTACTTTGATTAAAAGCATTAGCACTCTGTCCCTGAGCGACTGGAAAAGGAAATGTGTTGGAGATGGTGTCACAGGAACCAAGTTTGCCCACTTGGCAATTCAGAGTCATTAAAAAAGGGCGGGATGAACCCATCTGGAGGTTCGTCTCGTTAACGAAGCAGCACCGCTGCGACAGCTAACACCACGGAACCAAACTGAAGTTTACCCACTTTTTCCTCTCTCTCTCTCTCTCTGTCTCTCTCTCTCTCTCTGTCTCTCTCTCTCTCTCTCTCTCTGTCTCTCTCTCTCTCTCTCTGTCTCTCTCTGTCTCTCTCTGTCTCTCTCTCTCTCTGTCTCTCTCTCTCTCTCTGTCTCTCTCTCTGTCTCTCTCTCTCTCTCTCTCTCTGTCTCTCTCTCTGTCTCTCTCTGTCTCTCTCTCTCTGTCTCTCTCTCTCTGTCTCTCTCTCTCTTTCTCTCTCTCTCTCTGTCTCTCTCTCTCTGTCTCTCTCTCTCTGTCTCTCTCTCTCTCTCTCTCTGTCTCTCTCTGTCTCTCTCTGTCTCTCTCTCTCTCTCTCTGTCTCTCTCTCTCTGTCTCTCTCTCTCTCTCTGTCTCTGTCTCTCTCTCTGTCTTCAGTGTCCTGTCATATAAATTGTGATGACCTTATTTACACGCTGCATGTACATTTCAAAACAGAACCAATCTTGTCTTAAGAGTGCAAAGGTCACTCACTGTAAACTAAGGCTGTCGCTTCACTGTTTCATCCGTACGCATGGGGCCACACAGTGTTATAACATGTTAGTGCTGTAGAACTAATAGTTGTGTAATAGGAGCACCGAGGTCAAACCAGGCTACTGAGAATAGACACTGATAAGAATAAAAGGCGGCGAAGGGGGTAAGAGTTTTGTGACACAGCGGTCACTGCCGTTTTCTACTTCCTAGGTCACGACCTTGTCCACTTCCAGGCGTGGAACTCGAGGAGCATGTCGTGTGTTCAACGCTGATCTGCGTTTTCTCAAAAGTAACCCAATCTCAGTGTAATAAGTTAGGACTTTAGTTGGAGTCTCCCTTTACTCAAGGCTGTCACCTAGTGGTGTCTTTGAAAAAGAGTGAATAACATCTTTGCTTTGTGGTTTTCCCCCCACTTCATCTCCTCTGGAGAACTGGGGAGATGCAAGCAGCCCTTGATGTCGGGGGAGTTTTGTAGTGTCCATGGTTTGAGTTTCACACAGCTGTGCGAGAGGTGTGCTTATGTGGTGATTTGTTGCTCTATAATGGCTTTCTCCATGGTGATTCCCCTCTGAGACTATGAGATAACTGCTCTCGCCTTACCCAGAGAGCACCAGCTGACTTACTGCACAGGAGTGGCTGCCTGGATGGGGTGGATGGGGGCATTGGGGTGACCTGAGGGCAGGAGGGATGGGGATGGGTGGTGGGGGGGGGGGACCTGCAGGTGTGTAAACTCCTCTGACTACAGACAGGTGCACTGCACCTGCACCACAAATGCTCAATCACACCTACACACACCAAAATTCCGACTACACACGCACGGCAGAAAATAGCGTATTTCTGTATGTTGTGTTGTGATGCCTTGTGTTACTGCCTCACACCTCTCTGAGAAACCCCCCCCCCCCAACAACAACAAACACCTCAGCAATCACCCAACACAGATGTGGGATAACAGATCAAGCCAGTGGAACATGATGCATTATATCAGCTCCCCTGAGCCAAGCAGCACTCCCTAAATCTCCGAGGAGGTGAATACTGCCAGCAGACCGGCCAACATTGCCCTAGCAGCTCCTCCTCTCGCCTGGTGGCTAATGATGCTAATCGTCGTCCAGTTACATGGCCTGATTCAGCAGTTTGAGGGCACTTTCACACGGATAAAGTCATCTGGAGGAGCCAGTGTTCCGGATCGGAGGTTTCATCCCCAGCAGTGCTTGAAGACAGTCCTCTAGGAGGCTCCGAGCGGGGGAGAAGAAGGAGAAGAAAGAGAAGAAGAAGAAGAAGAAGCCTTGACTGATGACATGGACATTCTGTTCCCCCAGGGCTGTATTGTCGTCTGCGTCTTTATGCCACTTAGAAACTGTCTCCATGAGGTTAGACAATGCCTCTGTATCCAACCAATCACATTCCAGGGGCCTGGTTGGCTTCACACGCAGCAGCTACAACAACATCACTACAACTGACACAATTATTGAATCTCAATATGCACACAACAGGGGAGGCTGGTGGAGATAGAAATCGGAGGATGGGCTCATTGTAATGCATGGAACGGAATAAGGAATGGTATCAGGTACCAGCCTCCCCTGGCACACAACGATATCCCTGCAAGGAGAGTTTAAAAGTGAGCAACAAAGTTAGTAACAAAGGTTACCTTCCGGTCTAATATAAAACAAAACAAAAACATTCTATTTCCTGGCGTCTGGACAGCATTAGAGCATTCTTCACCACAGGACTAGAGGAATCCCCCTCCTAATTATAGTCTACAGCCACACTCTGGAAGCTTGTGAGTAAACGTTTTATCACTATGCGGTGGCAACACTCCATGGGGAGAGGACTAGTAAAAATAACAAGCTTGGAGAGCTCTTCTGTTTCTTCAGAGGAATTGTTTGTTTACACGTGATGCGGGGGGAGGAGGGGGAGGGTTGGAGGAGGGGAGGGGAAGTCTCTCTGTCGTGTGGTTTGGTCGAGTTTCCCCTGATGGGCTTGAGGCATGGTGGGAACTGCAAGCGATGTGTACCACAAACGATGCGCGGCGGTATCGTGTGATCATGTTTTGGCCTTTTTGTTCTGGGTAAATTGGGGAATTATGGGCAGAGCGGTACCCCATTGATAAACAGGCGGAGGGATAAAAAACATAAAGGGTCGCTGTGCAGACTTTGGAGATGAAAAATAACCCGGCCGCATGTAAACTGTGGTCGGAAAACACAAAAGCTGCTGACTAACTCCAGTAGGGTAGGAAGGTGGGGGCGCCCTGTTATTTGGTCTGGGCCTGGCTTCGAGCGCCTCCTTCGCCTAAACATGTTCCCTTTTGTCTGGGTGAAAGAGGGACATATATTTAGCCACCATCTGTATCATATAAAGCAGTGCTCATCACCTTCCTCCGAAATAGCCCTGCAAAAGTAATCCTGTTGTTGTTATTGTTTTTGCTGTTTATTCGTTTTACGGGCTGTCTTTGAGCACCCTGTTAAAATGACACACCTCATTCAAAAGCACAGGGAGGTTCTGAGGATAAAGGGCCATTTATTACTTCTCTTACCAACTCGCAGCGTATGAAACAGTCTCCTGTCTGAGTGGTTTTGAGTCTTCAACAACTGTCTCATTAAAACCTCGGCTCACTTTTTATACAGATGACATTTAATCTGCACAAAGTAAAATCCCATTGGCTTCACGGCTCTCGTGAATGTGTATGTCTTTCACTGGTTGGACAGATTTTGGTTTCAGAGCCAATGAAATGTCAGAAGAGCCTGACGGAGCCCCTGGCCCTCGCTTACTCCCAGGGTCAGCTTCCTACAGGCCTTCCTCAATGTAAACAGCCTGCTGTAATGAGAGCATTTTACACAGGACCTCTCATACGTGGGAGAGATATTAACAGCCTGACTAGGTTGAAACCCAAAACTGACCCTAACTGTAACCAAACTCCTAACCCTGACCCTAACCATAACCAAATCCCTAACCATATTTTAACCAATTCAAGATCAGTTTGCTGGTCAGCCATGTCCCCTTAGTTTTTCCCTTCATACCTACCACAGGGGAGGTTGGTGGAGGTAGAAATCGGAGGACAGGCTCATTGTTATGCATGGTATGGAATGGAATGAGGAATGGTGTCACACACATACATGCATGACACCAAACACTGCAAATTAACACAACAAAAACATGACAAAACAAATCACAACGAACCCTCCGTCACCTTGGAGAACATGGTCCTGACATACGTAAGTGGGACATACAGTCATGAGAAAAAGTTAGGACACCCCCAAAATATTAAGTTATTCTCTTAAAAATATGGACATATCAATATGTTATCTTCTTTCTAACAATGTCTATAGATAAAGGGGATGTAATTGAACAAAAAACTATGAAAATGTAACTTTGTAATCATTTATTTAACGAAAAATTAACAATAATGCCAATTCCTACTGAGGAAAAAGTTAGGACACCCTATGCCCTAATAGCTAGTATTGCCCCCCTTGGCTGAAATAACCTCAATTAGACGTTTCTTATAACTGTCTACAGGTCTCTGACATCAATTGGGAGAAAGTTTTTCCCACTCCTCCTTGCAGAATTCTTTCAGCTGTGTGATGTTCGAGGGGTGTCTTGCATGCACAGCCAGTTTCAAATCAATCCACAGCATCTCAATAAGATTAAGATCCGGGCTTTGACTTGACCATTCCAGAACTCTCAATTTATTTTTCTTGAGCCATTCCTTGGTAGATTTACTGGAATGTTTTGGGTCATTGTCATGTTGCATGGTCCACATCTGCTTCAGCTTCAACTTTCGAACAGATGGTCTCACATTTTCCTCAAGCACCCTCTGATACAATACAAAATTCATAGTGGATTCTATGATGGTGAGCTGACCAGGCCCTGCTGCAGAAAAGCAGCCCCAAACCATGACATTTCCACCCCCATGCTTCACAGTTGGTATGAGGTTCTTGTTCTCAAATGCTGTCTTGGTTTTGCGCCAAACATGTCTACTCTTACTGTGCCCAAATAGTTCAACTTTGGATTCATCTGTCCAAAGCACATTGTTCCAGAAGTTCTGGTCTTTCTCTAGGTGTTCTCTGGCAAACTTTAGTCTTGCCCTGATGTTTTTTTTTGACAGCAGGGGTTTCCTCCTTGCACACCTCCCATGTAATGCAAACTTGTTCAGTCTCTTTCTTATGGTGGATGCATGTACTTTGACATCAATTGTGGCAAGAGATACCTGTAGGTCTCGTGATGACATTCTGGGATTGTTGGAGACTTCTTTAAGCATCTTTCGGTCAGCTCTTAGGCTGAACTTGCTTGGGCGGCCTGACCTGGCCATGTTGGTGGTGGTTTTAAATGTTCTCCACTTGTAAATTATTTTCCGGACAGTGGAATGGCCAATTTCGAATAGTTTGGAGATCTTTTTATATCCCTTCCCAGACTCATATGCATCTACAATTTTTCTTCTGAAGGCCTCAGAGAGCTCTTTTGATCTCGCCATGGTGATGCAACTCACTTCAACAATCAAGAGCAAACCAAACTAAATATCTGAGGCTTAAATAGGACAGGCTCCTCCAAAATCCTCTGTAACGATGTTCTAATTATTTGCACCTGATGTGGTGCTCTTTATTATAATTTTAGGCATTTTAAGTGGAACTAAATGTGGGGGTGTCCTAACTTTTTCCTCACAAGAAGATTGCATTTCTATTAATTACATTTTACCAATCATTTTTTAAATAATTTGTTTCAGTTGTATTTGTTTAGTTATATTACCTCAATTTTTCAATATTGTTCAAATGAATATCAAATGTCCATATGTTTGAATATGTTGAAGAAGACAAAGGTTTTCATAGGGTGTCCTAATTTTTTCTCATGACTGTATTGACTGCAAAAACAAGGCAATGGTGAACTGCTCTCTCCTGTGCTGCCTGCTGCCCCTGTGATGCAGCTCCAGGGTGATTTTGTTATGGTTACAGTGCAGCCATGGCTGCCGCTGCACCAACAAGCCGAGAGGTTGGCCTCAATGCACATGGGCGCATTTCTCAATTGTTCAAAACTTCATTCCTCGCGTCCTCATCCACTCACTTCCTACTTAAAATGCATTGGAGAAGATCTAGGTTCCTTCCCTTTGATATTGTCCCCCAATGCTTTGTTCTGAAAAAAAGGGGAGTGGAGGACGGAGGAGAGGAATCAAGTTTCTAACAACTGAGAAAGTCCTGGGGTTAATTATGTGCCACAGCTCAGAGTTCACCAACAGAAAGAGTAAGTACTATAATATCTTTATTACATCAAGTGGAGTGGCCATTTACCTGATTGTTTCTAAGTAATAACTTTTCAGTACGTTATGTTTTGACGTTTATTACCGTTTTAAAGACGTCAGTCAGATTTAACAAACTAGATGAAGTTGAATGAACCTCGTTTATAAAGTCTCCCTTGTTGCTGGAGCTGCTGATCGGTTTTACAGTAAGTCTATGAATCAGAAATAGACAGTTCTGCGGCTTCTCACTCCATCCATCTTCTCAACAGCAGACTGGGATGACACTGCATAATCCTCAAAAGCAGACTCCCTCAAGGTTTCTTCTTCTTTAGACTCACATCCACACAAGAGTACACTTCACACAACACTCTCTCGGACCACAACAGCCAGGAGGATGGCATCACTTCTCGAAGCGAAAGGATAAACACATGGATTGAACAAGTATAAGACCATGCCAATGACAGCAAAACAATGAAGGAATCCTGACCCAACACTCCAGAATCTGTTATTCTAAATGTCATCACAACAGGATGCATTCTGTGGAACTGGGAGGAAAAGGCTTCAACCTCATGAACTAATAAGGTCCGGAAATAAAGGCTTTGAGAGGGACACTTTGTGAAAGTTTCATGCAGTGAAAACTGTTTGTATTTAAAGGCTATGTTGTAGACTGTACTCCTGCTCTGAATATACCATTACACAACTTTTAAAAGTTTTGCTGGGCAATAAGCCATACTCGATCAAGATATACAGTGCCCTGCGTAAGTAATAGGACAGTGAAGAATTTTTTCTTCTTTTGGCTCTACACTCCAAAAGTTTGGATTTGAAATCAAACAAATTCTCTACTTTAGCTATGAAATTAAAGTGCAGATTCTCAGCTTTTATTTTACACTTTTTAGACATATTCCCCCCCTATTTTAAGCCACAAAAAGTAATGGGACAGATTTAACAAATGTCCAAATTAAGCACTTATATTTAGTATATGCATGCAATAACTGCCTGAAGTCTGCGACCCATTGATCCCACTAGATGCTGGGTGTCTTCTCTGGTGATGCCAGACCTGTACTGCTGTTCAGTTGTTGTTTGTTTTGAGAAAGTTTTTCCTCAAGTTTCCTATTCAGCAAATGAAATGCATGTTCAGTAGAATTTAAATCTGGAGATTGACTTGGCCAGTCAACAACTTTACACTTTTTGGCCCTGAAAAACTCCCTAGTTGCAATGGCAGTATGTTTTGGGTCATTGTGCTGCTGTACAATGAAGCACTGTCCAATAGGTTTGGAAGCATTTGCTTGTACTTGGGTAGAGGGTTTCTGTACACTTCAGAATTCATACTCTGCTGCCACTCAGCAGTTACTTCCTCAATGAAGACAAGTTAGCCAGTTCCTGTGGAAGCCATACATGCCCAAGCCATAACACCCCCTCCACGATATTTCACAGATGAGGTGGTATGCAGTGGATATTGGGCAGTTTCTCCAATTCTCCACACTTTACTCTTGCCATCACTCTGGTACATGATCATCTTTGTCTCATCTGTCTACAATACCTTTTTCCAGAACTCTGAACTCTTTTAGCAAACTGTAACCTGACCATCCTGTTTTTTTGGATAACTAGTGGTTTGCACGTTGCAGTGTAGTCTCTGTAGTTCTGTTGGTGAAGCCTTCTGCAGATGGTAGACTCTAACACATGCACGCCTACCTACAGGAGAGTGCTTTGTAGGACAGTTGTTTTGGGGGTTTTCTTTATTATAATGAGCATTCTTCGGTCATCCACTGTAGAAGTCTTCCTTGGCCTACCAGGCTGTTTGTGATTTCTGAGCTCACCAGTGCTTTCTTTCCTTTGAATGATGTTCCAAACTGTTGCTTGTGTTAGGTTTAAGGTTTTGGCGATGTTTCTGATATTTCAGATCATAATGGATTCCCTGACTTTAATTGACATCTCTTTGGTCCTCATGTTGACAGACATCAATAGCAGACACCAAAGGCAAACACAAAGCCTAGAATACTAGACATTGCGAGCTCTCTTATGACTGCACAAATGATGTGACAGAATGCACCTGACGAACCAGAAACACCTGTCAAGACAATTGTCCCATCACCTTTGGGGACCCTGAAATAGGGGGAATATGCATAACAAGTGTTGTAATTTCTGAACGGTGAAACCAATATCTACCCACATACCATCAAATAAAAGCTGAGAACCTCTTCTTGAACCTCATAGTAAGTGTTTTTTCCAAACTTCCAAACTTTTGGAGTGTAGAGCTAAAAGAAAAAATGCTTCACTGTCCCTTTAATTACGCAGGGCAAACAAAAAAACATTTAGATAGAAAATGAGCGAGATGATTTAAAACAGGGAGTCCGTCAATCAGTCAGCTCTGTCCCTATGGAGTCCATTCTCAACCAACGGGAGGGCAGGTTTCCTCAGGTCCGTCACTGCCCATTGGCGTCCATTTTGGATTCATCCTTTAAAGTCCTTTTGCTGATGCCACTGAAGTACTTCTCCCTGAAGGCGTTGTGGCCTTGGTACGGGCTGAACTGGGTGTCAGAGAGGTGGGACAGTGCATCCGACTCCTGCAGAGACAATTAGAGAAGTCAGTCAGAAGTTAAGTTAGAAATATCATGAGTAGAATGGACATGCCCATTACCGGCAGTCATCTTTGAAGTACCATTTGGTATTTTAAATAAAGTTCACAGCTTTATTAATAACCAACCTACTCAACCGACATTGGGATACCCAACTGTCATTCTACTCACTCTATTCCTATGGTCAACTATCACTAAGGTGACTACTGATGGAGTGCTTTCATGAAGTGTATGTCAACTACATGCCTATAGTATCTGGAGCTTCAAGGGTTCATTGCAACGTGGAACCAATTCATCCAACCAAAAAGGGCTTACCAAACAAATTACAAAAAAAAAACAGAACAGTGAAAACTTTAAAGTAGAACACAAACAAAGTAAGCAAATAAAACACCTTTGCCAAATCTCTCAACAAACTAACTACTGAGTAAATTGCCTTTGTGTACCTTGCCATCATAAGCTAACGTTAGTGTGTAATAAACTTGTGCAAGAGTGAGTCCTCATAGTTTCCTGTGCGGTGGGGCTGGGGCCAGGTCGTTAGAAAGTGTTTGGCAGGCCAGGGCGAGCAACGGGCGGGCGGGCGAACGGACATACGGACGGACGACTAACGAGGTGCCATGCAGACGGCGAGCTGGAAGTGGTGACTCCACCGCCGGCCTGCGACTCGTCAGCTACACCTCTCTCCATCGCCCCCCTGGCTACCGCTGCCAGGCAACCTGGGGATGGTATCTACCAACATCCGAGAGTTGCCCATGGTAACAGGACCGCTAAACAAACTAACCTACAGGTAATGGCTTGGGGCTCCTAACACTACCACCTTTCGGCTCATTAGCCTTCTTCGCTATTGAGCCGAAACGCCGGTGAATAAATGTCACAGCAACGAGAGGAGACCGTTTCGACTTTCATTTTCATTAAGTTTTGAGTTATGTTTCCGTTCGTCAGCACCTTCGCTTGGAGGTGCGTTCTTTATTCCTTTTTACGCTCCTGGCACGACGACACCATAGTCACCATGCCAGGTATGCACAGGCTAACACAACATAACATCAACAGTCAAACTACACCACATGCAAAAGTGGTCCAAAAATCTGAGATTACAGTTCCATCCACACAAACTGGTACAGGGCCTAGCAAGCAGAACCAACTCTGTACGAAAAACACCTACATTCCCTAGCCACTGCTGATGGTTTGGATCCACACCTTCGTAGATGGATAGATAGCCATTTCTGCTCGTGAACCCCAGCCAAGATCAGATCAGAGCATATGGAGACAGCGTGATGGGCCAGCTTTACACGGCCAGACAGGAATGCCTGCATTGATTTGATTCTTACCACTTGAACCTCTGAAGCAGCCTTTGAAAGGGCTTATATGCTGAGCATTGGAAAAAGCTGGAAATGTGACATCTATATATGGCATTGGGGCTATATGTTCCAGGTTTGGGGCACTGGGAGTCTTAAGACAGATGCCAGTCAGAGCAGATAAAACCGCGGCTTTTGTGTGTGTGTGTGTGTGTGTGTGTGTGTGTGTGTGTGTGTGTGTGTGTGTGTGTGTGTGTAGTGATTCACACAGGGGCCTTTATGGGAACAATTTGGGGTTTTGAAGTGAAGTGGTTGTCAAATCCAAAGATGGATTATTTTCCATACAATGTGTGATTAAGTCATTTAAGTGTAGTATAAAAAATGACTCAATCACAGCCAGATGGCGAGGTTTACTGTGGGCTTCGACTGAAGCACCATCACCATTCACTCCAACTGTGTGTACACACACACACACAACCTTTCCATGTATGCATACATACATACATACATACATATACACATATGTGCATGATCATACATACAAACACAGAAGAATAAACATATTCCTTGGCACACATGGCAGTTACTCAAGATAAGTTCATGTAATTCATCATAAGTGGCATGCCACAGCATCACAAGAACATACGCTACAGTCCTGCAGCATAAGTATACTATTACTTGCGAAAGGGATTAACCCATTCATTCAGTATGGTTGACATGGTCCACTTAAATGCACACACACGGACAAAACACAGCAGCCACGAAACACCAACTTACAGACGGACCAGATACACACACACACACACACACAGACAAACAGAAAAAGTCAAACACACACACCTCAGGCTCCTTGATCTTCTCCATGGTGATGAGTCGTCGGGAGGTGTGGCTGGAGAGGGTCTGCTCACAGTTACTGACCAGCCTCAGACAGGGGTTCAGGGGGACCATCTCCTCACAGTACCTACAACACACACACACACACACACACACACACACATACCGACAGTATAGAACAGATGAGTGAGGAGAAGATGCCTGTGGTTCATTCATGGTCATGGAGGTTAATAAAACACATAACGCATCAAGGAGGAGTTCAAAACATCCTGCAAACCACAATATACACCCCCCCCCTCACCCACCACCCCCACACGCACACACACACACCAACAAAAGACTTAGCCTGACCTCCTCCAGTAACTCAGAGGCCTTGGAGAATCACTGAGTGAATGAGAGCAGGCCTGAGGGGCCAGACACCCGCCACAGGGCCCTGCTCTCTGGAGCCTTGCTGCTGGATGTGGCTACATGAGGCCTACTGGGATACAGCCATCCCTAATCCCCTCAAAATTACACTACCACCAACGCCAGTTCTCTCTCTCTCTCTCTCTGTCTGTCTCTCCAACCCCCCCCCCCCCCCCCCCGTCTCAATCTCTCTGTCTCCCCGCTCTATTTCCTTCCCTTTCACTCCTTCTCTCAGTCTTTTGACCATAGTTGAGGAAAGCTGCTCTGAAAGCTGTTTTTTTTTAGATGACACTAAGATAACAGGGGACATGTAGTTTCTTTAGGATCACCGTCAGTCCTGGGCAGAGTACAGCACAGCTAAAGCTATCCAGGCAGGCTAGGTATATTATGAGGGGGGGGGGGGGGGGGGGGGGGTGTTTGTATATTTGTGTCAGTGGCTCTTTTTCCTACCACCACACCGACCGTCACGGGGCCAGATATTCACCCTCGTGTTTGTCTCCCGCGTTGCCATGGCCACGGTGGAAACATGGCTGCTGTTGCGGTGGTCGGCCAACACCGTGCGTTAATTCCGCCCCGCCAATCACCTCTCGTTACTATAGGGAGCTGGACCTGCCACATGGGCCTTTTCATTTCGAGAGAGGGAGAGAGAGAGAGAGAGAGAGAAAGAGCCGTGCGGTGCCAGGCTTTCACTTTCAATACATATTTTTCCATCATCTAAGATGAATATAGTGTAAAGCTCTATTATACAGATGTTGCACAGCAGGCATGGTGAGGAGGGTCACGGTGGAGGCCAGGAACAGGAGGAGGAGGAGGAGGAGACTGGGTCTTTTATCTTTCCTAGTACAGAACAGACCACATTCCGTTCCGTGCATTACCACGAGCCCGTCCTCCGATTTCTACCTCCACCAGCCTCCCCTGGGACAGACACCTGTCTAAAAGCCTAAGGATCTGCCCCCTTCGTACAGATACAGTACACAGGGGTTGTCAGAGGAAGTCAACGACCCTTCTCGGCCGCCACGGGGGGCTCGAAGCCCACCAGTTTCCTGTTTGCTTTGCGCTCAGCTTCATTAGTAACAGCTTCAGCCCTCAGAGATAATGTGTCTGCCGGCTCCTGCCAAAGCAGCGGAGGAAGTGAAACCTCCCGACACTGCGGCTGGAAAAGTCTGAAATGTGTTCAGAACGTCAACACATCGCACAAACGGTGGAGAGAAAGAGAGGGTGCGGAGGGCGAGAGAGCTAACGAGCTCGAGAAGCCGCAGAGTTCGTTAAATCGCAGCCATGGTACGGGGCGGGGCAGTGGGCATGGCGGCGGCAGCGGAAGCATTCTAATTGGCCGGGGGAGTACGCGGTGTGACTTCATCGCCCAAGCCTGTGCAGAGCGTCACAGAGAGACCCCCAGAGCCTCGTCTGCGCCGGCTGTTAGGACCACAGCCCCACACAACACAACACAACACAACACAACACAACACAACACAACACAACATGACTCCTCTGCTATGCCTCCCCATTCTTAAACCAGTGTTTACAAACAACCATGTTGCTACACAGTCCCTGTCCCCCCCCAGGACCACTCTGTCAGTCAACCCTTCAGCCACCAGTGACATCTGCAGCACCAGTCAACAGTGACACCTAGTGGCAGCATGGACACTCTCTTTCATTGACACCGATAACAGACTAAACCCTAACCAGGTTCCACTAACCTACGCTTCTACATTTCTTCTCTGTTTAACACTCCCTTATTTCTCTTGTTCACAATCTCTCCAGTAAGTGGCACTGAGGTAGATGGATAACATTCCTTTGACATCTCTCTAACACACTGTCTGTCTCTGTGTGTGTGTGTGTGTGTGTGTGTGTGTGTGTTGCCCCTCCACGGAAGTCGTGACCTAGGCCAGCTGTCGAATGAACTTTGACACCTCTTTAACTCTCTCTCCATCTATTTTCTTTAGAAAAGTGTGTGTGTGTGTGTGTGTTTGTGTGTGTTGCCCCTCCATGGAGGTTGTGACCTAGGCCAGCCGTCGAACGAACTTTGACATCTCTCTACATCTATTTTCTTTACAAAAGTGTGTGTGTGTGTCTGTCTGTCTGTCTATATATGTATGTGTGTGTGTGTGTGTGTGTGTGTGTGTGTGTGTGTGTGTGTGTGTGTGTGTGTGTGTGTGTGTGTGTGTGTGTGTGTGTGTGTGTGTACCAGGCCAGCCGTCCTCTGACACTCTCTCAGGCCCTCAGTGCTCAGTAGAGGCTGGCTGCAGACGCCCTGCCTGCCGCCTGTCACCACAGCCACAGCCACATACATACCAGGGTGAGGGGAACCCGATAGCCCCTGGATCCCCACCCTGGAGCCCCCAGATCAGGCCCTGGAGACAGCCTCTGTCTGGCCTGTGTCAGCCTGTCTGGCCACACGGGTTTATTTTGGCACACTGCCGCAATGTAGACAGGGTCATCTACAGCTACACCAGGAGTGAAGAGTAGAGCAGTCAGTCAGACAGACACAGACACAGACACACACACACACACAGCGCAGACACATGAACGAATGAACGAACGAACAAACAAACACACACACACACACACACACACAAGACTTAGGCTGACCTCCTCCAGTAACTTAGAGGCGACTCACAGCCGAAGGCACAGACTGAGGAGTCCCTGTAAGCTGTTCTCTCACTGTCCGTTCACATTATCAGAGGTGGGAGTGACGAAATACCAGAAGTATTTCTATTCATTTTCAACTGGGGGAAACGTGACTGGTGGCAGGCCGGCGATGCAAAATAGTTGGCCAATGTTTCACTTTGAGGCGAAATCGCCAGCCAATAACCAATCAGAGGAGGGGAGGACTCACTAGCTTGTTCCGTATAGGCTACTGGGAGATGCACTACTCCCAAATGTGTGGTAAAGAGTGCTGGCAAGCAAAATAACGTCCATCTGCGGCCAAACGGTGGGGTGGGGTGGGGGGGGGGGGGTTGCGGTTGTAATATGAACACACTGTCAGTCAGACCACTGAAGGCAGGTGTATCTACAGATGTGTGGCCTGCGGCTCTCTCTCTGTCTCTCTCTGGCTCTCTCTCTGTCTGTCTGTCTGTCTGTCTGTCTGTCTGTCTGTCTCTTTCTCTCTCTCTCTCTCTCTGTCTCTGTGTGGGAAACTCCAGTGTGTCAGAGACAGAGGGGAGGCGGGGGGGCGGGGGTAACTGACATCACAGGGTCGTGGTCTCCCCCATCCTGCTGCTCTGTAATCTGTGGTCACCAGGCCCTGCCTGGGGGCTTGTCTGTGGTGGTCCGACACAGCTGTATGGAACAATATAAAGCTTCATAAAGCTTCAGTCTAGGCCCGGCCCGGGGTAACCTGAGGGGCCTCTGCTCTCCACTTTATGAGGCTAAAAATGGGATGTACTGAGGGGAAGAGATGCAGGGAGAACCCAAACCAGTGATGGAAACACCTGCATGCTTATTATTGCTTTGTACGCTGATCTACAGGGTTTAAAACATCCTCTGGGCCTGAATCACAATCGCCGGTGAGTGAGAGGGACTGCCCCCTGGTGGTCTACGTGGGGGAAGAATAAAAGAACAGCATCAGCAAGAAATACAGCTGACTGGTGAAGATGAGGCCTGATCAAACACTGTGTCCATTCTACATCACCATTGTGGATGACAGCAGTGAAGGGGGGGGGGGGGGGACTGTCTAAACAAAGAAGACATGAGCTTATCAATGCCAACCGCACACACACCCGCACTCACAGACCCACACACACACACACTCTCTCTCACACACACACACACACACACATACACACACACACTTTCTCTCTCTCTCTCTCACACACACACACTCTCACACACACGTAGGCAAGAGCACCAGAATAATAACAGCTGGACATTACAACTGTATACTCACTCTGGCCTGTAGATGGGTAGCCAATAAACAAGCCTCCCGCCCATGACCAGGTGGTGGGCGGCGAAATTCAATAGGTCGCTGAAGATGTCACTTAAGTGGTAGGCCATGGAAACAGGGACGTGGCCATCTCCACAGCTGGGTGGGAGGGGAAACAAAGAGTCCGTTACGTCGGTGAAGACGCCTTTGTACACTGTTTGAACAACATATGAGTGGACGGTGTGATATAGCCCTCTAGTGCTTGCTCCTTCGTATTGCAGGCTTTCGTTTGCTAAACCGAGCCCATACAGTTCAAAGTGTGAAGACTTTGAGAGACGGGGACAGGGGGGGGTAGACTTACAAGTCCTCAGTCGGTTTAACACTGTCCTTCTGTGAACCTGTTCTCCTGGTGGACTCGCGGATCCCATAGGGCGCTGAGAATAGACCAATCACAATATAGAACAGGTATGAGAAGACTTTACAGGTTCAAATCAAATAACGCACCCCCTAACTGAGTCTAGAAGAAGAGCATGGCTGAAGAACAGCATGGCTGAAGAACAGCATGGCTGACGTATGAGGAGAAGAACGTACGGTCAGTAATGATGGCATCAAACAGCGCTCCTTCCCTCCAGACGGTCTTGGAGGCGTCTGACACCAGGACGTCCACGAACGACCTCTCTGTGCCGTACTGACGGAGGTTCGCTCGGATGTTCTCGTCCGGACCCCTCCACTTCTGGTTCTTACGACTCGCCTTGCCTGGAACCAACGACATCATCATCATCATCATCAACAACACAACAACCCAGTGGGTTGTAGGCGTATGTCATCATACACAGTGTGAAAGACAATGCTATTGAACGTGAACACCTGCATAGAGAATAATATGCGATGAAAGTCCATATGTCACAAACTGCAGAATGTAAACAAGACGAGAGACATCTGTCACTTCTGGAGACAGGTCGGACTGGTGGTTAATTAACGTCATGTAGGATGCGGACTGGACTCTTTGCCAGGAATGGTTACGATACCCAAAATGACGAGTGTCACCGGTCATGTTTACATTCTGCAGTTTATGGCGTATGGACTTTCATGGCGTACAGAGAGTCACCACAAGGTCTTACCTATCCCGTGGATTGTGTTGTAATCAATATCGGTTCCACAGACGTAGGCACCAAAATGAGAGCATGCAACCAGGAGACTACCTAAGACCACAAAGAGAAGAGAAGAGAAGAGAAGAGAAGAGAGAGAGAGATGACTAATATCCCCAAATAAACACTTATCTTCGACCAACAATATGAGCTTCGTGTTCAACGTCTTGTCTAACGCCTCTACATTCGTAGTGAGCGTTACGTCCAGTGCAGTACCTGTGCCAACAAAGGGGTCGTAGACCAGGTCATGCCCTTTGACCCTGGCGTGGTTGGCCATGATGAAAGACAGTCCAGCGTCCATACTGGTGTTCCCAATGAAGTGCCTGTTCTTCACACTGTGAGAGCGGATCAGTTCCCTCTGACCATCCGCTATCTGAGGAAAAATATTTGACAACCGAAAACATGTCGTCATGAAATGGCCGGTTTATGACGACGGCTAATTTGATTTGTCTATTTTTAAAGGGGAACATCAGAGTAAGTCAATATGACTCACCCATCTCCCAAAGTAAATGTAGAAAGGCTGGTCAGGAATGTCGTTCGGGTCAGTGCCATAGTCCTCTAAGAGACAAAAGATGTGCTTTGGGTTCTTCAGATTGACTCTTCCCTTAAAGTTCAGATACTCCATAGCCTTGGGAGAGAGAGAACAGAATCATTTTACATCAGGGGAGGATGGTGGAGGTAGAAATTGGAGGACAGCCTCATTGTAATGCATGGAATGGAATGAGGAATGGTATCAAACACACATTCCTCATTCCATTCCAAACATCCTCTGATTTCTACCTCCACTGCTTTGCATGTGGCAACTCCATCGGTGATTGGCTATAACACACAGAATGTAGGCCCTGCATAAGTATTGGAAAGAGGAAGCATTTTGTCTTCTTTTAGCTCTATACTCCAACAGGTTGGATTTTAAATCAAACAATTACCATGAGGTTAAAGTAGAGATTCTCAGCTTTAATTGCATGCCAAGTAAATCTCCAGATTTAAATCCAATTGAACATGCATTTCATTTGCTGAAGAGGAAACTTAAGGCAAAAAGACCTCAAAACAAACAACGACTGAAGATGGCTGTAGTAAAAGCCTGGCAGAGCATCACCAGAGAATATACCCAGTGTCTGGTGGGGTCAATGGGTGGCAGACGTCAGGCAGTTAATGCATGCAAAGGATTGTCGACCAAATATTAAACACCATATGATTTTTTCCTATACTTTCGGAGCCCTGAAATAGGGGAGAACGTTTACAAAATGTTGTACTTTCTAAATGGTGAAACCAATCTGAAAGAAAAAAACATTGAATTATACCTGAGAATCCCAACTTTGACCCCATAAACTGTTGGGAGTATAGCTAAAAGAAAACGAAATGCTTCCTCTTTCCAATACATATGGAGGGCACTGTATAACAAAACAGTACAGTAATAATATTCGAGAATCTATCTTTGAGAAATGCAACTGGTAGCAAATCAAGTGCATCATATACTCACATCGATCTTCTTAATTCTGTCCTCAAACTCAAGGGTCTTGTTGAAAGTGTAGACGTTGATTTTATATGTTGAGTCTTTTTGGAGGAAGGGAGACTGTGGGGAGGTATATAGATACACAGAAATTAGATTGCACACAATAAGATCACACTACAGTCTCACCACCAGTGGAGGTAGAAATCGGAGCAGGAACTCCGACTTCTACCTCCACCAGCCTCTACTGGTCTATACAATAGACTCTACACACAGATTTTGTGATTGTTTCTTTTCTCTGAAAAGCACATTATATTAGTTTTGCATAAAGTGTGCTGTACAAATAAAGTTTGATTGATTGATGGATTGATTGATTGACTGAACATGTTTTTCACAAACCATGTTCTCTGTTGGGTACTTCAAGAGAGAGGTCTTGAGTTCACTGTGCGTTTTTCCATGACCCCACAATTCAAATGCAGACCTAAAGGATAAACAAACAAGCAATGACAAAAGAACCATCAGAATTCATACAGGCACTCCAGTAGGTATCCCAGAACCCAGAGCTCTGTTCTCCCTTGGGTGTGCACGTGTGTTGTCTGGGAGGAGGGGGGGTGCAGTGTATATGTGTTGTCCCGGGGGGGGGGGGGGGCACGCATCACATTCGTACAATTTATGAGAATTGATTGCATGGCCAAATAAACAGTCTTCTTCTTCTTCTTCTTCTTCTTCTTCTTCTTCTTCTTCTTCTTCTTCTTCTTCTATCCCTCTTATAGGGTGTGAAGCATTTAGTTTCGCCCCATTAATAAAGGTGGTGTAATAAAAGTGGTGGCACACTGTAACTCAGCAACACAGCACACAATCACAGCCTATTCACACAGCTGTTCATGTTTTGTGACACTAAAAAAAAAAGTGCTGCTACTGTCCACACACTGCAAAAAAGGTCTCCAGAATCCGATACATCAAAAATACTGTGTCCGGGAAGCCACCATAGAATTAAATACATTCTACCCTTGCAGATCCTATTATAACTATGATACCATGTGATGATCTGTTACTCACTTTGCACACACCGTTCTGCCCATGATGCTCTGCACATCTTCCTCCGACAAGCCATTCAGGCGCCAGAAGGGAGTCTGAGGAGGACAGGGACAGAGAGTGAGAGACAACCAATGACCTTTAGCCGAAGGGTTTATAGAGCAGTGATGACAATTACAAGGATAGGCTAAATAAGATGATATGAGTTAGTGAACATGTATGTTGTATGACATTTACATTTGAATAATTTAGCAGATGCTTTTATTCAGAGTCACTTACAATAAGGATGTTCGTGTAAAGTCAGGGAAACATCTATACATCACAATCATCGCAAGAAAGGCTTTCTATAAGGCAAGTGCCACAAGCTGTCACAGTGCTCTTATTTCACCTTTTCTCTGAAATGTTCACCTGGATCAAACGGTTTGCCCCTAAGGGAGAGCAGCGCCCTGATCTCCTGTAAGACAGAAAATATATTTCTGTTATGGCAGCTGACAGGTTGGAGCTTTTGGGTTCAGTTCAATGTTCATCATTCGCATCCAGCGGTAATATAGCGTATAATACAACACAATACAACACAACAGAATGGTTCAAAGTAGACAAATTGACAACATGACATAAGTGCACTACAAAACACGACACCACATCATTCACACTCGAGTTAAAGTGGCAGTCTGCAATAAAGTGCAATGGTATGCATGGGTTATGTGTCAGTAGCTTTAGCTGTTAGCTACTGGATGGAGACAGACGATGAACAATGGACAACGGATTTGTAGAGAATAACATAGATGACGAAAGATGACATAATGCCGAAAATGTGACAACGTATTAATGAATTGCTTTTATGAAACATACCGGTAGCCTGAAGTCAACATTGTCGTGGGCAAGATGTAGCAAATATTGAAGGCATGTTCTGCCACTGTGGGTCGCCATGTTCGATTCCCATCAAAATACGTCCTACGAGAAACCGTGTCCCTACAAACAGGGTTCCTGTGTGGGTTACTGGAAGGTCAGGATCACTATAAAGTGAGGTGTAAGTAATAGATCACTGCAAAGTGGTATTTTATAATATTTTCATGAATTAAGGGAATATTACGTAACAGGAACAATATACTTTTTTTTTTCTTTTTTCTTTTTTTTTTTTTAAATGTGATCATTATAATGTACATATATGTGCAATTACATGTAATTTTTCATAGCGCTCATATAATGTACTGTGCAAATAATATTACAAGGCTAAACATGATTTTTACTACCAATCTACTCAACAACACTTCTAGTATACATATCAAGTGAGTTTCAACCATGAGGGGTGTCATACAAAGTATTCTTGGCCTTTTACTGTGGCCCAACAGTTCGTAGTGCTTCGTCTGGATTACATATGGGATACATAATGGACTGTATACAAATAATAATCCAAGGCTTGATTTGTCGTTCACAGAACACAGCTCACAACAGCCCCCCTCCACTGCACTGTGACGTCATAATACATTTTAAAAGTATAAAAGTTGCTGCTTATGTTGTTACCGTCAGTCATTATCGCCTGGTCATAACTCTGATCAGTTCATTAACGAGCCATAATCACCGACACACCGAGGAGTAACCGAACCTGCCAATCAACGCAAATATGAATAACAAGAAGGTAAGGAACAGCGTGCAGGACAATCAAATAGACAGGCTAGCGTATGACTGGGGATTTCTGCCCAATTAGGCCTATAGTGAGGAGCGGGTCAGGTGTACTTGCACATTGAGATATATTATACGCTATTGTAGTGTAATATATTTTATTTTAGGCCGAGAGATTTTGACATTGTACACTTCTGATACTATTTGTGAATCTCTGAAATTAATCGGTCTTGCAAAGTGCTTGAAGCATTAATGTGTACATCATATACGGCTATTGGCCGAGCTAAAAGCATCCTTCCTATTATATTATGGTCCTACACTTTAACAGCAGCTGTACAGTTAGCAGGTGTGCTATGGTTGAGGTGAATTTGGATATTGTTTGATCGTCCTTCAAAAAGTTGTTCATCTAGGCCTACATCAGATAATGCGATTTTATTTCAACAGTTTATGATTAACAGCCAATTACTGTTGTTATGAATATAATGGCAGGAGAGTATACGGTAATATAATATGTACATACAACGAAAATGCATGTTGCTTAGCCTATGTGTTATAGTGATTTTGATATCCAACTTTAAAACAAATACACGGATGTAAAATGTGTGAAATATTGTCATTATCATTATTATTAGGCTATTATATTTATTTGGAATTTCCTATTATTAATATCGTTAGCTATCATTATTAGCTACCATGATTTTACACAAGTTGCGTGGTCCCATGGCAACAGCCGTATTGTGACGTCATAGTTGTTTTATGACACCTGCTTCAACGTCAGTCGGTGTACAATCATAAAGTTAAAAAGCCCTCACTGCTTTGTCAAACGTGTTTCACGCTAATGTAAGACGACAATCTACGGTGTTTTTATATTTGCTTTGACAATGCCGAACAAAAAAGAGGTAACTATTTCGTAATGTGCTATTGGGTCGATTTGACTGGATTTGATCATGTGTGATCTTATATGTGTTTTCTTGAAGGCCAACAGAAAGAGTAGTGGCAAGAAGACCATGGTTGAGAATGCCACCAACACAGGTTAGAGATTATCTTTATAATGTAACACAGGTTAGAGATTCTCTTTAGAATGTTACAATGCTTCCCTATGGTGGGGAGATTGTGTTATTCTGTTCAGACAGACTACAATGCACACAATTCTTCATTCAGATCATGTGTATTTGGGTGAAATATCCTATAGAGGCCATATATACTGTATTTGGATAGAACTTAGATTTTCTCTTTGAAATATACAGGCTACTGTGAACCATAGATAGTTAGTCTTTACATACAACTTTCTATGTCTCCTTGTATTTGCCAGCAGCTCCCTCACCTCCGCCTGGGCCCCGGTCTCCAGACAGGTTTGAGAACCGAGCTGCAGTGATTGAGCTCTTGGAGGAGAAGGCACGTCAGAGTGCCAAAACCCCTTCAGACCAGGAAGAAGAGGTCTACCCCATCCTCATCAACTTTCTGATGAGTCTGACTGATAAGTATGTTTAATGTCTCTCTGTAATGGAGGTATCTTTCAGTAGGGGGACTGTGCTCAGGGGAGGCTGGTGGAGGTAGAAATCAGAAGACTGGCTCATTGTAATGCATGGAATGGAATGAGGAATGGTATCAAACACACATTACAAAGAGCCCGTCCTCCGATTTCTACCTCAATCAGTCTCCCCTGACTGTGCTGTTTGAGTGTGTCTATGACAAAGTTAGTGGACATTCTGTGGGTTCGGTGCATATGTTGTGTTTTCACGACTGTTGGTATTGTGTGCTGTGTGTAGCTTTGTTGTTGTCATTGTCTTTTGTTGTTGTTATTGTATTTACCAATCACTGTAAAAAAAACTGCTGAAAATATTTCCTTATTTCTTCATCATTCAGGCAATGGAGAGTGATCCGTAAGGGCATGAGAGACCCTGTGAGTTGTAATTGATTGAATGATTGAATGATTGATTATCACCCAATCAACCTTTATTTGTATAGCACATTTCATACACAAAATGCAATACACTTTGTTCATAACATCAGTCCTGATTTGTGTTTATTTTCTATATATAAAAATATATTTTTTCATAATATACCATACATCCTAACTTCACTAACACATACAATATGATGTTGTGTTCTTGTGGAACCACAGACAACCAGGATGCAGCTGGGCCGACTGTGCCGCAGGGTGGTGAAGGTCATCTGTGAGACGGCCTTCCGGGTCTTCCTGCCGGCCCTGGTGCAAGTCTTAGAGCAGAGCGACAGCGAGGAGGACGAGGCTTCAGCCCCCGGGTCCGACCCAGAGCGCTCCTCCAGTACCAACCCCCAGGACCAGGAGGCTGGACCCACACTCCTCTCCTCTTCCCCAAGGTAAGCTGTCGACCAGGGTTCATTTACACATCCACTTATGAAGGTGCCCAACTACTCTTTAAGGGGCCTAAGGTTTTTGTTAAATTTTTAAGGTGACCCACATTGAAATTTCATTTCTTATGTTTTTAGTTTTTAGATTGAATTTAAACTGTAATAAGATACATAACATCTTTTGCAGTGAAGTTCAGTTTGGAGGACATTTTTGTGATACACCTGATTTTAAAGGTTTATCAACTACAGCAAAGAAAGACCCTCATTGTTAGGCCTCGTTAGGCTCAGGAGGTTTAAGACTGAAGCAAAATAGAACTTAGGAAAGGACCATAATCATTACATCCAGAATAGGAGACATTATTTACAAATATAAACATATTTAGTCAATTTAAGCTACAATATTTGTGTGGCATAATGTTTCAGACATCAGACTGTAGTGTTCATGTTTGTGTTTGTGTTTCTAGCTCCAAGACGTCCCTGCAGAGGGCTCCTGTGAGAGACCCCCTCAAGGTCTTCTTTGGGGTGACGGCGGACACCATACTCCAGGCCCTGGGTGACGACACTTCTTCCTCACCAGAACTGACTAGAGCTCTGGTGGGGGAAACACTCAGCCAGCTGAACTCCGCCTTCTCGGTGGTCGTAGCCTACACCCCCTCCGGAAGATCCTCCCCAGTGATGACTGAGAAGAAGAACGCCATGCCGGCCACCGAGGAGATGGTCCGCGTGATCTCTGGCACTCTTCAGGCGTTTGGGGTCACTGGACAGGGTCCGTCAGCATCGCCACCCCCAGCAAAGGTAAGTATGGAGGTAAGTGAAAAGATTCTTGCTCCGATGGCAGGTGAAGTAATGGCCGCCCTTGTTGAGTCAATGGAGAGCTGCAAGGAGACATTGGGAGGCGGACAGGATGCAGCATTAATGCTAAGGGAGGTGGCACTGAAAATACAGATGTTGTCCCAAAGCGACGACCGAGATGACTCATGTCAGGGAGGCTCACGTTCCTCAGAAGAGATTGGAGACTCTGAGGGCACAGTGAGCCAGAAAGACCTCGCCATCATCGGGAGTCGGGAGTTCCACACAAAAGCCTCAAGGGCTGTCAGTGGAATTCTCCGGAGAAGTGGATCTTCTCAGAGCGGCTCTGTGCAGTCATCCCGGCCTGCCAGTGCTGGTCCCAGCCTAACCCACGTGCATGACTCTCATGTCACCTCACCATCTTCCACTAACACATTCCACGCCCATTGTGACGCTGAGGCGAACAAGATCATTGATTCGTTTGTGGCAGATGTGAAAGACGTAGCAGCACAGGCCGTGGAGGCGGGGGACAGCATGGTGCAGGCTGGAGGCAAAGATCATGACACCGCGTCCTCCGTCGACCGGCCCGGTGGACGTCCCAGCAGGAGGCAGAGGGTCTTCTCAGCCATGTTGAGGCTCTACAGCAACCTGCAGAGTAAAGTGGCAGAGTTCTTCAACACGGGCTCTGCCACCGGCAAAGCAGATTTGGTGACGTCATCACCCCTCGAGGAGCCCCGGCAGGAGGTCAACTCTGAGGACATAGAGACCCTCTCTCTGAGCGAGTGTTCCCAGTCAATTAGGGCTGGATGTGACTCCCAAACCCACCTCGACGAGAGCACCATGGAAGTCATTGGGGGGATACTGACTACATTTCAGTCAATGGCAAAAGTGGAGTCGGAGTCCTCTATCGGGAGGTCTTCTGAGGAATCCCTTGCGGCTGGTGTTTTTGTGGGGGATGTGCTATCCCAGCTATGGGTTTTCACATCCTCAAACAGCCCCTCCCCTTCTGAGGAAATGCTTGCAAGTTCTCAATCATTTGACAGATCGTCCCCCGAACTCAGTGCAAAGTCGAGCACCAAAACCACTGCCCCCTCGATTCCAGCTATTGAGAGGCTCTGTAGTGAGGGGTTTCAAACTAAGGCCACTAAGTCAGTGAGCGAGGTGCTTCTTAGATCTCTCAGAGATGTATCCGCCCATGTCTTCACCAGTAGGTCTGAGCCGTCAGTCCGTCTGCCCAGCCAGACCAGCCTGAGCCCCCTGGTTGTGGAACGTGAGGCCTCAGAAATCGTTGAGACGTTCGCCTCTGATTTTAAGGTGATTTCACAGTCAGCTTGGCCTGGTAAATACATGAAATCTTTAACCGCCCTTATCGGTCTCGTTAAGACACTACAGGGTAAGCTCAGAGGGTTTTATGCGCGTTATGGGGTTATGGCTCAGGTCCCGCTTCAGGGAGAAGAGCCTCTGGCATCGGCAGAAGTTAATGCCGCCTCTGTTTTCAATTCGAATGCAAAGTCCCCTAAGTCCAGCATGAGCCAGCCTATTCTCTCAGGGGTGGGGTCAGGGGTCATGAGGGATGAGGGGTCATCGGGAGTGGTGCTCCGTAGGGGGCGTAGCGAGCCACTCAGAGGGACCCCTCAGGTCAGTCAGGTGTTCCTGGACACCCAGACTAAAAAGGTGGTTCGCAGTCTTGTGGTGTTGATTAGATCTGACATGTCAAAGGAGGAGGGGTCCTCCTCAGTGCCAATGACATGGTCAAATGAATCCTTGGTTATCTCACAGTTTGTTGAGGGTATTATTGGCTGGCTAGAGGACATCTCCTCCTCTGAGTCAACGTCATTGGAGGGTGTGAATATTACTCCAAATGAGGTCATTAGAGACCTGACGTCCGATAGGTTTAAGAGTAGGGGAACTCGCACTGTGAGGAAGGTCCTCATTAAGTCCTTGAGGTGCTTTGACTCCCAGTCTCTCACCAGTGGGGTCAGCCGGAGCCATTTGGACTTTTTACAAGGTTCCTCCACCACGTCTGCTGCCAGTACGGACTCTGCAGCAGTGGATATTTTTGGCACCGTTGTTGATGGTGTAAAAGGCCTTTTCCAGAGAGGTGAGTCTTCCACCACTGTTGGGCCCGCAGACTCTGTCCTGCTGGGCAGCTTTAGTGACCCGGAGGCCTCTGAGAGTGGGGTTAGCGTGTCTGAGATGGACATTTGGTCCACGGCACAAAGGCTGTACAAGAGTCTGTGCCATAAGTTTAGCGTTTTTCTGTCTGTGCATAAGCGGCCCCAGGCCAAAACCCAAATAGCTACATTAGCGCAGGCCAAGAAAAGCGTTAGCCAGATCCTGGGTGTAGTTCAGGATGAAATATCCAAGTCAGACCTTTTGAATAGGACAGGGGAGCTCTCTGGGATATACAGCTTGGTGGGAAATATGCTGGAGAACTTAGAGAAGGTTTACTGTGAAGACAGTGAACCTAGAACCACCTCCTCTACGTCCACGTCCTCTTCTAAAACGTTGAGGTCAGAGAGGACATTGAAAGATATGTCTTTCACACTCCCTGGGACCCCCTCTCCATCTGACCTGCAAAAAGTCCTAAGTTGCTCTATTGTGCGTAGCTCAACGATTGACATGAGCGATGATGATGATGATAAAGATGATGATGATTATTATCAGAATGATTTGATGCTGGAATCGTCATTGGCTGGTGCTAGGGACACCATGGCTGCCATTGTGGACACCATGTTTAGTCCTGCAGAGCTGCAGCAGGCCTCTTCCTCATCGTCTGAACTCACTGCCCCTCTGAGTAGACTGGAGGAGCTCCTGTCCCAAGGTAAGGTCCAGGCTCTGTCCCGTGACCTTGTAGACCGAATGAAGGGCCTGATGTTTGAATACAGAAACATCTCTCTGCACCATGTGGGAGCTGGCAGAAGTCTCTCAGACTCTGTCCTGTTAAAATACACACAGGGAGGAAGAGTTACAAGGGGGTTCTGTCCCTCTGAACTAATCTACGCTTTTGCTGAGGAGTCAGTGAAGCGTCTGTTGGTTACTCTCCTCATCCCTCCCATGACCTGGGGCTTGGATCAGAAAGCCTCCTCCTCCGATGTCTCTTCCAGCGGCAGAAGCTCCATGGTCTCCAAGAGCAGCTCACAGTCCTACAACCAGACTGTGAACCTGTTCACGCGGGCCATGGTCCAACAAGTCATAGACACGGTCTCTCTGGAGCCAGAGTCGCCCGAGGAGCCAGAGAGGGTAACACCTCTGAGTGAGATGATTGACGGCTGTCAGCCTGTCACATGTTCCCCCCGTCCCACCCTCTTTGGCACCGGTGGGTGCCAGAGTAGCGTGAAGGCTACTAATTCTTTAGCGTCTGGGTCAGTTAGGATGTGTGTGTCGCCGACTGGGTCTGAGGGAGAGGCTGAGAAGGTCCAGGCTGAGCCCAAAGGAAAGAGGAGGTCCAGTTTCCTCAGATTCCTTCCTAAACTCAGCCAGCTTAAGGCCAGCTTCAAGGTAAACCATATTTTACTATTTTATATACATTGTCCAAGTTTGCTTTCTCTTTGTAAAGATTACGACTTTTAAATGTTATCTATATACATAATCTTCTTATACATAATATTTTTGGAGTTATGGTATCTTACCAATTCCATCAATTACAGATAGGCCTATCATTTGTAATACTTGTTTCTTTCACAGCGCACCAAGAAGAGCAACAACAAGGAAAGCCAGGCCCCAGAGGCAGCACAGGAGCCGAAGGTTGAACGCTGCATCCGTAAGTCTACTGATAGGACGATCCTTCTGCTATAGGGTTGATATGTGTTCAACTACATGAATCAGCAATAATCAACAATATTTATAACAAATGTCAAAGATAAAATGTAATCTTTCTAAAACATGAATTTAGTGTTGCCTACCGAAGTGAATCTCTCTCTCTCCCTCCCACTGTCTCTAGCGGCCCTCTTCAGGAGGATGGTGTCGGCTGTCAACAAGGGCCTGTGTAACCCCTTCAAGAAGACCTCCAGGAAGACACAGAAGCCCACCTAAATGATTCAGTAAATGTTTGTGTTGCATTCAATCTATTGTATTTCTTTTCTTTTCTTATTTCACAGTTGGATTTAATCAAAGTAAGACTTTGCAAGCCCACAAAGTTCCCACTTCATGAACTTACTTCATAGTTATTATTATACTTCATGTTAATTCTTCCAAGTGCTGCTCCTACTACAACTTTCAAGCTTTTCACACCAATCCAACATTATAACGTGAAGAGAGGTCTAACTCATGTTGCTATGACTGATTTTGATACCTATTACACTTTTCAAACTATTCAAACTTGAAAGTGCACTTTTTAAACTGGAGGTCTATGGGACTATAGCTACCTATTAGCCTTTTTAATACTATTAAGCTATTTGTAACTGCAAAAACTCTCATCCAGTTAACATAGTGGAATGCTGATTTTGGCCAACATTCTGAGAGCTGCCATTGTTACTGCAACCGCTATGGAATTTTCAGAACTCTTGAATAAAAACAACAGGAGACCTGCAGAACAAATTCTTAGAATGATTGCACAACAATGCAGTCTCTTGGCTACCAGTTCTACCCTACTGAAATCACTCTCAACCACTCAACCAACCTACTCTACCCACTCCATTGAACTACTCCCATCTACCAATTCATCCATTCATCCAACCAGCTAACCAACAAACCAACCAACCAACCAACCAACCAACCATCCATCCATCCATCCATCCATCCATCCATCCATCCATCCATCCATCCATCCATCCATCCATCCATCCATCCATCCATCCATCCATCCATCCATCCATCCATCCATCCATCCATCCATCCATCCATCCATCCATCCATCCATCCATCCATCCATCCATCCATCCATCCATCCAATCAACCATTCATTATTCCAACCAACCAACCAAACCATTTTTAAACTTCATTTGCTATCATAATAAAACTAGTCCATCTTGCTTTAATATCTATCTCTCTTTCATCAACCAACAAACCAACCAACCATCCATCCATCCATCCAACCCAGCAACCAAACCATCTTTAACTTTATCCGCTAACATAGTACGACTGTCTCACTTTCTTTAAACTACCCAGCAAATGTATCGTCCAAACCATCTTGAAACTTTTTCTACTACCAAAATAACACATTACAAACCCACAGTTTCTTCTGGAACCGGAGGAGGAGTTGTACAGTCTTATTGCGGCAGGCAGAAAAGCTCTCTTAGTGCAACGTGATTGTAGTAGTCTGTTGCTAAAGGAGCTTCACTGCTCTGCCACAGTGTCATGAAGGGGATGGGAAGGATTGTCCATGATGGCCAGGAGTTTGGTCCTCATCCTCTTATTGGCCACCTCCTCCACAGTGTCCAGGGTGACACCAAGGACAGAACCAGCTTTCCTAATAAGCTTGTTCAGCCTCTTGGTGTCACCTTCCTTGATGCTGCCCCCCCAGCATACCTCTGCGCACAGCACTGCGCTGGCCACCACTGACTGGTAGAGCATGTTCAGCAGAGTCCTGCACATGCCAAAGGACCTGAGCCTCCTCAGAAAATAAAGCCGGCTCTGGCCCCTCTTTTACAGGACATCTGTGTTACCAGTCCAGTCCAGTTTAGTGTCGAGGTGCACCCCCAGGTTCTTGTAGCCCTGGACCACCTCCACGTCCTCTTCCTGGATGGAAACAGGAGACAGGGGGACCCTAGTCCTCCTAAAGTCCACCACCATCTCATTTGTCATGCTAATATTGAGTAGCTGGTGGTTCTGCTCACACCACTCAACAAAACTGTCCACCAGTCCTCTGTACTCTGTCTCCTGGCCTCCACTGACACATCCCACAGTAGCAGAATCATCCGAGAACTTCTGCAGATGGCAAGTATCTGTGTTGTGCCTGAAGTCTGAAGGGGAAGGCAGCCAGAACTGTCCCCTGGGGGGCACCAGTGTTGCTCACCACCCAGTCTGACACATCCTTGCAGTCGTACAAACTCTGGCCTGTTGGCCAGGTCTTTTGTAATCCAGGAAACAATGGGGGAGTCCACCTGCATCCTTAGCAGCTTAACCGCAAGTAGTAAGGTCTGTATGGTGTTAAATGCACTGCCTTAACTAAATGGGAGTGAGCTCTGTGTAGCAGGTAGATGATGGCATCATCCACACCAATGTCTGCCAAACTGTAGGTGGTCCAAGGAATTCATCACCAGGGGCCTCATGTGTGCTAGCACCAGTCTTTCCACGGTCTTCATGATGTGGGATGTCAAGGCTTCATTCAGAACACTGGGGTTCCTTTTCTTTGGTACCGGACAAGATGTTTTCCACATTGATGGGACCTTTTCTAGACTGAGGCTCAGGTTAAAGATGTACTGGAGTACTCCACACAGCTGGTCCGCGCAGACTTTGAGCACCCTCGGGCTCACACTGTCAGGGCCCGCAGCCTTCCTGGTGCAGAGTTTCCCCAGCTCTCTCTTCACCTGAGCCATACTGATGAAGACACTGGAGTGGGGGGGGGTCGTTGGCTGTGGCAGTGGTGTCGGGGGGGCAGAATGATGGGGGGAGTCGAAGAGTTGTTATGTAAGGAAATGGTGGGGCTGGAGGAGGAGGGGGGGAATGGAGGGGAGGTGTGAATGGAGTCAGAGGGGCGGAGAGGGAAGGGAGAGGGTACTTACATTAGGCCTAAGTAATAAGTCTATGAGAGAATCAAATAAAATCTGGTACAGTATTCCAAAATTATGAATTTTTCTTAAATCAAAATGAAGTTTGCAAAAATAATCATAATCAAGAGAAAAATAGACCCCTACCTATTTCTCCGAGCTAATTGATGATGCTATTGAAACCTTTTGCGTCTGGAATAACCTCCTGCAGCCATGTCTCCGTAAAACACATAAGACTGCATTCCCTCTGTCCTCTCGCCAGTGCTGTAAGCTCCTCCATCTTATTGCCCAGAGATCTCACGTTGCCCATGATGATAGAAGGAAGATACGGTTTATATTTCCTTTTCTTCATCCGTCGTTTCACCCCTGCTCTGCTCTGCCCGTCTCCTTATTTCCTCTGGTACAGTGGGCCGCACGCCAACAACCAATGCCGGCTAATCATAATTCTATGAGAGAATCAAATTAAATCTGGTACAGTATTCCAAAATTATGAATTTTCCTTCAATCAAAATGAAGTTTGCAAAAATGAATCCAGAATCCAGAGAAAAATAGACCCCTACCTATTTCTCCGAGCTAATTGATGATGCTATTGAAAATCTCAGCAGAATTCTTTGTCACACGTCTGTTGTTCGCCAGCAATATTTGTGTTATGAATGCATTCATCATTTATTGGTAATATGCATGTTTGGTTCAGGGGAATACATTCCATATATAATATAGAAGTCAGCTGTGATGTAACAGGATTCCAATAAAAAATAGAATGTTATTTTTCACACCATGGAGATAGAATTATTTGTTGCTAAAACAACATTTCTAAATGACGTCATCATGGATTGATATTCAAGCATTCAATTTTGTTACTAGAGGTGAGAGAAGAGGAAGGGAAAAGGTGACAGGAGGAGACCTGAACCCGTAGAAGTCAGACCCAAACCTCAGAGTTGAAAAAGGTTCAACTTTTGATAAAATGTCATTTTTATACTAGCCGACTAAGGTTAAAGAAGGGGCGGGACAAAAACAAATTTCACAAATTTTTCAAAATGTTCAATTATTGTTCTGAAATAAATATACACTCTTTTTGTATGAAACAAACACTCTCTAAATGTATTTTACCCCCTCTTGCTAGCAAGCTACTCTGTTACTAGCAAAGTTTGTGTTAGCATAATCTCTAATCGTTGCTAGCTACCTTGCCAGCTGAAGTATTGTATCAGCAACAGTAAAGCAACAACAAAAGCCCAGCACTGCTTTAACAAAAAAATGCTTATTGTGGACACGGTTCCTTGCTACACTCCTAGCTCTTCACTTTGCACCCTATTATGACGTGTTTAATGATGTCACCTTGAAACTCATAAACAATCTCTATGGCAAGACACATCTTTCACTGTAGATTAGCCATAATTGGGCCAATCAGTGTAATTTTGTACATGTCCCATCTGTATGGTAAGACCCATCATTCAAAGTTTCATAAAAATTGCTCCAGTGGTGTCAGAGAAAAAGCTTGTGACATACTGTACGAACGGACACTTTTCATAGTCCCCTTTGCTTTCATCAGTGGGGGACATTAATCTTACTGAAGATTTTGTGGGCTACAGTTATGCCAAGCGGGCACACTGTGTCTCCCACCAGCATGACAGGACAAGGTATTTCCCCCCTAAATAAAAACATGTCAGACTCTCCCAAGCTGTTGGTTGAAATACAGTGCCCTATTGTATCTTGTCTTCTTTTAGCTCTATACTCCAACAGTTTGGATTTTAAATCAAACAATTACTATGAAGCTATAGTAGAGATTCTCAGCTTCAATTAAATGTTTTGTTTTTTTAGATTGGTTTCAACATTTAGAAATTACAACCCTTTTATACATAGTCCCCCTATTTCAGGGCACCAAAAGTATTGAAAGACTGGCTTGACAGGTGTGTTCCGTCACATCATTTGCGCAGGTATAATAGAGCTGTCAATGTCTAGTATTGATTCTATCAATTGATCTTTAAAAAAAAAGAGCACTGGTGAGGTCAACAATTGCAAATGGGCTGGTAGGCCAATGAAGACTTCTACAGTGGATGACCGAAGAATGCTCATCATAATAAAAATAAATAAAACTGTCCCACAGATCAGGACAACTCTCCAGTAGGTAGGTGCACATGTGTCAGAGACTACCATTCACAGAATATGTCACAAACAGAACTACAGAGGCTTCACTGCAAGGTGCAAACCAGTAGTTATCCTCAAAAAGGATGGTCAGGTTAGTTTGCTAAAAAGTTTCTAAAAAGCATGCTGGAAAATGGTCTTGTGGACAGATATTATCATGTACCAGAGTTATTGCAAGAGGAATGTTTGGGGAAAAAAGAATCAGCCCAAGGTTTACAGCATATGTTGTGTATGGTTTGGGCATGTATAGTTACCACAAGAACTAGCTAACTTGTCTTAATTGATGATGTTACTGTTGACAGCAGCAGCAGAATGTATTCTGTAGTGTAAAAAAACATCCTGTCTACTCGAGCACAAGCAAATGCCTCCAAATTGATTGGATGTCGGTTCATCATACAGTAAGACAATGACCCCATTGAACATACTACTGTCATAGCAACTAGGGAGCCAAAAAGCAGAAGGTTCTTGACTGGCCAAGTCAATCTTCAGATTTAAATCCAGTTGAACATGCATTTTATTTCCTGGTAATAAGGGTTAGACAAAAATACCTCAAAACAAACAACAACCGAAGATGGCTGCAGTACAGGCCTGGCAGAGCATCACCGGAGAATATAGCCAGCATCTGGTGAGGTCAATGGCTTGCAGACTTCAGTCAATTATTGCATGCAAAGAATTGTTGAATACTAGACATGAGTACTTTATTTGGACATTATATGATTTGTTTACAACATGTTGGAGTATAGAGCTAAAAGAAAACACAATTATTTTTCTGAAATAAATATACACTCTTTTTGTATGAAACAAACACTCTCTAAATGTATTTTACCCCCTCTTGCTAGCAAGCTACTCTGTTAGATTTGTCATTTCTTTTTTGGGATAAAAAGGAGAAAATAAATTATCCCAAGGTACACAGACCCTCCACTGGTGTGGGTGTACATTGTTCAAATAAACCTATTATGAGAATTGATAAAAGTCACGGATGTGTTGTTATCAAATGCCACAGTATTAGGAAATCTGAAATGTCCGGGAACTGCTACGAAAATAGTAAACAACTGAAATTCTGAAATTACACTGATTGGCCCAAGGGGGATTCATGGGGGACAAGTCACCAACAGAACTACAGAGGCTTGTAGAACTACTGTAGACTTGTTTATAATTACAATGTTAATCTGTTTCTCGTAAATTCTGTCCTAAAAAGTCAAGCTACACATTACTTTTAAAGTAAACTTAAAGTACTTAAAGCTTTGAATCCTAAGCAACCTGCCCAGTGGTGAGTACATTGAAAACTTTGTTAGTGCATAGGTGGAGTTATGGGTGGTGGTGTTCATTTTGAATTTCCTGTCTTTTGCGTCTTTTGACAAGCCATAACTTCTCACTTGAAACATAGTTCTTGGTCATAAATTTTGTTTTTTTACACCAGAAGGTGATCTGCCGTTAAATTAGAAACAATGTGATCCCTAGAATGTGAGACAATAAATAATTATATTAGAAAAGCTAAAACATTTAAGAACGAGGCTTATTCATAAATGTGACAGTGGCTGACATGTTTGGATACAAAACAAAACTTGCAACAACATGCGTGGGTAGAGAGTTGGTTGGTTGAGTGGTTGAGAGTGGTTTCAGTGGTGTAGAACTGGTAGCAAAGAGAGTGCATTCTTGTGTAATCCATTCAAAGAATTTGTTCTGCAGGTCTCCTGTTGTTTTTATTCAAGAGTTCTGAAAGTTCCATAGCAGTTGCAGAAACAATGGCAGCTCTCAGAATGTTGGCCGAAACAACATTCAACTATGTTAACTGTATGAGAGTTTTTGCAGTTACAAATAGCGTAGTAGTTCAAATAAGTTAATAGGTATAAGACAGCTTTCATCAGGTTTGATCATTTGGACTTTTTGGCACATTTTACAGTTGGATTGGTGTGAAAGATGTAAGTAGTAGCCGTCCAAAAATGTAATATTTTGGTTCCCATAGACCTCCATGTTAAAAAGTGCACTTTCAAGTTTGTATAGTTTGAAGGTATCAAAACCAAAAGTCATAGCAACGTGAGTTAGACCTCTCTGTATGTTGTAAAGTTGGATTGTTGTGAATAGCGCTCTAGCGCTGGGAAGAATTGGAGTAATAACTATGAAGTAAGTTCCTGAAGAGATTTTGTGGGCTTGCAAAGTCTTACTTTGATTAAATCCAACTGGGAAATAAGAAAAGAAAAGAAATACAATAGATTGAATGCATCACAAACATTTACTGAATGATTTAGGTGGGCTTCTGGGTCTTCCTGGAGGTCTTCTTGAAAGGGTTACACAGGCCCTTGTTGACAGCCGACACCATCCTCCTGAAGAGGGCCGCTAGAGACAGTGGGAGGGAGAGAGAGAGAGATTCACTTCGGTAGGCAACACTAAATTCATGTTTTAGAAAGATTACATTTGTCTTACATGTCTTTGACATTTGTTATAAATATTGTTGATTGTCCTATCAGTAGACTTACGGATGCAGTGTTCAACCTTCGGCTCCTGTGCTGCCTCTGGGGCCTGGCTTTCCTTCTTGTTGCTCTTCTTAGAGCGCTGTGAAAGAAACAAGTATTACAAAACAAAATATATGGCAAAGATGGGCCTATCTGTAATTAATGGAATTGGTAAGATACCATAACTCCAAAAAGATTATGTATAAGAAGATTGTGTATATAGATAACATTTAACAGCCGTAATCTTTACAAAGAGAAATCAAACTTGGACTGGAATGTATATAATATACCTTGAAGCTGGCCTTAAGCTGGCTGAGTTTAGGAAGGAATCTGAGGAAACTGGACCTCCTCTTTCCTTTGGGCTCAGCCTGGACCTTCTCAGCCTCTCCCTCAGACCCAGTCGGCGACACACACATCCTAACTGACCCAGACGCTAAAGAATTAGTAGCCTTCACGCTACTCTGGCACCCACCGGTGCCAAAGAGGGTGGGGCGGGGGGAACATGTGACAGGCTGACAGCCGTCAATCATCTCACTCAGAGGTGTTACCCTCTCTGGCTCCTCGGGCGACTCTGGCTCCAGAGAGACCGTGTCCATGACTTGGTGAACCATGGCCCTCGTGAACAGGTTCACAGTCTGGTTGTAGGACTGTGAGCTGCTCTTGGAGACCATGGAGCTTCTGCCGCTGGAAGAGACATCGGAGGAGGAGGCTTTCTGATCCAAGCCCCAGGTCATGGGAGGGACGAGGAGAGTAACCAACAGACGCTTCACTGACTCCTCAGCAAAAGCGTAGATTAGTTCAGAGGGACAGAACCCCCTTGTAACTCTTCCTCCCTGTGTGTATTTTAACAGGACAGAGTCTGAGAGACTTCTGCCAGCTCCCACATGGTGCAGAGAGATGTTTCTGTATTCAAACATCAGGCCCTTCAGTCGGTCTACAAGGTCACGGGACAGAGCCTGGACCTTACCTTGGGACAGGAGCTCCTCCAGTCTACTCAGAGGGGCAGTGAGTTCAGACGATGAGGAAGAGGCCTGCTGCAGCTCTGCAGGACTAAACATGGTGTACACAATGGCAGCCATGGTGTCCCTAGCACCAGCCAATGACGATTCCAGCACCAAATCATTCTGATAATAATCATCATCATCTTTATCATCATCATCATCGCTCATGTCAATCGTTGAGCTACGCACAATAGAGCAACTTAGGACTTTTTGCAGGTCAGATGGAGAGGGGGTCCCAGGGAGTGTGAAAGACATATCTTTCAATGTCCTCTCTGACCTCAACGTTTTAGAAGAGGACGTGGACGTAGAGGAGGTGGTTCTAGGTTCACTGTCTTCACAGTAAACCTTCTCTAAGTTCTCCAGCATATTTCCCACCAAGCTGTATATCCCAGAGAGCTCCCCTGTCCTATTCAAAAGGTCTGACTTGGATATTTCATCCTGAACTACACCCAGGATCTGGCTAACGCTTTTCTTGGCCTGCGCTAATGTAGCTATTTGGGTTTTGGCCTGGGGCCGCTTATGCACAGACAGAAAAACGCTAAACTTATGGCACAGACTCTTGTACAGCCTTTGTGCCGTGGACCAAATGTCCATCTCAGACACGCTAACCCCACTCTCAGAGGCCTCCGGGTCACTAAAGCTGCCCAGCAGGACAGAGTCTGCGGGCCCAACAGTGGTGGAAGACTCACCTCTCTGGAAAAGGCCTTTTACACCATCAACAACGGTGCCAAAAATATCCACTGCTGCAGAGTCCGTACTGGCAGCAGACGTGGTGGAGGAACCTTGTAAAAAGTCCAAATGGCTCCGGCTGACCCCACTGGTGAGAGACTGGGAGTCAAAGCACCTCAAGGACTTAATGAGGACCTTCCTCACAGTGCGAGTTCCCCTACTCTTAAACCTATCGGACGTCAGGTCTCTAATGACCTCATTTGGAGTAATATTCACACCCTCCAATGACGTTGACTCAGAGGAGGAGATGTCCTCTAGCCAGCCAATAATACCCTCAACAAACTGTGAGATAACCAAGGATTCATTTGACCATGTCATTGGCACTGAGGAGGACCCCTCCTCCTTTGACATGTCAGATCTAATCAACACCACAAGACTGCGAACCACCTTTTTAGTCTGGGTGTCCAGGAACACCTGACTGACCTGAGGGGTCCCTCTGAGTGGCTCGCTACGCCCCCTACGGAGCACCACTCCCGATGACCCCTCATCCCTCATGACCCCTGACCCCACCCCTGAGAGAATAGGCTGGCTCATGCTGGACTTAGGGGACTTTGCATTCGAATTGAAAACAGAGGCGGCATTAACTTCTGCCGATGCCAGAGGCTCTTCTCCCTGAAGCGGGACCTGAGCCATAACCCCATAACGCGCATAAAACCCTCTGAGCTTACCCTGTAGTGTCTTAACGAGACCGATAAGGGCGGTTAAAGATTTCATGTATTTACCAGGCCAAGCTGACTGTGAAATCACCTTAAAATCAGAGGCGAACGTCTCAACGATTTCTGAGGCCTCACGTTCCACAACCAGGGGGCTCAGGCTGGTCTGGCTGGGCAGACGGACTGACGGCTCAGACCTACTGGTGAAGACATGGGCGGATACATCTCTGAGAGATCTAAGAAGCACCTCGCTCACTGACTTAGTGGCCTTAGTTTGAAACCCCTCACTACAGAGCCTCTCAATAGCTGGAATCGAGGGGGCAGTGGTTTTGGTGCTCGACTTTGCACTGAGTTCGGGGGACGATCTGTCAAATGATTGAGAACTTGCAAGCATTTCCTCAGAAGGGGAGGGGCTGTTTGAGGATGTGAAAACCCATAGCTGGGATAGCACATCCCCCACAAAAACACCAGCCGCAAGGGATTCCTCAGAAGACCTCCCGATAGAGGACTCCGACTCCACTTTTGCCATTGACTGAAATGTAGTCAGTATCCCCCCAATGACTTCCATGGTGCTCTCGTCGAGGTGGGTTTGGGAGTCACATCCAGCCCTAATTGACTGGGAACACTCGCTCAGAGAGAGGGTCTCTATGTCCTCAGAGTTGACCTCCTGCCGGGGCTCCTCGAGGGGTGATGACGTCACCAAATCTGCTTTGCCGGTGGCAGAGCCCGTGTTGAAGAACTCTGCCACTTTACTCTGCAGGTTGCTGTAGAGCCTCAACATGGCTGAGAAGACCCTCTGCCTCCTGCTGGGACGTCCACCGGGCCGGTCGACGGAGGACGCGGTGTCATGATCTTTGCCTCCAGCCTGCACCATGCTGTCCCCCGCCTCCACGGCCTGTGCTGCTACGTCTTTCACATCTGCCACAAACGAATCAATGATCTTGTTCGCCTCAGCGTCACAATGGGCGTGGAATGTGTTAGTGGAAGATGGTGAGGTGACATGAGAGTCATGCACGTGGGTTAGGCTGGGACCAGCACTGGCAGGCCGGGATGACTGCACAGAGCCGCTCTGAGAAGATCCACTTCTCCGGAGAATTCCACTGACAGCCCTTGAGGCTTTTGTGTGGAACTCCCGACTCCCGATGATGGCGAGGTCTTTCTGGCTCACTGTGCCCTCAGAGTCTCCAATCTCTTCTGAGGAACGTGAGCCTCCCTGACATGAGTCATCTCGGTCGTCGCTTTGGGACAACATCTGTATTTTCAGTGCCACCTCCCTTAGCATTAATGCTGCATCCTGTCCGCCTCCCAATGTCTCCTTGCAGCTCTCCATTGACTCAACAAGGGCGGCCATTACTTCACCTGCCATCGGAGCAAGAATCTTTTCACTTACCTCCATACTTACCTTTGCTGGGGGTGGCGATGCTGACGGACCCTGTCCAGTGACCCCAAACGCCTGAAGAGTGCCAGAGATCACGCGGACCATCTCCTCGGTGGCCGGCATGGCGTTCTTCTTCTCAGTCATCACTGGGGAGGATCTTCCGGAGGGGGTGTAGGCTACGACCACCGAGAAGGCGGAGTTCAGCTGGCTGAGTGTTTCCCCCACCAGAGCTCTAGTCAGTTCTGGTGAGGAAGAAGTGTCGTCACCCAGGGCCTGGAGTATGGTGTCCGCCGTCACCCCAAAGAAGACCTTGAGGGGGTCTCTCACAGGAGCCCTCTGCAGGGACGTCTTGGAGCTAGAAACACAAACACAAACATGAACACTACAGTCTGATGTCTGAAACATTATGCCACACAAATATTGTAGCTTAAATTGACTAAATATGTTTATATTTGTAAATAATGTCTCCTATTCTGGATGTAATGATTTTGGTCCTTTCCTAAGTTCTATTTTGCTTCAGTCTTAAACCTCCTGAGCCTAACGAGGCCTAACAATGAGGGTCTTTCTATGCTGTCGTTGATAAACCTTTAAAACTGTGTATCACAAAAATGTCCTCTAGGGACAAGAGTGAGGAAAAAAAACACATCCTCCAAACTGAACTTCACTGCAAAAATTGTATGTATCCTATTACAGTTTCAATTCAATCTACAAACTAAAAACATAAGAAATGAAATTTCAATGTGGGTCACCTTAAAAATGTAACAAAAACCTTAGGCCCCTTAAAGAGTAGTTGGGCACCTTCATAAGTGGATGTGTAAATGAACCCTGGTCGACAGCTTACCTTGGGGAAGAGGAGAGGAGTGTGGGTCCAGCCTCCTGGTCCTGGGGGTTGGTACTGGAGGAGCGCTCTGGGTCGGACCCGGGGGCTGAAGCCTCGTCCTCCTCGCTGTCGCTCTGCTCTAAGACTTGCACCAGGGCCGGCAGAAAGACCCGGAAGGCCGTCTCACAGATGACCTTCACCACCCTGCGGCACAGTCGGCCAAGCTGCATCCTGGTTGTCTGTGGTTCCACAAGAACACAACATCATCATATTGCATGTCAGGATGTATGATATATTTTTTGTATAGAAAATAAACACAAATCAGGATTGATAGGTTAGAATGTTATGAACAAAGTGTATTTCATTTGTGTATGAAATGTGCTTTACAAATAAAGGTTGATTGATTGAATGATTGATTGATTATCACCCAATCACAACTCACAGGGTCTCTCATGCCCTTACGGATCACTCTCCATTGCCTGAATGATGAAGAAATGAGGAAATATTTTCAGCATTTTTTTTTTTACAGTGATTGGTAGATGTAAAAGACAGGCTACAGAACAAAGCTACACACAGTAACAACAACAAAGCTACACACAGCAAACAATACCAACAGTCGTAAAAACCCACAGAATGTCCACTAACTTTGTCGTAGACACACTCAAACAGCACAGTCAGGAGAGGCTGGTGGAGGTAGAAATCGGAGGACAGGCTCTTTGTAATGTGTGTTTGATACCATTCCTCATTACATTCCATACATTACAATGAGCCAGTCTTCTGATTTCTACCACCACCAGCCTCCCCTGAGCACAGTCCCCCTACTGAAAGATATCTCCATTACAGAGAGACATTAAACATACTTATCGGTCAGACTCATCAGAAAGTTGATGAGGATGGGGTAGACCTCTTCTTCCTGGTCTGAAGGGGTGTTGGCACTCTGACGTGCCTTCTCCTCCAAGAGCTCAATCACTGCAGCTCGGTTCTCAAACCTGTCTGGAGACCGGGGCCCAGGCGGAGGTGAGGGAGATGCTGGCAAATACAAGGAGACATATAAAGTTGTATCTAAAGACTAACTATCTATGGTTCACAGTAGCCTGTATATTTCAAAGAGAAAATCAAAGTTGTATCCAAATACAGTATATATGACCTCTATGGGATATTTCATCCAAATACACATGATCTGAATGAAGAATTGTGTGCATTGTAGTCTGTCTGAACAGAATAACACAATCTCCCCACCATAGGGATGCATTGTAACATTCTGAAGAGAATCTGTAGCCTGTGTTACATTATAAAGAGAATCTCTAACCTGTGTTGGTGGCATTCTCAACCATGGTCTTCTTGCCACTACTCTTTCTCTTGGCCTTCAAAGAAAACACACATCAGATCACACATGATAAAATCCAGTCAAATCAACACAATAACACATTACGAAATAGTTACCTCTTTTTTGTTCGGCATTGTCAAAGTAAATATAAAAACACCGTAGATTGTCGTCTTACTTCAGCGTGAAACACGTTTGACAAAGCAGTGAGGGCTTTTTAACTTTATGATTGTACAGCGACTGACGTTGAAGCAGGTGTCATAAAACAACTATGACGTCACAATACGGCTGTTGCCATGGGACCATGCAACTTGTGTAAGATCGTGGTAGCTAATAATGATAGTATATATTAAATTATATATTAATAATAGGAAATTACAAATAAATATAATAGCCTAATAATAATGATAATGACAATATTCCACACATTTTACATCCGTGTATTTGATTTAAAGTTGGATAGCAAAATCACTATAACACATAGGCTAAGCAACATGTAGTTTCGTTGTATGTACATATTATATTACCCTATACTCTCCCGCCCATATATTCACAACAACAGTAATTGGCTGTTAATCATAAACTGTTTAAATAAAATCGCATTATCTGATGTAGGCCTAGAATAACAACTTTTTGAAGGACGATCAAACAATATCCAAATTCACCTCAACCATAGCACACCTGCTAACTGTACAGCTGCTGTTACAGTGTAGGCCCATAACATAATAGGAAGGATGCTTTTAGCTCGGTCAATAGCCGTATATGATGTACACATTCATGCTTAAAGCACTTTCCAAGACGGATTAATTTCACAGATTAACAAATCGTATAATAATTGTACAGTGAGGAGAGATTCTAAAATTAATCAGAGATAATTTCAAAATCTCTAAATTAATATTGGCCTAAAAGAACATGTATTCCACTACAATAGCGTATAATATATCTCAATGTGCAAGTACACCTGACCCGCTCCTCACTATAGGCCTAATTGGGCAGAAATCCCCAGTCATACGCTAGCCTGTCTATTTGATTGTCCTGCACGCTGTTCCTTACCTTCTTGTTATTCATATTTGCGTTGATTGGCAGGTTCAGTTACTTCTCGGTGTGTCGGTGATTATGGCTCGTTAATGAACTGATCAGAGTTATGACCAAGCGATAATGACTGACGGTAACAACACAAGCAGCAACTTTTGAAACTGTATTATGACGTAACAGTGCCGCGATGATGCGGAGAGGGGCAGCTGTGTGTGTGGGGGGGGGGGAGTTTGACGGGGGTCATAAAATGCTTAAAACACACACACACACACACACACACACACACACACACACACACACACACACACACACACACGCATATCAGGATTCACTTAGTTCCTCTCAGCGCTTAGGACTGCTGGGTCATGGGTGATAAACGTGTGTGGAATCACTATAATAATACTCCATGTAGATCGAACAATGTGGACACTTCAGACTTCTCATTCTTCACCCGTAGAGGGCAGCACCTCACAGGCCAATAGAGTCTACTAAACACCAATAATAGGAAAGAAGTTCCTAAGAAGCACTCCCTGTTCAATAACATCAGATATACTTTATTTCTAAAACAATTACAACATGTTTGTATTTTACAAAATTATTCAAAATATACAGCACAATTTCAATGGTAGGAAACATGTGTCATTGAGCCAAAAAGTTAAAATGAAATGAGATGAGTATTGACGTGAGTAAATCCAAAATGAGCTTACTAAGCTTTTATATATATATATATATATATATATAAAAGCTTAGTAAGCTCATTTTGGATATATTAATATATATATAAGATCCTCTTCAGTCGCCTGAGGAAAAACAGACACTTGATCACTGTTTGGATGTGATGTAGCAAGCAAGCCCACTAGTTACTGTAGATACAAGTTAAACAATCCTGATTTGGGTGTCTTGACTTAAATATTGCTCTTTAAACAAGTTTAACGTGGGCGCTTTTATTTTGAATAAACATTCATTTACATACACCCGAAGTAGGTGGGCAGAGTTCCACTATTATCGTTCACGGAACACATATGGGAAATCACAAAGAAGACGAAGACCGTAAGGCCTGTGTTCCCTGAGCTTTAATAAGCTCCAGATAGCACCAATAACACATCCGGTTTCGCTTATCGCCATTTTCGCTGCTTCAAAATAAAAGCGCGAGTTAAACATTAATGGGATGGTATCACTCTATTTTCTCTTATTTTTGCCGAAATAAACACAAATTAAGCAACAGGAAGTATATCGAATTTAGAAAAAGTAAGAAATCCCCGTTTACATTGACCGGAAGTAGATGGGCAGGGTTCCACTATTGCAGCTCAGAGAACACAGACAAGAAGGGGTTTGGGTTTCTCTTGCCAACCAACACACGTGTTAAATATGTGTACTACCTACAAGCAAACTACTTGAAAGTATCTACGAGTATCTATCAATCACTCAATGGAGGCCAAGGCAAAAGGACAATTGAGTATATCCACCACTGGCACCGGATAGGACGGTAACGCTAACAAGCAGCTAAGTTAGCTAGCTAGTTTTATCTTAGTTTTGTGCGGCGGCTCTTTCAAATTGACATGCAATAATCTGTGTTCATTTGTGGGCATCAAGCGTTTCTGTCCACTAATCGAACTGCCTGATAGTCTATTGTTGCTAATTTTTTAAATTCTTGTTGAACCTGCACCAGATGATTTATCGTTTTAGCTGTCATGATTTTTAACTGACTTATCCATAATTTTCCCTGACCTTATGGATTGTTCTCAGCTAGCTATTTACTCCACTCACAGTTAAATATTGTTCATGGATTGCTTTTGACTGGTTTGAAATGTGATAGTTGTTTGCAATACATGTGCTAAATGGATGTAGATAGGGTAGAGGAGAGGGAGATCCCTGCTGTGATTTGGTCTGATGGGATTGGTGAAAAGACAGATGTATCTGAAGTACTGCAGCCATGCGATCCCCAGTCAAATGGACCTATTCCATCTAACTGCCAAACAATGAGTGTTTCCTCTTCAAATGCTGTGCACTTGGGCTTCACTGTAAATGGTGAAATTGTGGATAAAAGTAGGTCTATATGGCAGTGGCGTGCTAATCGGGCTAAACATCTTGCAGAGCAAAGTCATTGGCTACGTAGAGTCACTAATTCCAAGTGCAATGAAATAGGTTTAGATTTTAATGTGGGTTCTGTAGCAAAACAGACACTTGATTTGCAGTTACTGACAAATGGCGTAATGGTTGAAGTTTCTCAGTTTGCCAGAGAGATAAGTCGATCTCACCAGCATGTTGTATTTGATATCCTAGAATACAACTTTGATCTTGGTTTGGAAAATGAGGAACAAAGCCATGAATACCGTTTCCGCGTGAATACAAGAGTAAAACATTTGATGAGACAGTCAACCGGTTGGGATAAACCTGATTTAAGCGAGCTGTTTGAAATTCCTGATCCAAGTACAATCATTTACAAAAGAAGTGAATACCAGAATGACGACAGTGTCATCTGTACTGAGACAGACATGATGCTGGATGCTGATGAAACAGTGCAGGTACCTGTTACAGACGACTCCTTGGTTAGTCTTGCAGAGGAGACTAGGGAGGACCTCTACCCGCTCTGTAAGGACATAGGTCTAGACCTGTTATTGAATTCAAAATGTGAAACAAAACAGAAACTAGACTTGTGTTTATTGACTAAAGGTGTAATGCTTGAAGTGGCTAAGTATGCCAGTGATGTGTCCGGAACATACAGGCAGATTATTTTAGATGTTTTAGAGCACAATTTTGAGATTGTTTTGCAAAAGAAAGTTATAATGTTTGAGTTATGGAATGTTGTGAAGAGAAAGAAAGGCATGAAAGGCATGACAAATGAAAAGAAAGATCGTTTTTTAAATCAAGTATTCCGAATCAGGGTACCCAAGAAAAGAAAACAAGCAGTGATTTCCAGTGTTGGGAATGCACTCGTGACATCCCCTTTGTCAAAAAAACGACAATTAGATTTGAGGGGGAAGCCGGAAGTTGACATTTTAACTGCCAGCAGTGAGAGGATAAGTCAGACAGCCATACAAAGCGTCCCACAACATTTAGACATCCCCAACCACGAAACAGACCTATCAGAACAGAGTCCAGTCAACTCTTTAGAACAGTTCAATGTGGTTGTTAAGTCAGACGAGGATGAGAGGGAGACATCAGCCATCGCATGGTCTGATGGCATTGATAAAAAGGCAGATTCACCTCAAGTACGCCATTCACGCCAAACGCACAGTAGACCTACTCCATTTAGACCTAATTGTCAGACAATGAGGATTCCCTCTGCACGAGCCGTGGACTACATTGTAAATGGTGAAACTGTGGATCAATGTCGGTCGAGGCCTATGTGGCAGTGGCGTGCTAATCATGCACATCGTGGCGTACTAGTTCGTGGGCGATCTTCCAAAATCCCATATTCTAGGTGTAAGGAAATGGGTATAGATTTAAATGTGGGATCTGCAGCAAAACAGAAACTTGATTTGCAGATACTGACAAATGGAATAATGATTGATCTTCATCATTTTGCCAGAGAGATAAATGGAGCACACATGTATGTTGTATGTGATATCCTAGAATACAACTTTGATGTTGGTTTGCAAAATAAGCCACAACGGTATGAATTTGGTGCACGCACCATGAAAAGGTTAAGACAATTGATGAGAAAAAAACATCAAGAGCATGAGTTACGGGAAGTGTTTGAACTACCGGATCCAAAAACGATGGCCATATGCAAACATGCAATGTCATTAGGCCGAAAAGACACTGTGTCCAAATATTCTAGACCTGCTGACCTCTGCATGCAGAATGAGTCTGATCAGGACCTCACATCTCCTCAACATGTCAAAACAGACTCTATCTGTACTGAGACAGACATGATACTGGATGCTGATGAAACAGTGCAGGTACCTATAAGAGACGACCCCCCAATGGTGTCTCTAACAGAGGAGACAAGGGAGGACCTCTACCCGCTATGTAAGGACATAGGTCTAGACATGGTGTTGAATTCAAAATGTGGAACAAAACAGAAACTAGATTTGTGTTCATTGACTAAAGGTGTAATGCTTGAAGTGGCTAAGTATGCCAATGAAGTGTGTGGAACATACAAGCAGATTATCTTTGATGTTTTAGAGCACAATTTTGGCGTTGATTTGCTGAAGGAAAACCCTGAGTTGTTTGACTGCATAATATACAAGTTAAAGGATATTGTGAGGAGATGGAGGAAAGGCATTGGATTTGACAAGATACCAGATTTTTTAAATGAAGTCTTCCAAATTAGGTTACACAAGAAAAGAAAACAAGCAGTCATTTCCTCTGTCAAGGACGTCACCAGTGCATCACCTGTAAACACAGGAGCGAGTCATGCAGTGATGTACACAGAATCAGCAAACAATTGCAACTCTAAAGTGACTCAAACCAGGAATGGCATGCCAGCCAGTTACCAAGTACAAAAGTCAGAAAAGGCCTCAGATGCAGAGAACAGCCAATTAGACATGTGCATGAAAATGATCCATGACATTTCCATGTGTGAACAAGTGCAGCCGAGGCAGTTTTTTTCTAAACTAACAAAATGTTTGAGGGATTGGACTGCCTTTGAAACATTTTTCAAACAAATCCTTGCCGAATACAAATCAAGAATCCTGCCACTCCTACTTCAGGAATACAGTGGCTTTAGTCATTCTGAAATGACCAGGGTGTCCCTTGTGACTGAGCTCTTCTGTTTCCTACATTTAATTGATGGTTTAGTTCACCAGGCAAAAACAACACTTCTACTCTGGGATCAAATGATTTTAGAAGATGTAAATGTAGGGGCCATTAACACTCCCTACAAGGAGATACCTAAAGTGGAGTCTGGAGTTGTGCGTTTGGTGAGAACTGTAAGTGATGCTGTCCTGAGACCGGGATGTGCACATTTGGATGAACTTGTTGACTTTGAAACCTTTTTGACCAGCAAAGGAGCGTTTGATGAAGTGCCTTTTACTCCTTCCAAGGGAAACAGGATTGACAGTCTGTTTTATAATGCTGCAGGGGTTTACAGTATACATGATGATATGGCTGAGTTTACCAGTGACCATGTAGATGAGGGTAGTTTGCTTACAGCAGTTGCTGCTGATTTGAAGGTTCAACCGTTTAAAGCTGGATGTAGAGCTCTAGGTCTGATTTACAAGTTAATCATTGATCCTCTCTGGAAAGTCCTTTCTTTGAAGGGAAACGTGTTGGAGATGGAAGTGCGATACCAAACCCTTGTTACCAAGCTTAAGGTTTGGCAAGAGGATGGGAGAGACTTTGTTACAGGAAATGTATGCTTGTTTGATGACATGGAGATACCCAAAGACCTTGTGTTTGAGAGGCTCACAACAAGGTCAGACCCAGTCTTTTGTGACTTGACAGTCCAGATTGTTGAATTGCTGTTAGCCAGTTTCGTGGAAGTATGCAGTAAGATGGTACCAGTTGAGCCAGAGTCCAAGACACAGAGTAGCTGCACCAAGGATTTGGTAATCCTGGAACATTTGCAAAAGACAAAGTATGATGCAGTCAGTATTGCACTTGACAGCATGGTCAAGTTCAAGAGCAATCGCACATGGGAATGGCTTCTGTCTTTGGACAAACAAAAACGACTGTCAGTGTTGAAAACAATACAACAAGCATTGGAGCAACAGAGAGTGATGGCCAAAGGAACAAGAAAGGCAATTGAACCTTCAGGGGTCCAGAATAAGTAGACGTGTTACTATGTAGGTTTACATTTGGGGACAGGAGACAGTTTTATTGCTTTATTTCCTTTAGTATGATTTCTCACAGGTTGTTCAAGAAATGCTATATTAATATTTTCACCTTTTAGAGTGAGAAGTGGTTAGGGACCTAGCCTTTCAATAATGGACTTGGAGTTGCCTCCTTTTGATGCTTGGACTTGAACATGACAGTTGAATGGAAGAGACTTTAAACAAGCCTCTCAGGGTTTGATTTTTATTTACTAGCCATCTTTTGATACATTTTTTTTTATTATTATTATTTTTTTTTTATCATCAAGAAGCTATTTTGTTTGTGTGGACCAAGAAGCTTTTGTCAACTTTTCCATGAAAGCTTCAGACTTTTCAGTTTTGGATCCATGGATTTACTTTGTCAACCATTCTGTTGGATTAAACCTTTCTCTTGAAAAGGACGCTACCACTGACTCAGACACCTGGAACAACCTGAGCCTCTCTCTCAGGCAACGGAGTGTGGCTTTGGAGAAACATTATCCTCCTTTCCATGCAAGACATAAATGGCCCAATGTTTTTGCAAATCGAAGCCTGAAAGCCCCAATGCTTTGGAGAAAGACAATCCATATCCAGAGCAGTGGTTTCCTCCCTCTTGGACGCTGAGCCAGCCTGAGATGATCTACCAGATGGAGATCAGAGATATGAAATGACACAATTATAAAAGTAAGTAAAAATGATTCGGAATTGAGTACCATATTAGATCGTAAGGTGGAATCCTAACTCGAGTTCTGCACGGGTGAATCGAATCATTGCACAATTTTCCCACTGACATCAATGCAAGATTTACGCTAATGTCGGAATTATGCGCACGGATCTCGAGTTAAGATTCCACCCTGCATGAGCATACAACAGTATCAGTTCTTCACATTTCCTCATCTCTCAACATTTTCTTCAACAATTTACTCAATATGCTGAGTCCATTGAGTATAGGGTCCTATAAAATCTGTTTTATTTTTTTCCCTTATTCAGTTTTTTTTCCCTCCCAATTTGGGATTTCTTTTTTATTTATTTATTTATTCATTTTTACTCCACACCATTGTCAAATGAGTGCCCCATAGACTCTGAACATAACAAGTGACAGCAGTTAGTTTTCTTGTAGGTTTTCACTGCATGTGCACAAACTAAATCGAGTGGCCTATTCAATTTACAAAATAAATGAAGTTATTCTGTGCTTAATGTGGCATTACATTTTGAAAATGTATTTTTACCTACGTGGGTAAAAACTTGCCTCTGCATTGCTAACGTTCGCTAACTGGTTACACACATAAAGCCAGCTCTGCAGTTAGTGCACAACTAACACACACACACACACACACTCTCTCACAGGACATTTCTGCAACATTATTGGGGTTTTGCAGGGTTGAATAGCATCACAAAGGTGTACTCTTCATAACTTAATTTGCTCTATGGCAATTATATGTTGTTTTCTTATTTCAAAGCAATTTTCCATGCTATTTTGCATATTGCCTAATTCCGTTTGTATGTTTGAATTCTGTGATTCGGTCCGCGTTTACCACATGGCCAAAATTGTAATGCCCTATGAGTGCAATTTAATAGTGTATGCTACTGTGTCTCCACTGAAAAACCTCTATATCTTTGTTATAACTTATAGATGAGGAATACTTCCTCACATAGCTGGACCTCTGTTGGTAATATAGCAGTAGACATTAAGGCGGCGGTAGTCTCTGGAGCAGTTAATGTGGGGGGGGACACTTCTCACACAAACTGGACCAACCAGTTGTGCTCGCTCTTAGAGAAAGTGCCTGCGGTTCAGAAGGTATGTGTAGAGATACCTCACTGATCACCTGTTTCAGTTAGGTATCCTGAAAAGTAAATGATGGCTTTCTCAATGAAAGCTGATTTGATATTGTAATACTGTACCTTACCCAAGGTAGTGGATGTGAAAGGCTGCATGCAGAGAGAACATAACATCTCTTGAGATTCCTGCACACTGTCATTGCCTACAGTCTACATGAGCTCGAGGTCAAACACCTAGTCAGGAAGGCATGATTCTTCAGCTCGGTAGGAGAGGGCAATGCCTTGCTTTTCATACTTTTCCTTTCAGCTAAGTAACAAATGATTGAATTTGTATAGAGGTCTTGATAGACTGCCTTGCATGTTTCATATGCCTTGGTTAAAGCCATACGTGTTGTCAACCATGCTTTAACAAATTCAATGATATCTAGTGTTGTGGATACAAGTGTCTGGTGTTTATGCTTTGACAGAACTGCCGGCATCCACAGGGTCCTCTACATTTACTTTTATGGCATTTAGCAGACGCCTTTATCCAAAGCGACTTACAACAAATACATGAATCATCTATCCATCAGTCATCAAAAGATAAAGTAATCAATGCTCAGACCAGGGGCCATAGGCAGTCACAATGCTAGAAGAAGGAAACATTTTTTTAAACATTTTATTAACAGGAGAGAAACTTACAGGGGGTAGTGGGGGTGAAGAGGTCTTTAGGAGGGACCGTTAAGATGTAGCCTGAAGTGATGGGTCTTCAATCTACGGCGGAAGATTGGTAGTGACTCTGCAGTCATGACAGCTCCAGCTCCTCATGACAACCATGGAGGACAGATAGAATGTCACTGTGCTAAAGAATGTGGTGAGTGGGACTAACAGAAACAGGGCAGAGGCTGTTTCTGTTTTGAAACAACCAAGCAAATGAACAATGCAACCTTGCTAGGTTGTTTAAAAAGTCACGAAACGTTGTTTCTAATTGGCTAAACAAGCGAACAGACTGTGGAAAGTTTCTCCTTTTGTCGATTTAAAAACGTATGCCAAAACGTATGGAACGGACAGACCCTTGTCATCTCCATTGTCCGTCAACGGATGACTCCCATAGAGAAACCATTGGCACAATCCGTTATTAACAGATAGCATAGTTTGTTGGGGCCGTAGTCAACATTTATATCAAGGCTTCAGCCTTTTCAATTTTGGATACAAGGACTTTGTTGTTACCCAAGCCTTGGATTTAAAACTTTCTCATGAAAAGGATGCTACCACTGACCTGCAACAACCTTAGCCTCTCTCTTAGGCAGTGGCTTTGGCGAAGCATGGTCATATTCCCCCTCTACTTCAATGCAAGAAATGTCTAAAATGTTTGCAAGTCAAAGCCTGAAAGCCCCAAAGGAGAAAGACATCATCAATATCCACTTTTGGACAATAAGCCAGCCTGTGTTGGAGTTTGGAGCAATAAAAATGACTTTTATTTTATTTGGTACCACATAAGGGAGACTTGCATACTGCATGAGTACTTCACATTTCCTTATGTCCCAGATACAACTACAAGGACTCTTACAAATACAATCTCATCTACCAGTCCAACCTGGAGTGTCCCAGACCCCTCTTCAGTCAGCGACAAAGCTCCAGATGAGACTCAAACCTGCAATGCCAGTCTACGCCACCGTGGGGCCCCATAGGCTACACCTTGTTCCCATTGCATGTGGATACTCGGGTTATGACTCGGATTCTGTTGGACAGAACTAATGACTATCAGTACACAGAACACATCCTTGAGCTGACCACTGATTTCTGTGTGATTGGAGTGGAAGCCTAGCTTTCAGCCCTCACAAAAGTCTATAATTACTTTCAGGAAGGTTGTCCCAGTATTCCATGACTGTGTTCTTTTTGCCCTGTTCTCACAGCAGTGGCACTTTAAAACTCATCAGGCAGCACTTTTGTTACTAATGCATTCATGCTGACTTACACTCATCCTGATATTTGCACTGACGAGAGTAATTGACTGCTATACAGTATGGCTGTGCATTGTAGCCTATAATTCTGGGCTTTCAAAAAGTGTTTTTACAGATTTCCTGACGCACAATGTGACCCACAGACACTGTATGGTCAGTTTCCGGTGTAACTTCACCCCATTAGGTCACTTAAAGCATATCTGTAATTAAAACAACTTACTAATGAGATGACTCGCTGACTCTCCCCAGCCCACACTGTAATTATCACTGTTAATAGACTGTCACACACACACACATACACACACATACACGAGCACACAGAGACGCATGGACCAGTGAAGATGACTCAGTCACTGCATTTTTTCCCCCCCCCCCCACCCCACTGTGATGGTTTTTACATTCACCCACACGCCGCTCACCAGAACTCTCATTTTCTGTCTCATCCTCATTCCTCGCTCTCTCTTCCGTTCCCTTTCTACCCACGAGTCTCTTTCCCTTCCTGTTTTGCCTTTGTCTGATGTTCATTTTGGTCTGACATTTTAAAGACTCGCTCCAGCGAAAATTCTTAGCAATGTTTTCAAAAAGAGATATTTAAATGCTGTAATTTTGATGAAGAATTTAGAAAGTTGCCCCCTCCTTCCTGTCTCTCTCCTCTCTGTATATGTGGGTGGGTGAATTGCAGTGGTGCTGTATTGTGCTGCTGTACCATTATTTCTGATACTGATTTGTACTGTAACTGACGTCTCTCCTTCTGAAGGCAGTACAGCGTGGGCTTAAAGGATTGGTTCAGGATTTTTACATTTCTAGTCGGATGGTTCCTTACCCTTAAGGTAATCTGTGGGCCATGAGAAACTGTAGTGCATGGTTCAGTTGTTTAAATAGCCACTACTAACTTCAGCTACCTAAGGCCACTACTGATTTAAAAAAACAATGGTGGCACTAAAAAAAAAGAAAAGCTCAACATTTGTGGCCAAATCACCTCAAAGTAACTTCCAGCCAAGTCAGAGAGTTGATTTGATGTGATTGTGAACGTATTTACAGTGGTGGTGTGCAATAAGTAAAAAATAAAGTGTTACCTTGATTTCCGTCATAATGCTTGAGGTTCTCATGGCCTTTAGATCAACCTTGACCCCCTTCCCTCCTCCTTCTCCTCTGTAGGTGTGGCTTCTGCTTCACGGAGGTGGACCACGTACCAGCCGGCATCTACAACGTCATCCCCACCGCTTCTCTGACCTTTCTTCATGACATTCAGCAGATCCCACCCCTAGGTCTCCCAGCTTCATTGAGGAGAGGAGGTGGAAGGAATTTAGCGCCACACCGATGGTCATGTGCACTCAACATCGACGCTCACAGTCTCCCTAACTGATGCCCAAACATTAGGTGAGATTTAATGACCACAGGAGGACCCACAGAGACACAGAAGACTGGCTAACCAATTGGTTACTAGTCCTATTCCCAAAACGTACTCACTTTTCAAACATCCCTAGATGATTCCCCCTGATGTAGGTACTCAGAGGCTGTCCGTGTGTTCTTGGCTACCGGGAATAGAGGACAATGTTATTATCTTAGCTGTACATGGACCACTCTTTTGTCATGAGACTGCAACATGACGTGGGATTTCTGCGTTGCAGGGGAATGAAGATACCCTTCTTATTTCATCAGTGGGCATGTTTGTGATGTCAAGGATTTCTGTCTGCTCCACCAATCAGCCACCAATCAGAGGGGGGGAGGGGGGGGCAAGCAAGCACATGGAAAACAACATTTGTATCGCCAATCTCCCATCTTCTGTTCACTATTCAGTTTGTACTCATGCAGGTTTTTAGCTGTTTATCCTTTTTCCTGTCAATATTGTCAAATAGGCAGGCCTAATGCATTTGCTAGCAGGAGTGTGTCTCTAGACTCCTGAAACAAAGCCATTCTATGTTCACAGAGGACAGCATAACATGGACCCAACTCAAGTTACACGTACACTTGTTTTTCAGAAGCAGTTGGGAATAAACAAATATACATTGCCAAACTGATTAATTCTTGTTCATTAATTTTTTCTCGTCTTGTTCATTAATTTTTCTTGTTTATCCCTGGTCTGTGATTGCTTGAAAGGGCAACTGACTGTTGCTGCCATGGATGATGGATATACAAAAATATATATCTGTGTCTTTATATGGTCGAATGCATATTATTTATATATATAATAGAGCATGTGAAGGGGACTAAAGCATAACTAAGTCATGCATATGTAGCCTTTACACACTTTGTCTTAACCCAGAGTAAAGTGTTTGAGATTGAAACAGACCCATAAATCAACCAGACATTGGCCATTTTCTTCTCTTGATTGCTTGAGCACATGTATTAAAACAGTATTCAGCTTTTCAAAACAGTTAACACTTTCCCCTAAACAGTTTGCCAATACCACTTTTCCAATACACCATTATTTAGCAAAATGCACTATTACTCACAAAAGCAAATCAGTGCATCAAAACAGTATCCTTTGTCATCTACTGAAAAGTTAAATCCACCATTCATTTCAATGCACACAATAGTAACTATAACCGTCAATATACATTGCAGGTTGGTCAACTTTCATTTGAAAACAAAGGTGAAAAAGAGTTTCATGTACAATGTACTTTATAGTTTATTGTAGCACTGCACCTTTTGCAGAGAATACTATATACTAATACTCCTTACTATAAATATAAATCAAATTCATCTAAAATATTCAGAAATAATTATTCTCTCCTGTCTGCCAGGCCACATGTTTCATCACTGATGACCTAACCTCGTCCCCAGGCACAGTGCATAAGTCTGGAATCTCAACCACTTAAAGTTCGCCTTAGTGAGAGTGGCCATATAATTCTATGGGAGTGAGCTTACTGTGTAAAGTAGTTGTCTTCATTTAATTTGAGCAAATCCCACTACTGCGAGGTGTGGCCAGTACTGGGCTCAAAGGGAGGAAAAAAACAATACTACCTCGCTAGTTCACAAAGATGGCAACTTAGCTAATAATGGCTTCACCAAGGAGAAAAAAGCCTGATACTCCCTCAATCTGTGGTCACCTGTGGGGAAAACCATAGTGGTATACTTTAAGTACATCCAGTTGTGCCCCCTAACCCAGACTCCACAGAGATATAGATAACAATACCTTACTTGCAATACTTCCATTGATCGTTGCTAACAAAGGTCTTGGGGCAAGTCAAACACTATCCTGTCTCCATTTGCAGTCTTACTGTCCTGTTAGTCTCTGTCAGTGATCTCAGCAAGTAGCCCTTTATCTTACAACATATTGGCTTGATCCAGCGGGGAGGGTTAGGGGGAAGGCGTGATTGGTTAATAGATTAAGCCAGTGGCTATGCACTGTCCGTTTTCGACAGTCTCTCTATTGGCTTAATGAAGGCCAAGTTTCATGAATTGGTCCACCAGACCTTTTGCGCATTCAGGTGGAAGCATTTTGGAACGAGACTACTGATGATCTGTTTCATTTGTGTTAACAGACTGATTGTCAGTTAAACTGAAATTAGAGTTTACATTTATGGAGTAGAGATTCACTATAATGGGAGAAATATGCTGCAAGGTTTTTTTTTGTTTGTTGTCAAAACACTTCAATTGATGTTTTGTTTTACAAAAAGGTGTTTAACATTTGCATTTTGTGTGAAAGCAATGTGAAACGACTAACTGTTTTGCTGAAAATGTTACTGTTGTGCTTATGTATGTTATTGCTGTCAGCATGTGAACTTGGTCTAAGCAATGGTGTAAGCAATTGAGAAACTGTAATGACCATTGTGTTCCTTTGACCTCTCGTCTTTCTCTGCACGTTTGAAAACAGGGCAAGACTGCCGCCCGTCACAGACTCTAATGAGAATCACAGGGTAGGGAGAACACAACAACATTGTCTGACTAAGAGAGAGGGAAAGAGGTAGAGAGAAGGGGAGGTAAATTAAATGTGATATAGAGGACAGACCACAGAGATTATGGCCCTGATCAGAAACAAAACCTACTTGTTAAGACAATTAAACGTGTAGATTTGAAGAATCTACTCAAGGTAAGGGTGAAGGGGCGAGGGGGTTGTTTCTAGAAAGGGCAATTGTTTCAATGGTGGCAGAAGTGGGATAACCCAACACTGTTGGCTGTTTACATCTGTGCATGAGCCAGTTCCTACTTCTATTTAATCTTTCAATGCTATTGTAACCAACTTTACACCTCTTTACCAGGAGTGGTATTGCTACAAAGCTCTGTGCTCCTATGTTGAGAAACTGTTTACCATGGCAAATGCACAAGTCAGCAGCACATGACTTGAAAGGGAGTATAACTATAACTGTGTAGCGAATCGTTGAAAACATTTTTCCCTTTAGCGTCATCTCTTTCTCTTCACATGGAACCAAGCCAACATCTGCTGTGTTCAAAGCTGCTCATACACTACGGCAAGCCCAGAGAGGAAAGTCGGTCCATGGTTAATTGTTAGTGTTTACATTTGAGAGGTGGTTCATAAATAGCACAAGGGGAAAAAAGGTCCTTTGGTTAATTGCAACCAACATTCTGAATGGGATGACGGTAAACTGGTGTCTTGTTACATCAGATACAAGTGTGAAAGAGATTATCCTAATTGCAACCAAGATTCTCCCTGTGACTAGAGCATAATTAAGTATACCTGGGGCTCATCTTCTTATTAGATAATCCAATAGCTACCAAACATTTACAAGTGATAAGCCCCCTCCAGCGGACCCTCTGACACCTCATCCTAATATACTCTGTTGCGTGCTTCAACGTGCTGCTGGAATAGAGACAGAGTGTTCGTTAACACACTTGACAGCCTAGACACAAGCAGAGCCTTTTGACAGATGCCACTGATTAGGACACGCAGCTGATTAGGACAGACAAACTGATTATAGTAGGAGAGATCTGTTTCTCGCCGCAGGTGTAACAGGTCTAAACTTAAACCTGCTTTTCGGCGTAAGGCATCTTTCATCATAGTTGTAAAAAAATCCTGTCAATTTTTGCTATTATTATTTAACTATTTAATTGAATACAAATTACAATTCAAGGTAATTATGACAATGATTTACATTTTCCATCTTTATTTTCATTGTCATTGAAAATAAAGACTATTTCTGATTTTAATACATTTTCAAAAAAGCTAATATCAACATGAAAATTAACCCGCCATTCTCCACTGGCCATAACTTTGGTCTAGGCCTACTTCATTGCGGTGAATTGTACTCATATATAGCCTTGCAGGGCATAGAACATAGGCTTATCATGTAGCTGTCAATTAATGAATTAAATCTGATATCTGACACAACCACTTCACCTCATACTTTCTGCTGAGAGCACGAGAGGGAGGGGCACCATGGAGCGAGGGAGAATTGATATTTGACGGTTAGCTTACTTGTCTGTTGTCTATTCATTCACTTCACGTTTTGGATAATAACGTTTCAGACAGGTGATGGTCAGCACTCGTTGTTCTCCCCACCATCTCCTGCCTCCCTTGGATTACCTAAATCAGTTGTGATTAGCAATTTGCAAGCTATAGGGATTCAATAATGCTTATCATGAAAAGGATAGAAATCACTTGGCTTTGCCTTGTCCGTAGCGACAGCGTCATATTGTTGCAATAACACGCACCATTTAAAAACGTTGCAGTTAGAACCATACAAAATGAGCATCATGCAGTGAACATCTGTTTATTTTATTCTTAATATCCGAAAACAGGCACATAAGCTGTGGAAAGACAATGGAAAGAGATACTCTACCATAACAAGACCCACTGGAAAAAATACAGCTATGATAGAGGGACTGTTCATAGTTAGATCGTTATTCCACACCAACTGGTGACACAGAGATAAACACTAATACAACGTTACATTTGTACACATACAGCCACACACACATTGGAGAGATCACAGGAACAAAAAACGCTGCATACCAGTACTCTTCAATAGCTTCCTTTCGTTATTTTCTACCCCTATAATAGCTTGTCACGTCCATTCACATCAGAGGCCACAAAGTATAGCAGACTAGGAGAGGAAGCCATTTTAAGACTAATGGTATAAAGCTGAGGCCACTGAAACCCCATACAGTCTACTGCAGGCCAAGCTTGACCAACGTGGCTCTACGACTGATACGGTAAGTGATACTAAGCGCACCGGAAGCCATCTCAACAGTTACTCCTTGTCATTCTGTCGGTTTCTACACACTGTCTTATCATTCATCAGTCATCCAGTCAACCTCTGGTTCCAAAACAAAACCCTCTTTTCGGATTAGAGGCTTTCCGGAACAGAAAGGGTGGGCATTTCCAGTCCATTACATTCCATAGAATTCCCTAGAAGAAAGTGTCAATGGGTAGATATGTTTGTTCTGTCCTTTCACTATTGCTTTGTCTGCTTAGACCTTTAGTATGATCAACCGTGGGTGGAGGTGGTTTGAGACAGGGAAAGGGAGTGGTGTCAGCGTGGCGCCTTGAGGGACACCATTACAGGGAGATGGATGGAGTGGGGGTGGGGGGGCATCACAACTCCCTGTTATTCCACATATAGTAAGTTCAATCAAGTCCAGTTTCATGAGAAAGCAACATTCACTCACAGTTACATCACTGAGCACAGACATTAGCTGTGAAATAGAATACATTAGATGAGTTCTTGGTCTTTGCTGATGCAAGGACCCCGTGTGGACACATGCTCGGGCTGTCCATGGAGATGCAAGCCAGGGGTGGTGAGTTTTTGGTCTCAGTGGTAACCCGAAGCAGTAATACTGAAGGTCCTTGGTGTGGAGACCAGAATGCCGTAGAGTCTATATGCTGTATAGCAATACAGAGAGGACATACTATTCACAAATCAAGTATCTGTAGGAGAATATATATAGCAGAGCAAAATCACAGGCTACGAAGGTTATTCAAAACACTTGACCTCTGCAGTACCAGAAAATGTTGTTTTTTTTAGAAGAAGAAAACCATTTCTTTTTTTTTTCTTTTAAAAATCTAATCAGTGAAGTCATGCTTTTTGAGATCTTTTTGTTTTGTGTTTTTAAAGTAGGTTCAAACCAAGGCACCAAGTTTTATGAATAACCTCATATTAGTACTCATCTAGGCTACAAGTGTTTTCTCACATCTAAGAACAAGAGGAGAGGCTACTCTAGACTGTAAGTCCAGCTTCCCCTTAGGGAGAATATCACAGTAAAAAAAACAAGTAATTTCCCCTTATATATACCCTTACACCCCCACCCTCAAGACATTACCATTCATCATTATAACCACGTGAATGTTCTGTCTGTGCATGGAGGGAATTCTATGCAGCCGTGTTGACCAGGTACTCCAAGCCAGGGGTGAAAGCTCAAAGGTGAAGCATCATAAGCGAAAGTCCTTTATTACAGGAAGCACTAGTGACATGACGTCATCTTTCGCCGATTGGGTCCTCGCTCCTTCCTCGTGATCCATAGGAACTGTATCTACACTGACCATTTAGTTCATAGTCTCTCATACGGAGTCAGTCTTAGTTCATGGGAATGAATGGAGTGTGGCAGTAGAAGCTAGTCTCCACACGGTAGCCCACACAGTAGTTCAATGGTGTACGGTTGTTGTTTGGATCAGGAATCGGGTAAGGGGGAGAAATCACTCTCACCCCCCCCCCCACACACACCTTCTTCCTTACACCCCGTTGACCAGAACCGTGGTCAGGGTGCGGTTGGGGGTCTGGGAGCGGGTTTGGCGGTCGCGCTCAGCGTTCTTGGTGCTGTCGGTGCGTGATCGCCGGAGAGACAGGAAGCTGAATCGCCCCTCCAGGCCCGTGGTCTTCTTGCCGTTGGAGTTAGAAGTGGTGTTTGTGGCGCTGCTGCTGCTGTTGTTGTTGTTGTTTCGGGCGTTGTCCAGGTCACCCTCTGCCCCCTCTGCTCTGTCACCTGAAACACACAGAGACATACAGCATTCATGAGTGTGATGATACACACGGTGGGAATCTATACACAACTGAATTGTGAGTGTCTATAAAACAAGTAGAAGAAAAAAAACACAAAGCAAACACTAACACAGCCATTAAGACACAAATAGCACGCACACACACACAGTCAACCCGCACATACTTGCACATCCAAACTATGTTGCCAACTACAAACAACCAGACACACACACCGCTCACACTACCACTAAAAGTTTTTTCTTTTTTTATTGTGGATGACTGGACTGCAGTGACCTGTTCTAGAACTTTCCACAGACTCCAAGGTACCAAGTGGAGATTGGGATATATCCCCCGTGGCACTGCTAGCCTGTGTCTGTATCCCTGCCCTCCAAGCACTAGGCTAGCTGTCAGTTTGACTAATAGGCCTGTTCCATGGCACAGGTGCAAGTCAGACAGGTAGCAGAGGATAATATGTCTTACTGAGAATAGACACGCACACACCATCGATCTCTCTTACCTTTCACTTCCTTTGCTTACTGAGCACACACACAGAATCTGCACACATGTGCGCACACGCATGCACGCACAGACACACACACACCTCTCCTACTTCTCTTTTCGTTGTCCCTATACAACCAACTTTAACACCCTCAATATCCTTCAACACACACACACACACACACCTCTCTCCAGGTCACACTCGGGCGACGAAGCTCCACTGCACTCGCTGCGCGGGCCCAAGACGGGCGAGATGAGGCCGAAGTCGGACAGCGAGACGGGGCTCGGCAGGTCCAGACTACAGGGCCGTGAGCAGGGAGCTGGGGAGGAGGAGGAGGAGGAAGAGGAAGAGGGGGAGGGGCTGGGTGAGGGGGAGGGGGAGGAGCCTGAGCTGGCAAAGGGGCAGGGCGAGGGGAGGTCCTGGGGGCTGTTGGGGGAGGAGCTGAGGCTGCAGGTGGAGTGGGTCTCTGAGTCCTCCTCCGACATGGCGCTGCTGCTGCAGGTCTCGTCCTCAAAGGACATGGATGTCACTGCAGAGAGAGAGAGAGAGAGAGAGATTGACTTCACTGTACCACTGAGGAGTGTAATGAGCTTCAATGCATAAGCAGTATCACAAATCTAGAGAGTGGGAAAAAGATTCACATGCGGCTGAGAATAAAAATGTAGTAAATCAACTTTGGTATGTTAATGACCTTGACCCATGAGCAATTGGCTGACGTTTCACTTCACTGCCATTCCTTGCATTGTTGTGGGCGCAGGCACACAAGCACGCACTTTACAGTATCTCCTAAAAGCCCAATGTAGCACATTCCTTCAATTTACAACAGCAATAACCTCAGTCACGTCCTAACCAATGGCATCAGAGTGGGTCAGCCGACGGCAGGGCACTGCAGTTGCCGTGGCAACGCTAGCCCATAATAAACCCACAGCCGAGGGCACCGGGATGTGGATCGGTGACACGACTGCTCTGCCCATAGTTCAGCCTCAATCCTCGTTACACTGTGTCTCATACTCAAACCCAGCCTTGACTGATTGAAAAAGGTGCAATCCGTGGTTTGTTTTTCCAGCAATAGCCTGTCGCTAGGCAGCCACTTGTTTTGGGATAAAGTTGAGAGTTGGGGAATTGTGACCGTTCTTAAACGCATAGACATTCAGCTCTGGATGCAAGGAGCTGAACTAAGAGTCCATGATATTGAAATTAGGTTTAAAAACACAGCACAAAGCATGAACAAAGGATAGACTGTAAACCAGCTCCCTCACTTAGAAGAACGATAGACACTGCAGCCTTCCTTCAAAAGCAGGAAATGTGTGTCAAATGGCCAAATCGCATTAACAGGCTTCTTTCAAATACCCCCTTCAGAATTTAATCTTTTATTTAACCTTGGCATCAAGGGGGGGAGTGTTTTACTTTGTTTGAACATGGTCACAACCATTTCAAGCACACATACTTGAGTATGGGAATACGCTGGGGAAATGTTCCTGTGCTGTAGGCCATCCATATTCACAGAGGAGACCAATTAAATCTTATAGGCTCAAAAGTGTTTAGGTTTCCTCAAAGACATCAATCCTCCACTACGTCAACAATGACAGGGATTCCTACGAAGGGTTTCAAGAACAAATCTGTTGAAAAACAGACAAGAGCAATAGGTATAAACAGTCCTCCGATTTCTACCTCCACCAGCCTCCCCAGTATGTATGTGTGTGTGTGTGTGTGTGTGTGTGTGTGTGTGAGTGTGTGTACTGGCACTTACAAAAACTAGCATACCAGTTATCAAAGTAGCTCTGATGGTCATACCATCAACAACTTTCTCCCATGAATTCCCCTATAATGAATAGCTATGTAGAGCACACAGACAACCTTCTTTATTCAAGTGATTTCATTGAATGAGTGTCTATGTATGTGACAAACTACTAGTGCCATTAGTCCTAATGTCATTGGGCCACTGTAAAGCTTTTGGAATCTAAAGCAGTCTGGATGAACTAATGCCCTAAGAGTGCATGGCAGCAAGAATGGTGCACCAGGATTGGGGCAAATTCCTTTTCAAATCCATCAATTCAGGAAGTGTTTTGAAACCCCAATTCAATAACTTTTGATTTTCAATTCATAGTAGAATGTAAAGAACCCACATAGTTGAGTGGTTGACCAATTGGAACATACGGTATAACCAGATTTGTTCAATTTATTGAAAAATCATTGACAATGAATGCCCTTTATGGAATTGGAAAGGAATTCGCCGACCCTGCTCAACACACACACACACACACACACACACACACACACACACACACACACACACACACACTCCTGCCACTGCTCGATCTCCAATGACTCCTACTCTGGACCTCCAATGACTCCTACCCTGGACCTCCAATGACTCCTACCCTGGACCTCCAATGACTCCTACCCTGAACCTCCAATGACTCCTACCCTGGACCTCCAATGACTCCTACCCTGAACCTCCAATGACTCCTACCCTGAACCTCCAATGACTCCTATCCTGAACCTCCAATGACTCCTATCCTGAACCTCCAATGACTCCTACCCTGGACCTCGGAGAGAAGACGAGTAGACCTCTGAGTCTGATACCCATTTTGCATTCATGCCCGATGTGTGTTCCTTGATTTCCCCAATGCTCTGCTTCCCACTGAGGACACTGGCAGGGTGACTGGTGAGATGTCCATCCCTGGACTGCAGAGAATCTCTCCACTCTTCACAGATGCATCACCACAAGAGCAAACCACTGACTGGCATCAAAGACCTGACAAATCAGCTATTCCTGCACCAGACCAGAGCTCCCACGTCTCCTCGGGTGTTAGATGTGTGATATTCCGTTGTTTCGTTGCATTCTGTTTGCGAATGTGCCCCGGGAGGGAGCAGCAGGCTGAGATTTATGATGCTGCCTTCCACCCTACAGTACATCAATCCACAATGTTATTTCCCCCATGAAAGAAATGACGCATACAATTTGAATAAAGCTGATAAATAGGTAATTATGTCTCCTGTGATTCGTTTTTTTTTTTTTTTTTAAAGAGAGAAATCAAAGGCCTATTTTTTATAGATCTGAGTAGCTCATTATGTCTTAAAAGAAAGCATAATATCAAATACAATTTTGATGAAAAACTTGTTTTCATCACAGGCAATACCAAATGTTTCTTTTATAAAAACTTTTTAAAAATGTATTATTATGACTTAAAAGTGCTGGCGCTCAAGATATAAAGTTTTTAAAAATGTTAGTTGGACCACTAACTGAGGGGTGCTCAGTCCATGAAATATGAAGTATATATCAAGAAATGAGATTCTGGACAGAAACTTGATCAAAGATGCTTAATTTGCTGACACGTTTCGGAGCAAGCTTCTTCATCAAAGCATGATGTCACAACACAACAACACGATATATATAGATCAACACGGTGATCACATGACAAGGCAAACATAATGGAGTAGCACCACCTGGCCAAAAGGGGAGGGGCTACACAATTAGGTGAATGTTTGCTCAATCAGGTTGCTGGTGGTACTACTTGCAATTATGCCTTGTCATGTGTTTCTGTATATACTGTGTTGTTGTGGGGTCCAGTTGCCGTCCAGAACCTTTTTCCATGAGTTTATAAAATGTGTATTTAAATATTTATGCACATTTTGTATTAGACTACATTTGTTTATCTCCATAAGCTGTTACAATGGATGACAACAGTTACTCTTCCTGGGGTCCATATCTCCGTACTACCAAAGTTGGCATACAGTAGAATCCGGAGAAGTGGCTACACTCACTTGAGATGCCGTCCGACTCCATCTTGAAGCTGGTGATATCATCACCGGCGACGTTGTCGCCCTCGGCGCCCACACCCCGCCCCCGGGGGCCCATGGCGGAGTTGCGCCGGCGTTGATGGATCTCGTCTGAGATCAACTCCAGGTTCCTGAGCGCAGTCTTGTACTCCCCTTTAGCCCGGCTCAGTCTGGCCTGCAGCTCATCCACATTCCTCTTCAGATGCTACAGAGGGAGACATTATAAAGACAGAGTTGTTATCATTTGCTGAACATGCAGGAAAGGATAGAGAGAGAGAGAGACACAGACACACACACGATGCTCACTGACAAAGGAGTCACACGCACACGCGCGCACGCACACACACACTTCACTAGCTACATGTAAGGCATACACAGCAAAACACACACTATATTCATCAGTTAGACATGAAGGACACGCGCATGACCAAAGGTCGTTGACCAAGGTCACTTCAGTAAAAATGGAACAGCGAAACTCAGTAAACAGAGAGTAAATAGAGCCCTTAAACCTGAAAGACCTTTAAAAGGTCCATAAAAGTTACAACCTCCATGTTAGTGCACACGTACCTCGAGTTGTAGGTAATACTTCGCCTTCAATTCAAAGTAAGGTCTGTAAAAGAGAGGTCAAAAAAAAAAAAAAAAAAAGAAAGAAAGAAGAGAGAAAAAGATTAGAGCCAACGGAAAAAAATTAGAAAAAAATGAAACTGTACATATCACCACGGCAACAGGCTGAGCAGGGGTAGGGTAGGCGACACGCGCTTTGGATGAGCTAACTGTGGATAAAGGATTAGGCAAGGGCTGAGGCAACGCAGAGCAAGTCTAGCTAGCACACAAGCTACATCCCAATACTCTCAAATGGCGTCTCTGTTCATCTCCTCTTCTTTACAGCCACGGAGGACTGGACGGGTTTCAACTATGCTGGTTTCAACGAGCGAGTTATTTCAGATCCGTAGCCTGTACAGTCGAAAAACCCCCAACCAAGCACAGGCCTCCAGTTTACGGAGGGACCCGTTATTTTCTTTATTTCCTCTTGTTGAGGACTTTCATATCAATATGAAACAGTCTAATGTGAAGTGTTGATTCTCCAAAGATAGTCACAGATCCCTTTCTTTACATAAAAGTAACAAAGGATTATAAATCAACATTAAGAAGTAGGAGGGAATTCTATGTTTTTTTGGGTAGTGTTTTGTTTTGTTTTCCCCCCCTGCAGGGTGGGTTAAGAAACTGTATTTGAAACCATAAAATAAGCTTAACTCCCAATTACTTGCTGTCATATTCCTTTAGTGAGCTGTGGTTGCAGTCATGTTAAGCCATAATTGTATAGACACTTAGACTTATTAAAGTCCTTTGACCGTACCCACACACTACTATAGGTCAGTTAGGTGCTGCGGTGTGGTCAGGTTGCGGTCAAGCTTGCGGTCATACTACGGTACTCACTTGGACTTGTTGATGGTGCGTTTGAGTTTCTTCTCCAACTGTTTCATGCGGCCTATGGCTGCCGTGTATTTGGCTGCCGTCTCCTTATGCACCAGCTCGCTCCTCGTCTTCGTCTGCTCCGCCTCCATCACCTGCAACGACCAATCAGGCTTAAGTCCTGCAGCTGATGCATGAATAACGCTCGTGTCTCGTTGTGGTTGATTGGCGGGTGTACTATTTCTGTTCCATTCTAAACACTTATGTTCTTCTTTTCAAGATCAAATGATAAGTTGCCTTTTTGAAATGTGTACTCTGCCTTAATGGATATAAAAGCATGTAGTTATACGGTCAGCAGGCTTATAAGATGTGACAATATGTTCTTCCCATGAATAGTTTTCAAAACGCAAGATGAATAATCAAAACATTTAAATCTAGGTCTCGACAGACACATTGCTGCACTAATGCCAACCTTGCCTCATCTACCCATGCTGGAATAGTACTGTACTCACTCTCTGGGTGGCGTGGTTGAGCATCTCCTGCCAAGCTGAATCAAACTGCCTGTTGTCCTCCTCCAGCAGCCTCTGCTCTGCCAGCGCGATGGTCTCCTTGGCTGCACGCAGCACCTCCGTGGCCCTCTGGAAGTCCTGGGTGGCCCGCTGGGCCTCTAGCTGAGCCTGGGGAACGGGTAGAGAGAGACCCTGTCAAATGTGCACTGAGATCAGACAACACTAGGCCCAGACTGGGTCTCCAGCTGAGCCTGAGCTAGGGAGGGAATGACCCTGCCAGACACGCACCGCGAGAATCTGCAACACTCAGCTGCTGGCCAAGCTTTCTGTCACCATGAAATATTAACTGGGCCATGTCTGGCTGTCGGTGTCGACCCCCTGTCTACACTGCCAGCTGGCCGACGCACTGGGCCAAATCCTAGGTCATACCTGCGGGCACAGCTCTTTCATAGGAGAAAAGATTAAGGCTCTTCTGTCAAGGCACGACTATAGTATCTGCAGTTACCACAGCTACTAACTACATTGGGAGCTATTTTTCCTCAAAACACTGTTGTTTTGAGAACCACAGAAGACAACAACACACTCATGTGGACGCACGCACGCACGCACACACGCACGCACCTCAGCTTAATCTTTTCAGATTCATGTTCGAGTGAAAAATAGCAACTCTGTTGCTATTCACCAAAGGTCCTTTTGTTCCACGATGGACAGACGCCAAACAGTCTTGCATAACATGTTTCAAACATCAGAGGACCAATTTAATGTGAAAATGCATTGCAAGGGCGTTACATATGCTTACATAAGCACTGCGTGTGGCTGCAATGTCGCATCCGACACTGATTCACTATGAGGGACTGCTTAGGTCTACTGAAAAACAAGACTCACAGCTTATCAAGGGTTCTTGTCAAATACCTCCCTCTTTAATGTGTGCATTAGCTAGAGTGCGTGTGTGCATGACAGCTGACAAGGCTCTCTCCAGTGTTGTTTTCCTGCAGGCTTCTTCACATCCTGTATCCGTACACATTATCCAAAGATATCAGTGACAGACAGCTTTGTCTGAACACATCACTCCCTATCCACTCTGAATGTACTGTTCTGAGGTAAAACCATAACAACTGACAAAGAACATACAGCACGGTATTGCTGCTAGCTTGACGGTGCATATTTTAGCCCAACTGGGTCATGTCGAAGTAGATCAACTCCAAAATAGTTATTTCCTCGGTCCTCAGGAAGTTCTTACTAAGCTCAAGCTTGGTACCTTCTGTAGCTGTGTGTAAGATGCTAAATGCTGCAAAAAGTTAATCCTTTCCTGTTTCTCCACTTTCCTCACTAATCTGTCAGTCAGAGCAAGTGACAGAAAACCTCCGTAGCTAACGCTAATGCGCTAAAGCTCCTCTTTGCTCTGTGGGTGCCAGTAAAGAGCAAACTCAAGGCTTTGCTCAAACCCACGATAGCTTTGGCAGGGAGTGTGATTTAACGGTGTATGTGTGTGTGTTAATGTACAGTATACTGTAGGGAGGCTGATATTTCTCAAATGTCTTGAGGCAAGGAGGATAAAAATTCACTGAGCTGCTAAAAACAAAATCCCAACTCGCTTCCACTTATCTGAGAGTTTTCAGACAAAGTTTAGGGAGTTTCCTTTTAACAGTGTATACTTTGGGAAGAAGAGAAAAACCTAAAAAAGGTAGCCATGCTCACGTCATCTAGGCTTGGAGCGTCTTATGAATTAGTCACAGTTGAAGAAAGTAAAAAAAAGAAGAAAAAAAAAAGAAGAAACAAATCTGATGTGAAGGGGGTTTTAAATTTTGGAGACAGAGAAACACATTGAGTCCCTTAAAGCTTTCTGTCTCACTCACAACAACATGCATCACACACACACACACACACACACACACACAATAATTCAATTGAAAGTATTTCCTTTCCCTCTCATGAGCTATGCAGCCTCCCCTTTTGTCTTTACTAGACAAAATCTGCCATCCCAGATATCCCATCTCTCAGACACCACCCTTGTGTCTTCTCCTGTAACTTGATTATCCATCGCCTTCCAAATGCCAACTCAGCTTGAACAAAACAACCTCTGCCTTGACATCATCACATGACTCGTTCAAACCCCATGTCCCATTCACAGACCTTCACAAGAACTGGATAGGTTTGGTGTGCACATATGAGAGGTTTGAGCCCAACCACATGTTATAGAGATCTTCCAGCCATGTTTATGTGTTTGATGTGTATAGGAAAGAGATAGTAGCTTTTCCCTCTCTCTTTCAAAAAGTGGGTTGTCGTCAGGTACGGTAGGCCACGAGACTGCAACCTACTGTACACGTGCCCTTGCACCAAAAGCCCTCTCCCTCTCTCCATCTCCATCTCTCTCCCTCCAGCCCCATTCCCGTCTGTAAGCATAAGCAGTGATGTGCTTTGAAAAATCTGCATAATCTTTCTCCCCAGTAACCCAGTACTTAATGTCTTTAGCTCGCTACGACTAGAAGATTATGTACAGTATGAACATCTAATACAGTAGGAATCATGACAAGAGAAAGGACTACATTCACTACAGGCCTGTCTAAAAAGACTACAGACAGAGGGAAACTCCAACTTTAGAATCATGTCTAGACTCAGAGTACATAGGCATGTACAGCGCTGTATTGAAGCATAGAACAAAACACATCAATGTTGTACAGTACTATCTGTATGTCTTTAATGCGCGCGCACACACACACACACACACACACACACACTCATTTCAATCAGTAGGCCAAAAGCCTGTGCCATGTAAATTTAAAGCAAACAAGCTCCCCCCCGCGCACTTTGAAGTGCATGTAAAGTAGAACTTTATAATAAGTCGATGATTTCTCTTTGAGCATAAGAAAATCTTATCTCACTCAACATGGCCTTTAAATTATTCACTGCTTGCACTCCTCTGTGGAGAACCAATAGAGAATTCATTGAGTTAACTGGCACATATTCAGATAAGTGCTTCTTTGCCACATATTCCCTCTTTCCTCTGTGGAAGCAAGCAAGCAAGCAAGAAAGAGGCTTTGACATACAAAGCCTCCTCCTCTAATCCTCACAGCGGAAGTGTGACAACGTTTGCGAAAACAAGACATGCCACACAACTTTAAAAAGAACATTTTCCAGCTCGCTGCTTTCTCAGCGTATCATTAGCCCGGGAAAAAGGATCAACTTTCAAAGACACACAAGCCATTTTTTTTCTAGGGGAATTAACTGATTTAATCGACACCCTCAATTAAGCCGGGCAATTAATCTTTGAGAAAGGGGAGCGAGATTGGATCAAAAGGGCCTTTCAGTTGGAGGTCAATGATTTAAAACCGTAAACATGCCAGTCCCTTTTAATTCTTTTTTTCTTTGAACAGTCACGCTTCGCTTGCCGTGGCCCTAATTGCATCCCGAATGAGACTCAGTTTCTCTGTGTGAGACACAAACAAATTGTGACTGCCCTACATTTCCATCAAGGACCCAGCAGTGAATTCTGGTGAAGTCACCATGACTGCCCAGCCTCAAATTCATCTTTTTTGATGGTCTGATAACCTAGATAGGCCCCATTCTTCCTGTAAAGCGTGTTGTATTGCATCTGTCTATGAAATGTGCTCTATAAAGAAAGTTTGATTTGATATATTACAGCTATTAGTCATTAACTTAGCTCTCGTGTCAAGCCAAAGTTGTAACAGGGATTTGCAATATGAAAAGTTCTAGTATCGTGATTGAGTTGAGACAGTTGGACAGGCGCTTGAGCCAGTAACCCTCCTATTATGGGGGGCGATCACATGTCCTTGTTTCTAAGCAGCCAACAAACTATCGCTCTTTATTTACTTTCAGAGTAGTGCAATGAAACAAGAAACGGCAGTGTGAAGTCCAACTGCGTCTGCTTGAGGATGCGATCGCCATCGGATGGGCAGAGGCAAGCCACCATCGCCACCGTGCCGCCGGTTTACCAATGGTGGTCCAATGGCGGCTTGCACACCAGCTACCACTGCCGATAGCAGCCCGCTAGCTCTTTGCTTGCTGGGAAGCCTCTTAGTTGAAAGTGTGGTTGGTTACTCATGACATGACGGTTCCAACCCACTCCTAATACACTGAAGCACCCCTGGCTGTAAACAGCTGTGTCTTGGCTCTCATGCCATGGTCACTTTAGAGTGATTCAGTGACCACACTTACACAATGCAGACCCTTTAACTATGTTACGCTAACTCGGTTTTCTGGCCAAATAGGGTTGGAGAATTGGGAGTGGGGAGGTTGGGGTTTGGAGTATCGAACCATAAGCAGCTTTTGTTCAATCTGGCATTGCTGCAGCATTGTGCCACGACATGCTGGTTCTAATTGCATGGTTGAAGGCACACGCACACACATGCGCACACACACACACACACACACACACATACACACACATACTCGCACTCACTTATTGAATCAGTCAACCAAAACAAAAGATGCATACATACACACACACATACACATTTGTACTGAGTCATTATAGAGCTAAGTGCCCTTACAGCAGCTCCTCTCCTGCTTGGTTAATGGCGTGGTTGTACAACTGTGGGCTGACCTGCAGGACACCACAGACTGGCTGCGTAGGCACACACACACGTACGTACACACACACACACACACACGTACGTACACACACACACACACACACACGTACGTACGCACACACACACGTACGCACACACACACACCTCAACAGGGAGACGGCCTTGTCTCTGCTCCCCCTCTTTAGCTTATTCTATCCCTCCATCGATCCCTCTATCCTAGCCCCCACGTATGCTCTGCCTGCCAAAACCTCACTCCACGGGGGGGGGAGAGAGGGAGAGAGAGAGAGAGGGAAAGCACAGATGGTGTCTTTACTTTGCAGGATTGCACAATGACACAGTCCCAATCCACAGAGTAGCAGCTTTTCTGCATTAAAAAGGGACAGGGTAGGTGCAGCAATAATGGACACTCTTGCTGAGTATCATTTCTCCACCCTTTTTCCTGAAACGTGCACTTGTGAACTCCCCCACGTGGATTAAACATAAGCAAAGGATTGGGTGTCAGAGCCCATGCATGCTTACACCAGTCCTATGCTTTAAAACAAATCCGTGTGGGCTTAGGGCACAAGTACACGCTTCGGAGAAAAGGCTGGATAATTGGGAGTTTGGTCTCCACATGGGTCACCGGAATTGACACTACAGAGCTGAGCTGAGCTGAGCTGGCCTACTTAGGCATCCACCATAGTTGCTGAAATAGGGATAGTTTGGGTCGGCCCTGTGGTGTGTAAAGCCCCCACGAATCTCCATGTTGTTGGTTCTCATCTGCCCTTGAATCTGAGCCAGAAACCAATCGCATACATCCACTGAAGCTCTCTCCCTCTCTCCCTCTCCCTCGCTCCCACAGTCAGTTCCAGCTGCATCAAATCCTCGCCAATCTACTGGATCATCTTCTCAAGGACTGAAGGATTGGACCTGTCATTGGCTTTGCTCTAGCCCTCCCCCCAATCGAAACAGAACTAAGCCTCACATCTGTTCAATCTGCGGGCCTCATCATGGCTGACTCTTCAGAACTAATCTCACAGACAGATAGATAACCACGGTTGTCCATGTTTGCATCGCTCTGAAGAACCCCTAGACGTCATCCCTCTCCCTCATCTATCGCCCCCTCCCTTTTCTCTCTCTCTCTCTCTCTCTCTTTCTCTCTCCCCCCTCCAGACGCACTGCGGGTAGACAGCAGCGAGGGGCACAGAATCGACCTCGGCTGTGCACCGCTCCAGCTGTGTGGTAATCACTGTTGGTAACGAGCCGTGCAGGAGAGAGAGGGGGGGGGGGGGGGGGGGGGGGGGGGGTCACAAGCAGAAGATAGAATCAATTATAATGCAAATATATAGTTTTGGACAGAAAAGCCTTGGGATTGCCTTGCGTGCACACACACAGACGCACACAGAGACACCTCGAAAATTCCTGACTAGAATATTCAGCTTCAACCCCCGGCCCTCATAACCAAGGTGAGAGAAGAGAGAAGGGAGCGCGATACATATTTCATGATGTAAAAAAAAAAAGAGAGAGAAAGAAAAGAAAATGAAAACACATCTGAAACTTTTACACTTCCCGACCCCGTTACTGCAGCAGACGTCTATGGACTCAGCACTTAAGAATGTGAGCCGTCAGAGTGAAGGGGTATACCGGAACGATCCTTTAGTAAACGCTAGAAACTTTCCTGGCCCAGCCGCTCTGACCTACTTCCAAGTGTAGTCACCCATTAACTCCTGACGCACTGCCGCTATCTCAAGACATACAGTAAGACTGAACAGCTTAGGTTACTGACCCTGCAATGCTTGGTCATGCAACAATGCTGAGCTGTGAGTTATGGCCCATATCTCCCACATCTCCACACCCAAGGTCAAAACTATTTTTCCATAGTGCTGCCCGTCCCTGTGTACATTGTCTTTGGCCTCCTACAGCAAATGATGTAGAGAGAGAGAGAGAGAGAAAGAGATAAGGAGACAGAGACCAAGGATAGGAGAGGTGGGAGGCAGAGGGGAACTGAGATGCGGAGAAATGAAGATTGAAATGGGAATAAAAGAGAGAGAGAGAAAAAGGGGAGAAAAAAAAAGGGAGTCAATAAGTAAACAGCGACTCAAGTTCAACATTGTGTACAAGCACCTCCATTGAAGGGGACGTGACAGTAGAGATGCATGGAGACAGAGGAAGAGAGAGAAGTGTTTCTATGCATAATTAATCCAGGCTTGTTGTTATGAGACTGGCTCCTCCAGTCGCGACTGTGAGCTTGATTAACTCAGCATTGTTAGAGCACAATATAACGCCTCAATGCACTCGAGCACCGATCTGTCTCACCTCGAAATGCTTTGTAATGTAATGGACCAAACCTAAAATCGATGATGGTTAGTGTGTGTGTGAGTGTGTAGTGGTAATTAATGTTGTGTGTGTGTGTGTTGGGGGGGATTGTAAGGCTAGCAGAGGGCCTTTAAGGTCTTGCACTCTTCCATGCCAAAGTCCTGGCTATGGTCCCTGCTAAACTGAAGTTTCCATCTTGAGATTTCCATCTCCCTAGAAACCAGATCCTGATTAAATAACAGTTAAATCAATAATGAAACGGCATTCACGTCATCCCATCAACAGAAAAAGCACTAACTGAAACAAACATTATCAGACTATCCGATGATCCCAAATGCGTATGCCACCCATTTGAGAGACAGCCCATTTGGGAGACAGAACAACACATGGAAATCAGGAAATCTTTGTTTTTATCTAATTCGTTCCATTGGCCAAAATTCAATATCCATTCAATTTCACTGTCATCTGCCAAAGCACTTAACAAAAACAAACCTTATCAGACCATCAATGATGTGAAATGTTTTCTGGGGACAATGACCGACCACATGGGGTCTTCACAACAACATAATAAATCAAGGTTAGGTTGAAATTCTCTCATTTGTTCCATTGCTCCAAATTGAATACCAATTTGAGAAAATCCTATTTGTACCCTGTACAAGTCAGAACATAACCTTGAACCTAACATTGAGAGAGAGAGAGAGAGACCCCTGCATACTGGTGTTGACAAGTTGACAAACTACAAAATGCACAGATCTAGACGTTTCTCTCCTGTACCTAAGCAGAACCACTCTACTGTAGGAACAGTTTGAGAGAGAGCCTGCCAGTTATTAGTTCTAGTGGGGTGTGCATGCACAGGAGTTAGAGAGAGAGAGAGAGATCAAGAGGTGTTGCAATGTATTGCAGAGAATGAGAGACGACATTAAAACTCCACTGCAGTCTGCAGAAAACATATAAACCATTTGAAATACCTACACGCTAATCAGACGCCTAGTTATGATTAGATGCCCTTGGTTTTTACACCTTCAAAGAGAACAGGGGAGGGAAATGTTGGTACTGCATTTTGAAAAATAACTTCAGTATATTAATTAGACTGTCTAGTTCCATTGTCTGTGTGCAGCCCTCAAGTAAATAAGGAACAAAACAATCTCCATCAGGATTAAAAAGGTAAGGCCAAAGACGCAGCCAAACTTTCTTTGTCACGGCTCCAATATGGCCCCAGTTAACTACAGAGTCCTAAATGAACCTGTATCCAGTCTCTCTTTGTGCATGTAAGTCTTGTACCCAAGAGTCAAACCAGGAGCTCATGTTAAATTCTCAGGAGGGCCAATGATTCAAGCCCAACACAGTCAGTCAGGTCATTCTGACTACTCACCTTTTTAAGCAGAGCTCAGCATAGTATGACAGACAAGCAAGTTCCTAACTTACATAATTAAGCAACCTGCCAACCTACCAAGTCTCAGGAGAAGAGCAAGGGGAAGAGTGGAGTTTTTAAAGTTTCATTCTCAATCCCAAGAGTACTGTCCTCAAACTCTGTTTGAACCATTGTACTGTACCCCCCCCCCCCGGCCCCATCTCCTCCTCCTACTGTATCTTGTATCACCACCTATGCCTGAGTGAAACAATGGGGCCAGTAGGTAGTCTGGAAGGTGCACAGAGGAACTGAAATAATACAATACATCCTCAAACTTAGACTAAGGAACTTTCTCTTACGACAACAGAACTTTGACACGAAACAACAGAAAACCACATAGTCATGCCAACACATTCAAGTACATAGTTTACCTCAGCACACTATAATACAGTGAATGTATGACACAAAATGGTAGGAGCTCACAGGACAGGGAGATACCGATAAATCTACAGGACAAATCAAATTGTTATTCGAAAGCCTTATAAAGGTCCTTATTCCATCTACAACTGAGGAGAAGGTCTCGTATGCAGAACATAAGAGCACCGGGGGGAACAAATTAACAGAAGAAAAGAAACGCTGGCCTTTATGAGAAACCTTTTCACGCCTGGTTTGGTCCCCTAGGTTCCTCTGTGAGTGTTTACAGCTGCAGCTCTTATCTAGATGAGCAGGTGGCTGAGGCTCTGCTCTCACAATAACTCAGGCTCCGTGGAATAGGGAACTGAGATCACAGCTTTACAGAACCATTGCCTTTCCCTCGCGCTGTTTAAACAGGGCTGTAGCAACACTGAGTGATGTTGTCGTTAGAACAGTCAGGCAATATTGTTTGTGGCCGGGGACAATGAGGAGAATAACCTGCATGGCCTCTATCTGTCTGGAAGGTTCGAAGAAAAGCGGAATACAGAGGTAATGCTTTAGTTTCTGGTCCGGTTTCATGTCGTATTTCCTGTTATTTATTACCAAAAAAAATCACCTTGTACCAAATTATTTCCCATAGCATGCAAATAGCAGACTATAAAATAAAGCAGGACTGATAAAGAAAGATACATTTAGACGATTCCAAAGACAAATACGACTCCCAGCCCAATGCCCAACCCAACCCTTGTCCATCCATTATTTGTCCTTCATATCCAACCGGTGGTGGTGTCTCACCTGTCTGGCCACTCTCCGGGCCTCCCAGTAAGGCTTGGAGTCCTCCACTGCCTTGCCAATCTTCTTGACCAGCTCGTCCAGCTTCACTGTAGCCTCCATCAACACCGAGCGGAACTTCTGTCTAGCATCCTGAAGAGAGAGAGAGAGAGAGAGTTAAACAGGTTCAAGTAGTTATGACAGATTTCAGATGTTTGGTGTGGGATTAATTCTAACACATTGCTATAGTTAGAAAGTCCATAGCTACCCTAGATGAAAACATTTAGGTCGACTGTTCTGAGTTAAACCACACATCAGGATTTCACCCAATTGTTCATGCGCTCTTAAAATGGTAATTCAATCAATATGGTTCCTGAAGCAGAACTACGATGTGACTCTCCCTCCCATCAACAAATGGAAACTAAGACACTTCACTTTCCCCCCAAAAAAGTAGTGCAGCGCCAATTTTCTGCCTCTTTGAAAAAGCTCAGTGTCCTAAAATTACATTAGTCTTTGATCGAGTTAACAGGGGCAGTTACATCGAAGCAGCCTTCAGAGACAAGAAAATAAGCAATTAACGAAGCCCTCTGAAAAGCAGCACTTCGCCAAAGGCAGTCAACAGGCAGAATCAACAGGCCTTTTGTGAGGTGCACAATCACATCTACTGTTAGGATTCATACATCCGTCTAAAATGGTTGAAAAGCCCCTGGAAAAGGATGCAGATAATCAGGTTAATACCATGCCTACATTCACCTTTATCTAACCTAATCCATCCCAGGCCAAAACATTCACATTAAACCATTTAATCGTACGAGCGATGTGTGACGTCAACATACTGACATCATGATAAATAGTTCCAATAAACACAAACATAAGCATGGCCAAAATAAAATAATGCAAATCCAATTCTGGAGATATCAGTGTGGAAAATTTGGCCTGAGGAGAGATACCATGTCGTCAGCCTTTGAAAGGTCGTCACATTTTAAAAAGACTGCAGACAATTATGGCCCTGGTCGGGAAATACCAAACCAGACCTTTCCGAGTGTTCTACAATCTGCAAGCATGTTCTAAACAACGACATCCTGATTGACTAAATGTTCATCTGAGAGGAAGGCCACAGGTGAGAGTGGGTCATTTCCCATGACATGGCTCATCCTGTAACAACCATGACATGCAAGTACAAATGCCTCCCCTTGGCCTTCCTTCTGTGTTCACAAATCTGTAGAGACCGGATGGGTGTAAGTAATATGGTAATGTCTCGACCCATCCTCTCAATGGGCCTACCCCTCCCAGGTTCCATTTGGACCTCCTTGTGGCCTAAGTGCCTGTGCAACAGTGCCTCAACAATGATCACACGGCATAGGGACCACATTGTCTGTAGGGCTCTATAATGTAACCGTGTAACACTGACGAAGACCATATAGGTCCATACTTTGTTTGTTTGTGTCACCGTCTTGATTATTGATTTAGAAAATCACTGGAACAGCACTACAGTTTGATTAGACATTCCTCAACATTAGCGCTCATGGAAAAATAATTCTATATGGCTTTGAGGCCACAGTGTTAGTGGACCTTCTAGCCTGTTGTACTTGATGTTCTGCTAGCCCAGCATGTATGTTTACTGTATGATGTCAGCCTGGAATTCTAAAGAGCAGATGTGCTTACCAGATATCTGCTCTCCCAGCGAGAAAAAGGAAAAAACAGCCCTTCCGTGAACTTTAAACCTCCTCCACAACATGAGGCCGCTGCGAGGGAGGCACCATACAATTTCATGCATTATTTTAGCATCTTAAATCTTGAAGAAACGAGAGGAAATTGCGGAGTATGAAAATTGTGCATGCCTGGATGGAGGGATGGTAAACCATATCTATAAATAGAGAAACAAGCTGGTTGATGATCAAACATCAATGGACAATCTGGAGCAATTGCAGAATAGCTGGCCACCAGCTGTTGCTACAGTTTTCATAGCACTTACTTCTTCCCATTCGCCACTAATGAGTTTGTCATCTCTCCGTTTGTCAGTCCTGATCGAATCCTCATCACACCCCTTTTCCTCTCTGCATCTCTCCTCCAATCACATTTCCTCCCCCACTCTCTAATCTATCCCCTAATCCCTCTCTAGTCTGCTTCATCCCCCTCTCACTCCCTTTTTTTCCCCACAATCTCTCTCTCCATCCCACTCTTGCCACTCTCTCTCTCTCTATCCCCATTTCTCCTCTACCTCCCACCTCTCATATTCTCCGTCTCCTTATATTCTCTCTCTTTCTCTCTCTCTCTAGTGCGGTCCCTCCATCCCTTTACACCTCAGGGTCGAATGCTCTAACTGTGACGCACTTTGCTTCAGCTGCAAGCTCACTTCAGAAGAATCCTAACGCATCACCAGCACTTTCACACACACACACACACACACACACACACACACACACACTATACAATCAAAGACTCATTGATCTCTCTCACCTCTATGGAAGTACAGTATATCACCCTGCATACAGTTATATGAACCTCAGTCAGATCCTACTCTGATGTACTGTTAAAGTATCAGAGATGGCTCTTACTGTTATGTATTGAATTAATACTTATGTATGGAATGCCTAGTAAAATCATATAGACATGGCACTAATCGTAAAAAGCAAACGAGTTACAAATATAACATGACATTATCAATACAAAACACCACAGATAATGGTCTGAGGTAGGATGATATGCCCACTGGGCTCTGCGGCCTTCTCCCCTCCACTCCCCATCAATACAAGAGGCTCTGCCAAATCTCCTGATTCCTACAGGACTTCCCCAATACAAAGCACTGTACAGGATCTAGGACAGCTTTGTGTTTTCAAGAGATCAGAGCATCAATACATGAGTTCATTCAGGGGCAATTTAGAGTTTATCATAAAATCCAATTAATTTGAAAAGATTGATATCGAACCTTGCATTGGTCGTTGGCCTTCTTGGTCGCTAAGATACCGTCCATTGAAGACATCTTGTTTTTGTGTTTGTATGCGTGTTATGAAATGTTTCCACTGCTAACGTCTTGGTCTGATATTTGGGAGAGGTTTATTTTGTTGACAGAAGGGTCGACCCACTGTCGATTCTGACAGTCAGACATCTGTGCATAGAGAGACCACGTCAAACCGGGCCTGTCAATAAACCAAATTGGCTGTGTGTGTCCTCCAAAACTGAGGAGGGTAGCTATATCCAAACAAAAGGACCTTGTATTGTAAAAAGAACACTCAGGTTACTCAGATAACCTCAAGTTCAATGGAAATATTGAAGTGGCTTATGTGGCCCAATGCAGTAAGCATTGAGTAGATGTTAGAAAATGTCAGTAATGAATCCCCTCCCTTGACCTCAATGGTTCACCTGAAAGAATATGACACTTTAACCTTTCTACTGTTTCATACAGTTTAAGCTAAATGACCTTAGACAAAATGTGTGACACTACTTTTTACTTTTTTTACTGCCATTTAACAGCATCCAAAGGCTTAGCGTTAGGATTATAAAACTTCAACTACCTTGCTGACCTGAACGAATCCTCTTGGATAGTCAAAGGTCAATGCCTAATGGTAAATAAGTATATAAAGGCCCACAACTGCACACACAGTAAAAGTCCTGGAAAATATACATATTAGCATCTATTATCATGCCACCAACGCAAAACTGACATCTCATGTTCATGACAGTATCTGTCAAACGTGTTGCTTTGGTGTCATTCTCTACCATGTCAATCAATGTCACCCATCTAATATAGTAAACCTGGGAGGGACAAGAGTGTATTTGAAGTCTTATCTGTTGTTAACAAGCACTGAGGGAGACACAGATGTGCGTGTGTGTGTACTGTATGCATCTCTGCATGCGTGTGTGTGTGTGTGTGTGTGCAAGAGAGATAGTTTCTGACAGTCCTACCTCCAGTTCTGTCTCACATCTATTGATGTCATCTGTGGACTGGTTGAGTTTTTCCAGTTCTCCCTGTAACACAGAGGGCGAATGAAAAGATTGAGTAAGAGAAAGGGGGAATAAGGGAGAGAAAGGAATGTAATACAGTATCTGGAAAGGAAGTCGGCAACATCTGGAATGTGTTACACTGGGCTGAAATCCTAGAAGGGACATTTCTTGGAGGGTAGGCCACATAACTGTGGTTTGAGCAAACAAATGGTGAGAGAGTTGGACTTGGACACAAATATAGTTCATCATTATTATCATTATAGTTTATCATTATTCAAATAGCTTTTACCACAAATTACAGTTACAGTTCATAGTTATTTTCAAGTCCCAATGGACCAAGATGCTGAACTATTATACTTGGCACTTTCAGAACAAAATATAGTTTCTTGAGGCCTCAAAATAATGAAAAACAGTATTGGAATAACCTTTCAAATAGAAACAAAGCTACAGTGCATTTGAGTGTCAGTTGGCCTAGTTCAACACTGTACAGTTAAATACACAATGATGTAATCACTCATGAGCTCATTGTACCAAATGACCAGCCATGCAACATGACCAGTGGATGCTTTCCACAGAACCCCAGAGCCAACTAGATAAGACGTGGACTGGATTAATACAAATAGCAATAATAATATTGAATGCACAGCCTAGTTGATTGTGTTCATGCAAATAGCCCATCCACAAGCATTTAACATGTTAATAAATCAATAGTGTTCATAGTTGCAGACTTAAGTGAAAAGAAAACTATTGATTGAGACATCTTAATCTTAACTGCTAATATGATGATAAAGTTTGAAGGCATGACTCAACTCATATGGTCACATTGAACAGCATGGCTCCTTCAGAAAAAATATGCACATCAAGGTAACCATCATCAGACTACACACTTTGATAAAATAAACAAATATGAACCATAACACAGATACCCATGTCATACTGACTTGGCATTTTAAAACTGTCCAATACGGTGGGTTGCGTAGTGGATATCTGCGGGTCAATTCATTGATCAGTTAATCCGTATTATTAATTCAACGAAACAGAACCGTTATTTCTACCGACCTGAATTCTGGGGTCCACCTCCTCCTCTTCGTATGATTCTAATTCTTCGTCCGACCTATGTTCCTTCTCTAAATTATCCATTTTGAGCGATTAAGCAGAGCTGTCAAAACGGAACAAAGCCAATACGCGGACACGCTGGAACGGCGAAAGAAGCACTACAGAGACAGAACGCTCAATCGGACTGTAACATTACAAGTACAAAGGAAGTTTAAAGGAGATGTATGTTTTCAAAAGTGATAGATCGGTCATTTGAGAAAGAAAGTAGAAACGTCTTCAGAGGAAATATCCATAGAGCCAACGGCTTAAACGTGCGTCTCTCCAGTGCCGTGCGAGTGATGAAGTGAACTGAGCCTGGTGTCTAGCCATACCTCGTAACGCCCCCTTCTGCTGTCCTATCTTAAATAGCCAACCACATTTATTTATATATTTGTGTAACAATGGAGATATATTCGTGACAATTGGACACGGAGCGCTTTTCATCTGTATGTGGTAAAACTGTTCTAATAACCTGATGGACAATTTGCTAGTGGCGTTACTGCTTACATAGTTTATCGTTTATGATAATCATCATAGCAATCAATGTTAAGGCCACTTTTTCAGCGAAAGGAAATGATAACGGAATATGGATCACATGTCAGAATACCAGCTATCCATTTAATTGAATAATAATAATAATAATAATAATAATAATAATAATAATAATAATAATAATAATAATAATAATGATGATGAATAATGAAATCCGTAATTAATCGTTGTATTGTCCGTTTAATGTCTTGTTAATGTCCAGTGTCATACTCTATTTATTGGAAATCAATTGTTTTCCTATTTTTCACATTTCTTACGAGATACCACACGGGCCTACCTTTCTACTCAGTAAAACCAATTATCTACTTTTTACAACCAACATAAAGATGCTCTGGAATGTTCATCCAATGCTCGTCACCACCAGTGAGCATGGCAGTTCTTCCCTGTAGGCTACAGTAGAAACACACTTTTTGATGCCCGAGTCCTAATCCTAATTCATCATTAAGGAGTATCATGTGTATTATTCGGATACATGAAAATGTCCCATACTGATAGATGACTCTCATATAGACTAAACATCATAATTAGGACAATCTGATTCAAATAAAATTACTTCCTATGAACAATCATATGGATTGCATGACGATTGCATCTACGTTAGTTGTATATTGAATATCCTGTATTAGATTTTAACGCCACATAATTCAGTTACATAATGACAATGAACAGTAACACCATTATATTATAATGACCTATATATGTCAAACCTTGTGAGCTATCAATGTATGGCTTTCAGGTTCTGTGGGTCAAAGAAGAATCATAATAAATCTAATAGTACGTCTGCTGTTCGACTAGTACGGACTGCTGTGCGCATACTCCCTATATGACCTATAGTTTGCTTAAAAGGACTCTGTGTTCTAGTATGCATAACTGCCCCTTGAAAATTGAATCACTCATCATAAGACGTATGTCTCCAAATAAACTCCCCTTTCCAAGAATAATGATTGATGTTGTTGAGATTCTATTACAGAAGAAATACCCAGGATTCATGTCACTAGCGGTTAAGATGGAATTTCATTGCTTGTGTAACTGTTTTCCCCTTTCCATGGACATTTTAAACATAAAGTGGGGCAGCAGCACACACAAACATCAAGCCTATTAGCCTCTATTTATGTCTAAGCAGTAGTCGCAAGGAAATTAGCCTACACTCATCTAGGCCACAAAACCCTTTTTAAACAGAACATCACATTGATGCTTTCTAGTGAACAATAGTGACATCTGTGCAGTGCACTGCAATGACTTCATAAACCAATGAGTGCTATTGTGCGACCCAAACAATCTAAACTGTCAGAAAGTACAGACACATCTTGTTAGCTGTGTACTGTCCCTTCCTATCCTGATTCACACACCACTGTGGACCAGCTATACTGAATGGCCGTGTTTAAGGTCGACTGCATTGCAGTTGGCCTGGGCTGCGCAGCAGAAGTATTTTTCGGACATTTTTTATTGGGATTCAGGCTCACAGGACAGGACAGAACAGAAGATGGCAGTGGGTGTTTTTGAACCTGTACAGCTATGGGGGCCATTGACTGGTATTTACCATCTCTGACAACAGAAAGGGTGTTTTCCACCCTTTTGTATTCTTGATGCTACAGGTTTAATAGGTGCAACGTTTCGGTCTGAGACCTTACACAAGCAGAGACAGTGTGCAGGAGACTTTTTTTTCTACTTATATTTACCATCTCCCAACACAGTTATATGATATGATACAGCAATCTGTTGCACTGTGCCACACCGTGGCCTACCACAGTGCAGATGATGTCAACCACTGTCAATGTGATTGGTCATAGCACACATTGACGTCATTGTCACTGGAGGGCACTGATTCTCAGACAGACACGGTTCTTCTTTTTTGCACACGTAGACGTTATTTGTGAATCACCGGAATGGAATATTGACCTGCAGAGCATCTTTGAACAGTGTCTATGAACAAACAACAAAAAAACAAATGCATTTGGGTTTTTTCCCTCTTTTTGTTGTTGTACATAATGCGTTAATATGGGTGTTAAACTCAAACTTAAACACATTTCAATTCTTTATTCAACATGGTACAGGTGTCTGCTTCAATAGAAGCCATCATTGAAATATGTGTGATGTTTACTTCTGAAGTTATTGAGCCCCATGTCAGAAGAGGTTAAAAGGACACTTTGTACTAGTACTTTCTGCATAACTGTAACAATTAAACATGTCAACACAAAGAGGGCCCGCAGCGCTCATAAACATACTATTTATATCTTAGCAGCAGTCACAAGAACACTAGCCTAGGCCTCAACACCCTTTCCAAACAGAATGGGGTAATATGCGTACGTTGCTGTGTGTGAGTTCACCGTGTTCTAGTTCTTCTAAGTTTGTGAGGTGATAACATCAATCGCTGCCGTTCAACAGTTGAGATAGAATGAACACGTATTAAGGTCACATTGTGCAATGGTATCTGGAACAGAAGCTCTGATTACCACTCAACTGCCGCTTTTATTTTAAATTCTTCGTCACATTGACGCATTATAATGAACAATAGGGATGTACAGTGCAGTACAATAACTTGATAAACCTATCAGTGCTATTGTGTTGTTATCTTGTTCGCTGTGTACTTGTACTGTCCCTTCTGTCCTACATTCACACATCACTGTGGACCAGTTATGCCGAGCGGCCGTGTTTGAGATCGACTACGGGGTTACGTGGGGAGATTGTGGGGAACGAGATTGAGATTGTGGGGAACGTGAGAGGGAGACAAACAAAGAGGGCTCACAGGACAGACATTGGCAATGGGTGGTGGTTCTGAACCTGTTTTAAACCTTGATGACATAAGTGAGTCGGCCCAGGCACGTAGGGAGGTTCAGGGAACTCAAGCATGGAGGTTCATGAAGGTTGAAGGATCTCTGGGGATTAAGTCCTAGATTACCATCCCCCCTCTCTCTCTCTCTTTCTCTCATATCTGAAAACACAGACAGAAAGACAGACAGACAGACAGATAGATAGATAGACAGAAATACAGACACACACACACAGACACACACACACTTTTTACACCACAATACACCTTTTTTTCTACTCATATTTACCATCTCCAACACAGTTATATGATATGATACAGCAATCTGCTGCACTGTGCAGCCCTCATGCACTGCCAATGTGATTGGTCATAGGTTAGGAAGGCATCTTCACTCTCTAGGCATGAAGTCCAAGATTACCATCCTCTCTTTCCCTCATATCTGAAAACACACACACACACACCTTGTGCATATACATTCCCTTTACCCCGCTCCTCCCTCACACACAGACATACTCCCTCTCACTCACTCTCACTCCCTCTCTCCCACACACACGCCCGTAGCAATATGAACCTTGTTTGCATTCCTCACACCCACCAGAGGAGAAATAGAGAAAAAGAGGACTGCAGGGCCGATTGTTAGATGGTTGTGCAACGTAGACAAAGTGTCTGCTTACCTCAAGGACACAGGATGGACCGGGCCTGTTAGCTAGAATACAAGTTCACACTGAGTATTAACGGGTCATGTACAACAAGAGGAGGAAGCAAATCAGCGACTCAGGAAAAGCTCAATGACTTTCTGATGGGTTTGCCTCCTGTTTTCGCTACCCCATTCCCTGACAGAGAGTAATGTCCGTGTCCTATTTAAGAGGAGATTGAGTTGTTGGGTGTGTTACGGCTGCACCTAAGCATTAAATGAGTCGGCCTATTTCTGGGCTGGAAGCTTTGCTTGGTTTCATTTTACAATCTAACGTATGACACTGGCGTGACCAGTTATTCAGTTAGGGGTATTTCAAAAGGGGGACAAAAAATGATACATGTGTTTATATGTGTTCCCCTTTGACATTTTAGGCAGGACACAAATGCCTCAAATACACCATTCAGCCAGGGTGGCTGACATGAGAGGTATTGTTATTTGGATAATCGTCCACATATGATTTAGAGAACCATTTTATCTAACAATCTTTTAACCCCAACCCTTACCCTAAACTAAGCCCAAGCCTAACTCTCAACCTTGAAACCAATAAAAGCCTAGTCTCACTATGTCAAACTCTTCTGGGTTCAGAGATTATTAAAAGCCTATTCGCACTGGCCCCAAAGTATTAATACAGGAAATATTGCGCCAGCTTTGTCTATATAGACCCGTTGCTTTCCACACCTCTGGCACTGAAATGACTGTCAAACCCTGAAGGAAATCTACAGCCCAGTCAGCATGTTCTCTCCAACTCTGGGGTTTAGTGGACATTTGTCTGAATAACAGGATGTGTCAAACCCCTCCAGTCCTGATATATAGGGAGAACAGACAGACTGTGTCCTCTTACCTCTGACCTTAACCTTTGTGTGTGTGTGTGTGTGTGTGTGTGTGTGTGTGTGTGTGAGAGAGAGAGAGAGAGAGACAGAGAGAGAGAAAAAGAGTGTGTTTGTGTGTGTGTAAGAGAGAGAGAAAGTGGGTGTGATATATTCCTTTGCGCAGGAAGATCCCTCTCTACTGGGAAAGTGGCACGGCAATGTAAGCGAGATGGACAGCGAGGTTCTCTTCAGTAGGGCGGACGAACACTGAGGACAGAGATGTGTTGTATAGAATGGAGAGCACCACTTCCTTCCTCTCATGTGAAATAGAGAATCATGTCAGATCTATGGCATACACATCTAGCAGCGGCATACTGAGATTTCAGGCCCATCGGAAAGAGACGGAAAGCGAGAAAAGTCGAAAGAAAGAGGTGGGTGGAGGCAAGAGAGTAGGAGAGAGAACAAAAGAGATAACAGACGTAGAGAGAGGGAGAGAAAGAAAGAGATATACAGATTGTACTGTATCGCACTCAGCAATTACACTTCTATCGCATATCTGTTACACAATATCACCACATTCTTATCACACAAAGCGTTTGCAGTGCCAACAGCATCTGCAGATCCTATAGGATCCTAAGAGGCTTTCAAGGACCTCTTAGCACTGTGAATGGAAAACAGACAGAATATAATAATGCTGGAGAAGCAGCAAAGGCTCACATCCCCTATATCATGATGGGGGGGGGGCAAGTGTGATATTTTGAGAGAGAGAGAGGGACAGAGAGTGTGTTGTGTGTGTGTGTGTGTGTGTGTTACACTCTCTCCTGCTGCTATAAAATTGCCTGTCGCTACACAATTGCCACCTTATGCTATTGTTATTGTTTTTATACATTTTTATTGCATTTACATTGTTGATTGTTGTATTCTTGAAGAGTTGCTTGTCCCAAGCATTTTTATACATTGAATACCCTGTATCCCTTGTCATGACAAATACACTTTGAATTGAATTGTGTGTGTGTGTGTGTGTGTGTGTGTGTGTGTGTGTGTGTGTGTGTGTGTGTGTGTGTGTGAAGGAACAGGGTGTGTGTGTATCGGTGTCACCTGCGTACTCCGTGTACCCTGCTCCCACTGCCTGTGTTCCTGTAGACTTCCTATTGACAGGATGTTGAACAAGGACATACAGTACTGATCTGGGTGTTTCGGTCCAACTAGGTGCTGCACAGGATCTGTTCATGTCCACTTGTGTGGAAGTTATGTTGATGTGTAGATAAGTAATCAGAATAAGTAATCAGAATCAGTAGTCAGATAATCCCCACAATGCCTTGCTTGGGTCGACTCTCAAGAACAGGCACTCTGTAGACTTGTTCCAAGTCATCTTCATAGCATTCAAGCTGCAAGCAGGTTGCTAGATCATATTGATGTGGTTTCTGAGATTTTTACATTGCATTTAAGTAATTTAGCAGATGCTCTTATCTGTAGCGACTTACAATAACTACATTAGTCTCACGTAAATCAAAGAACTATACAGTACATCACTATCATCCCAAGGAAGACATTCAACAACAATAGGTGCCAGTAGCAGCTAGTGCTAGAAAATGAGATATTAAAAACGTCTCCAAGCGTTGAGAGATGTGATACTCTGACTGTAATGTAGATGATCTAATGGTTTGACTCATTTCAGTTTTTGTAAGACAAGTGAGCTGTTGTCATGACAACATAGATCTTAGCTCAAATTTCAGAATTTAGCAGCCTGTTTCTGAGGTGGTAATAAAGTCATGTTGAAACATTTTTGCCACTTTACATTTAATGAGTTTCATACCTTCTGAGGCATGATAGCGACATCTCTATCAAGAACATTTTAGAAGTGAACCTACTGAGCCTGCTTTGTCAAAAAGAGAGCGACTAAGGGGAGTCACTGGGCAAATGATGAAAGGATAAAGCGCACAATGGTTTTTTTCTTATTATTATATTAATGGGAATGGCAACATGCATGATAAAGAAATTCCAAAATGTTTTGGCTCATTGCGACATCCCTACAACATAACAATGGGAGCCAGAATGTCAGAACTTTTCAGAAAACTCTGAACCTTCTGTTTTAACCATTTGTTGGCTGACAACTGGAAGCATATCTGTACCTTCAATTAAAGGCAGTGGAAAGTAGATTCAAAACAATGGTGAAGAGGAACCAGGACATGGAGAACGAGCTGATCTCAACACAGAGCCTTATCATCACTTCAACCCCGCTTCAGCAGAAGGCTCAGCCCAAACCCTTCCTCCAGACTGCCTGTGCTGCAGACCGCTGTCCTCAAGAACAGTAAGGTGTTGCTGGAGAGCTCAGCTCCTACCTCAGTCAGCCCAGAGAATGGGCCCAAAATGGCTGCCATCTCCAACGGGCTCCAGCCGAGAGAACAGCAGAAACCTATACTGGTGAGGAAGAATTGCAGTGACAAGGATGTCTATCTCCCTGGTGCCATATCCAGTGGGGGTGTGGATCCTGGGTCCAATAGGTCAGATTATGGATCCAATAAACTCCCTTCAATAAGGGCAAGCAATGCTCAGAAGGACTTCACAGGTGCTCCAAAATACTATGAGCCAATGGTTGAAGGGACTGGTGCCAAGATTGGATCCTTTTGCCCAGCTAGACTGTCCAAAGGCCCGGAGGCATCTCACTAATCAACAGATGCAACAGAGCTGTGCCATCGGGGAGAGCAAGAAGCCAGAGAAGGAGAAGCAGTTGGATGGCCCTGAAGAAAGCGGCATTCGACCGGCAGTTTCACAAAGTTGACACTTACCTGAGGGCTGAGCTGAGGAAAGTCGCCCAGCAGATGAGTCTGCCGGGAGAGGGAGAGGGTGACCTTGGCCTGACCTTGGAGGATGAGAAAGCAAAGTTGGAGAGCTCCCGCCAGGAGATGGAAAACATAGATCTGTGCAAAAGTGATCAGCAAGGGCGCCAGACGGAAGGTCTATAACATTCTCAAGCACAAGGTCACGAGGACCGACCTGGCAGGCTACATCAAACGAGGGATATGAAGAAGCCTCAAGACACTCAAATGTGTCACCTGTATCCACTGAGCTCCCTTCCAGTTAATCATAATCCACCACAAACCAAGACAAAGCCCATAAAACGAAAACCCTGACCCAAACCGATTACCATTATCTTTTCAATAAAAGAGTGAACTATAATAAGTAGGCTATCTGAATTGTGTCAAATGTGTCAAAATAATGTGCACTCTATGTTTTTCAGTTCATAGGGTATAGTGTTTATGTTTCCATTGTAGTAGAGGTTAGAAGAATAAAGAAGAGGGATATCCTCATAATATGACATGTCAACACTAAGGCACAATGATTTACAATAACTCCCACAACAATTTATAAATGGATTAATACCCTTAGTCTAGCCCTTGTGAAAGACATAACGTACTGTAACGGTGAATTCATAAAAGGTGGGCATGGACAACTACCCGACATTCAGTAGCCTACATTTGAAAAGTAACAATCAACGGAGACTCTTTGACAGATTTAAGACATTTACAATGTACTGGAGTAAATACCCCTGAAAAGCCCACAGGAGATGCCCTTTGATTGTCTAGACCCCCCCATCAACGGGGGGGTAGTGGTATTTGACTGAATGTCAGACCAACGGGGACAGCTGTGGTCCTGTGGGTCAATCTTCACTCACGTTCCTGATGTGATTCGACACGTGTCTACCTGTCTGATCTCCCAAAGGTGACGTGATTAGACAAAGCATACGCTGTCCACCGATGGAAAGGGCAAACGTGAGGAGGCCACTGTGAGAGACGGATATACACATACACACACTCACACAGAGGCAGGGACATACACACATGCACGTGCCCACACATATACACACACACACGCAAAGAAATGCGAGTGTACACGCGCATACACACACACACACACACACACGGCTGCAGGTGGGTGGGTACAGTAGCTCTCACTCATACCATAGGGGGAAGTGGTTTGGTGGTGATGCCAGTGGTGGGTGGATTTGATGGTGGGGGGGATGAGAGCAGACAGACATTTGGTCCCCTAGACAAACTAGACTCAGGGAACCATTAGGGGCATGATACCTCTTCATGAAAATGTCCCTTTGAGACATTGCTGCTATGTATTATTGTAGTGTGCTACTATTGTGTTACTATTGACTATGTGTTAATATTATTCTATTATAGTGCATTCGAAAAGTATTCAGACCCATTCACTATTTCCACATTTTGTAATGTTACAGCCTAGTTCTAAAATGTATTAAATTCTTTTTTTTTTTTTTTTTATAATCCTATTAGAAAAGAAAAAACATTTAAGAACTAGGCCTATTCATAAATATGACAGTGGATGGATATAAAACAAAAGTTCAGCGACAATACAGTAGGTGAGAAACAATAAGCCCGTGAGATAGACATAATATTACGGATTTACATAATATGATGGAACACATATTGCATGAATGTCGCAGAGCATTAGCGATGAATCCAGGCAGTCAGGCTCGAAGTTTGGACAACATAAATAGTGTAGTTACCCGCTGACCAATCGATCCTATCGTTTCTTTCTTTAAGTGATCGATGAAAACATCGAGGTCAGGCATAGACTTTTACTCGAGTCCAGTCTAGAAAGCGAACTATGGAAAAAAATACGAAGAGAAGATGCCATTCAAATTCAGACATAACAGACTGAAAGAGAACAGATCGTGTTGTTTTAAAGTGTAGCTGCTTGTACCACACTAATAGCAACGACTGAGAACCTCAGAGACAGGGATTTGGACTTGAAAGTAGATGATTTTGCTGAACACAAGGCGCTTCAAATGAGTGAATAGTAGGCATCTTTTCGTAGCGGATGGGAGGGGATTGTTGATATAGCCTCTCTCATGGTATAATGCAAAGGACGTCTCGCCAGTTATTAACAGTAGTTTAATAGCTGTCATTATTCGAACATGTGGGGCCCATCAAAGACATTTTCACCCGGCCGGTCGTGAGTAGCTTCGCCACTGCGCTATCTCTTGTGTAAATTGATAAATTGCTTTTTCGTGTACTCATCTTCATCCACAGCCGTCTTTATAATTAAATGGAGTTATTTTTTTCTAAGCTGTGAATTCATTAATTTGTGTGACTTGTGAAACGTATGACATTTTATTAGAAATTCAGAGGTTGTCATGGAGATAGCTTGGCGCTGGCACGACAGAAAAAGTGATTGACTTGGCAAATTTGACAACTGTCAACGGTGATGACGTCATCGTAACAATGGGCTTGTATTGATATATAATCGTATCGACAGACGTGAAGCTCATTTCTGCAAGTTGCGGTATGGAACAAGCTTCGAAAGGAAAACAGGTAGGCTACATTTACTAACAAAGCATTTTATGTCATTTTATTTTAGTTATTCGACTCTTGACAATTGTGGTTATGGTGTACTCTGCTTACTGTAACTCTCAACTTTACTGTAACTCTCAAATAAGAAGGGTGTGAAATCAGGCTTACTTAACATGGCACTGCAATACAACTGTTGAATTCACCTAAAAATTGACCAAATGCCCATATGTGCACAAAATGCAGTTTTTACAGTATGTATGCATATAGCTGAGTTGCTTCTTTTTCAGAAGAACGCCTCCTTGGCTCCTGAGACAATGGGTGTACTGCCCTCCTTGCAAGGGGATGCAACTCGACAGTTCGTCCACTCCTCCCTGACAACAAGACTCTGAAGCGACCTCTTTTGTTCCAGGTTTAATGTCGTCAAAGAAGTGTGAAACTAAAACATACACAAATGGATAAATCAAGTTACTGTAAATAAACAAAGTCAGTGTTTTAGATTGAAATGCAACATATACAATGGTTGTTAACTCATAAAATCGTGAATTGACTTATTTATAACTGGTGTTTGGCCAGATGGCGAACTTACATACATTCCTATGGCCGTTTGTAACAAACACACGAACTCAACAATCGAGTTGCCAAACTTCAAAATTACAACAAAGTTACGTTACAAAATAAGAAACATCACATACCAACGATGCCTCTATAAAACTGAGGATGCCCACAGATCGCAGCAGATTACCGATCGTTCTGCACCACAGGAATTCGTACTGGATACTGAACTTTACTTCCTGTTTGCTGTCATATGACTCACTGGCGCGCTCTGGTCTCTTAAAGAGACACACACACTATTACAATTGCACTAAACAAATGCTAAACAGAACACTCCCCGTCTGGCGTAATTACACGCCACACAATGCACTAAAGAACAGTCCTTAGCTGTGTGGAGGGAGAAGAAGCACTATTTCTGAGATAGGCCTAGCCGGGTTCAATGTTTGAGTGAGTTGACAGCCACTTCCTGCGTGGCTGCAGCGTTGGAAGAAACTGCTTCCGCCATCTGTCCCAGAAGGTGTTCGACAGGTGTTGGACCTGGCGCCACTGTCGCTTGTAGAGGTCTGAAGCTCCGAACTCTCCAGCAGGTGCTGGAACAATGTTCACCTTGTGAGTGAGCAGCGCAGCAGGTGTCAAGATGAAAGAATCATCAGGGTCAGTTGTCACAGGAACCAGCGGCCTGGCATTGATGATCGCTGCAACTTCTGCCATGAATGTTGTCAGGACTTCATGTGTGAGCTTGTCTTTCATTTGAGCAAACATCGAGTCAAGGATTCTTCTCGCCAGCCCAATCATCCTCTCCCATGTTCCACCGAAATGGGAGGCGTGAGGAGGATTGAAGGTCCACGAGCAGCCTTGATCTGACAGGTGAGTTGTCACTGTGGCGCTGTCAATGTTGGAAGGTATTGCAAGTTCTTTGCAGGCCCCGATGAAGTTGGTCCCTCTGTCCGAATAGATGTGTTTGACTGGCCCACGAACAGAGATGAAACGCCGAAGGGCATTGATGAAGGTGGATGATTCGAGAGACTCGATGACTTCGATGTGTACGGCTCTCACACTCATACACGTGAAAATCACAGCCCAGCGTTTACTATGTGAAAGCCCACCTCTGGTTCGTCGTGAGCAGATGGTCCAAGGGCCAAACACGTCTAGTCCAACATGTGTGAAGGGAGAGTCTGTAGAAAGACGAGCTGCTGGGAGGTTAGCCATTTTCTGGACACCAAGGGGAGCTCTAAGTCGTCGACAGGTAACACACTGGTGAATAATACTGCTCACTCGTCTCTTCCCACCAACTATCCAAAAGCCAGCGGTCCGAACTGCGCCTTCTGTAAATAGCCGGCCCTGGTGGTGTACCTTTAGCAGACCATCGTAGTCTATGAAGGGATCAAGGTTGTTCAGGGGACTGTTCCGTGGGATCTTCCTTTGTTCCTGAATGCACTTGATCTCTTGTCCATAGGACTCCTCTTGTACTGTTTGAAGGATAATGGTTGAGGCCTGATTTCTTTCCTCAATGCTGAAGTCCGACTTACAGTGATGCCAGCCTTTGCGGGGGGTGTGTCTTACTGAACTGAGGGGAGGAGCTACCTCTGCATGGCCGTTCTTGAACATCTTGTCCATGAAGCTGAGGAAGTGCTCTCTCATTTCGGGCTTCTTGTCGAAGTTGCGCCTGAGAGATGTGAGGCGCTTCAGCGCTTGAGGCCTGTTGTTCGGGAGTCGTTGGCGTGGAGACTTAAAGGGCAATGGCGCTACCCAACTGCTGTTTGAGTCCTTGCACAGTCCTTCCTGCATTATTTTCATGAAGTAGGCATCCTGGATCGAGGGGGCTACTTGGTTGTCGTCTTTGGTTCTCGTGAACACGGTGCAACCTAGGTGGTCGGTCTCACACACAGACAACTCATCTAAGCGTGTTGAAGGGTGCTCGCTGACTTGGAGTCCGCTGTATCTCTCCCTGACTTGGAAGACATTTGGACAGGGTTGGAAGAGCGTAGGACGTCCAAGATCAGTGGCGTTGGTGAAGAATGTGGTGACCGTTGGTGGTGTGTGGACGTCGCCTAGACACACGTTGCCGACTATCACCCATCCCAAGTCCAGTTTCTGTGCATAGGGTAAGTTGTGAGTGCCATTCACCTGTTTTCTGACCTTGTGAACACGGAGTATGTCGCGACCCAAGAGCAGCATGATTGGAGCCGCTGAGTCAACCTCTGGAATGAGTTTCGCCAGCGACCTGAGATGAGGATGGTGAAGTGCTACAGTGGGAGTTGGAATTTCCTCTCGGTTGTTCGGGATGTCATTACACTCGATGAGGCTTGGTAATGGGATGCGAACACTTCCGTCAAGAGATTCCACCTCGTAGCCTGTAGCTCTCCTTCCAGCCACTTGTTTCACTCCAGCACACGTTCTCAAAGTGTACGGGGCACTTCGACTTGTGTCGCTGAAGATTTCAAAAAATTGGGATCGAACCAACGATCGGTTGCTTTGATCGTCTAAGATGGCATATACTTTCTTAGCCATGTCTCTACGGCCAGATGGATAAACTTTCACGAGGCATATTTTGGAGCATGACCTCTCAGCAAGATCTCCACCACAGACTTGAGTACACTGGGTGCTGACATGCGCTTGAGATGAGGCATCCTCCCCGCCGTGCTCTGATGTGGGGTCGACCTCCACTGTCCAAGGTGCTGGCCCAGGGTGGAGCGCTGTAGGATGCCTTTCGCTGCTGCATTCAGTACACTGTACTTTGACTGTGCAGTCCTTTGCTATGTGCAATGTAGAGGAGCAGCATTTAAAACAGACGTGATTCTCTTTGAGGAAGCTTTTACGATCTTCAATGGACTTCTCCCTGAATGCTCGACATTTGCGTAAGGGGTGTGGTTTTTTGTGCAGTGGACAAAACGTGTTGCAGTCGTCGGACTTTGAGGGGAAATCACTTGCTTCTAATGCTGTTTTGGAGAACACTTCAGTTTTGTGCACTGAAATGTCTTGATGCTTGTTAGGCTTCCAAGCTGTCCTCTCGGCCTTCAAACCAGTCTCTTGGTTGTGGAAGTTGAAGCTTGGATCGTTCCGGACGTTTGCTTCTTTGCTGATGAAATCTACGAAGACGCTGAATGGTGGAAAGGAAATTTCGTGCTTGCGCTTGTATGATGCACCTACTGACGCCCACTTTTCCTGCAGGTTGAAAGGAAGCTTCCGCACAATTGGGTTGACCCCTCTCGCCGTGTCAAGGTAGGTAAGGCCAGGTAAGTCTCCTTCCTCTTTAGCCGCTAGGAGTTCGCTCAGTAGATCGCTTAACTTAACTAGTTTTGAATAGTCTTGACTTGTTATTTTGGGAAAAGTGTCAATTCGTCTGAAGAGGGCATCCTCAATAACTTCAGAGGAGCCATAGGTCTGGTCAAGCCTGTTCCATATCATGTCCAGTCCTGCATCCGGGCGGTTTATGTGGATCGCTCTGATTTGCTCCACATGTTCGGCTGAATCATCGCCTAGCCACTTGAGCAGAAGATCCATCTCTTCACTGGACGTCAGATGTAAGCCATGGATTGCAGACTGAAATGACCGTTTCCAGGCCCTGTAATTCTGTGGTTTGTCGTTAAACTTGAGTAAGCCTGTAGTTACAAGCTCTCGTCTAGCCAGATATCTTACAAAGTCACTTGCATTTGAATTGTCAAATTTAGAATTTGGATATGCCGAATGAGGGGAACGACCACTGTCCAATGGTGACGTGAGGGCCTGCGGAGACATCTGGTGATGGAGCTGAGATGCACTACTGCCTTGGAGTGGTGTAAAGGGATTGGCTTCAGGCTTAAGATGTATAGTTGGAGTGTTAACACTCACCTCAGGTTTTTGACGTAGACTGCTTTGTTGTGTTACTGCACCACAGCGTTGGCCTTGGCTGAGGACGTATTCTGTGGTGCGCTCAATGGGTTCTAAAGGAGGCCTTTCCCAGAGCTGGTTGTTATTTGTGTCTTTATTCAAATCAGCAGCTGCTTCGAGTGCTTCAGCTTCAGCCACTGCTGCAGCTGTTTCCTTTTTGATGTTGAGTATTGAAAGTGATGCTTCCAATTTGGCTTGTTCTAGCTTTAACGTAGCCTCCTCTTCAGCGAACGCGAGGCGTGCTTTGGCTGCTTCTGCTTTAGCCCGTGCTTTAGCAGCAGCAGATTCTGTTGTTGATGATCTTGATCGCACTGAAGTGCATGATGCTCGAGACCGCGTCTCCCATGCTACTGCTTCATCCATCATTGTTACTGTCAATTATGATGATTTAGAAGAATACTTGCTGTGTTGATCGCCCACTGGCTGCGTGTGACGATGTCTGTTCAGCTCCTCCTGCTCACACTGCGATGCATCGCTTGTTGAGAAGCCGTTGTTTCACTGTACTGCCCTCCTTGCAAGGGGATGCAACTCGACAGTTCGTCCACTCCTCCCTGACAACAAGACTCTGAAGCGACCTCTTTTGTTCCAGGTTTAATGTCGTCAAAGAAGTGTGAAACTAAAACATACACAAATGGATAAATCAAGTTACTGTAAATAAACAAAGTCAGTGTTTTAGATTGAAATGCAACATATACAATGGTTGTTAACTCATAAAATCGTGAATTGACTTATTTATAACTGGTGTTTGGCCAGATGGCGAACTTACATACATTCCTATGGCCGTTTGTAACAAACACACGAACTCAACAATCGAGTTGCCAAACTTCAAAATTACAACAAAGTTACGTTACAAAATAAGAAACATCACATACCAACGATGCCTCTATAAAACTGAGGATGCCCACAGATCGCAGCAGATTACCGATCGTTCTGCACCACAGGAATTCGTACTGGATACTGAACTTTACTTCCTGTTTGCTGTCATATGACTCACTGGCGCGCTCTGGTCTCTTAAAGAGACACACACACTATTACAATTGCACTAAACAAATGCTAAACAGAACAATGGGGATACCCCCTAAATCAGCCAAGCATCCTCATCCACCAGTGGGAAGGCCTCCTCAGATTTTGAGAAAGACTCCTGAGAATACTCGGAGCAGATTGGCTGCAATAACCAAACTTCCTGTTTTACCTGGGGTTGGCCTCACGTTGACCAGGTTACGCCTGGGTGAAACGGTAGGCCCTGTGACACACTACACCTCATTTCAGACCAGAATATTGCCAATGAAAGTAAAGGTAGACATGTAGGCTCTGTACAGAAACAGCCCCTAGTCCCTACTCCCCAAGACAGTTGTGTATATTTGAAAGGACTGGATAGGTATAAGCAAGGCCCTGTCCAGTAACATAGCCACTACTCTCAAGACATGAGTACATCTGAAATGACTGGGTAGTCATAAACAAGATGACTAGTAGATTCCACCTATTCTGTCGTAGGACATGTTTTAGTTACTAACATCTTGTTTTACAGCTATCTGATCCAGTCAGCAGGTCTCTGTGGATTGAGACTCAGTCTAGTGTTTTATTACTTGGTAAAATGCAATTAGACCATCTGCGAAAGAGGAAATTACAGTACATGCTTTATCAGATTCAGATTAGCTTCACAATCCTTCTTTAAAAAGACATGATGGTCAGAGCAAAATCCAAGGGCCAAACTCCATCATGTTTTACCAGCTTTCCCCTCATCTAGGCCCATCAGAGCAGTTAGAGAATTATAAAGAAAGATTGCATTTTAAAAGTGACCCTCTTACTTACCAAGGGCCAGACTGTGGTGCAGTAAAAGTAAACTACTAATGTCATTCCTCCAGTTGTTCCAGCCAACAACCGATTTCAACCTCAGTGACCCCAACTGTCACATTATGAGGCCCAGTTACAGCAGCTTGCATGACCCAAACCTCAATGATTACTACCATAAGAAGGACATGCATGACAAGTTGAAGAAGCAAAACTTCATCACGGAAGATGACAAAGTAAGTTCATGTGATGCGTATTACTCCTTACCATTGTAAGGTGAAACTGAACTTAATTAATAATGTCAGAAATGATTGATGTTTCAGGATACACTTTAATCCATATTTAGACCATATTTATTTCTCACATAATGTGGTATCTTCCCAAGGTTGTATGCTCGTTGAAGGAGTACAACACCTTCAAACAGTACCTGGATACTGTTAAAACTGACCATGACAAATCCTTCAGAATACAGATGGTAATGTTCAGTGTTCTAAAATAAACATTTAGTTGAGATCACACATGAAGTAACTTGATTATAGACATTTGAAATAATCGCTCAAATAATCTCTGTTAACATGCCCTTTCCTCATGTTGGTACATACAGTATCTAAAATATGCAAATACAGTTTTTATTTGATCATATTTTAGAAGGAACACATGATGAATCTAGTGAAGCTGCAAGGGGAAGGCCAGATTGCTGAGAATGTTACTCTGGCTGACATGAGAGAGTTTCTGTTGGAGGAAGGAGCTAAGAAACTTAAGCAACTTCAGTCGACCAGTGATTCCAGGTGGGCAGGATGTACATTTGTGACCACATCCCCATTGTGATGAATGATTAAAACTTGGACTGAATCTGTATAGCCTCTTATGAATGTATTTTGTTCTGTGTTGGAAATGTCCAGTAAACGATTTGTTGAATTCAGTGATAGGGACAGGGGACAGAAAGATGGCCTGCAAACTGCATCATGTGTCACACAGACAGAGGACGTTCTCTGTAAACAGCTGGTAGGGATGTTAAGGAGAGCAAACACTGTTAGAGATTTGAGATTTGATAATGACATGAAAATGACAGTTCCTTGATCTTATGCAATTGCTTTGAAATGACCATGTACTCTAAGAGTAGTATTAAACTCCTGTTCCTATCCGATGCAGTATGAGGAGCGATCTCGGCTCAAACTCATTGAAAAGGATGTACAGCAAGAGGTCAACAAGGCAAGGTACCTGAAGGAGGTCAAAGACCAGCAGGACAGCAAGGTAAAATGTTACACTTTTATATTTTACAAAGCTCCCAAAAACGTATTAAAAACTAACAGCACATCCAGCTTCGATAATTCAGAGATGTATGGAATGATAGAACCAACACATCTGTTTTAAGCCATGGAAGCTGTGTACAAATGTCAATGTTTTTACCCTAGAACAATAAACCATTAGTATTTTTGCACTTCAATGTCACAAGAAGGGTGATAGCTTATGTGGCAGCTAAGTTGACAAGTTCCAATTCAATAACCTTGTTTTTACCTTGGACATATCCAAATAATGTTTCTCCTCACAGAAAAAAAGTATGTACGAACTAAAACAAGCCATTCAGCAGAGAAAAATGCAAGAGATGGTGAATAACATCCATGACTATAAAATAATGACAGAAGCCAGTAGCAATGGCAAAAGGCTCCTGGAACAACTATATGAAACACCACAACTTGGTAAGATTTCACATTAAGTCATGGGATTTGGGGTTGAAAGTTTCAAGACCATTTAAAATCAACATGTAAAACAAAATCACATCAATTATCTATACTGTGAAAAAGATTGTTTCACTGGCAGGTAAGTAAATTTCACTGACAAAGTATCGTAACTAATACATATATATATATTCACTGCCTATTGTTTTTGAGGGGCATTTCTGTAATTCTGTAATGTATGGTGGCCACAGTATTGACATGTTCATTGCCAATTAATAATAGATTGTGAATATATGTCATTTGACATTTTCTGTATTTGTAGGGATGACTCCAATGGATGAGCATTGCCTGCTCCAAAGGAGACGAACCCTGGAACGCCTTGCACCTCTGCCCAGCAACGCCAGAGTGAAGGTGGAGAAGGCGAACAAGACAGAGCAGGTACAGATGAAATAACATTGTTGGTATTTTTAGGGTCAGGGTTAGTATATTGATGTTACTCATTATACACTTTCAAGGTCACACTTTGCATTACATTGCCTCTTTAACTGTGTAACAACTTGATAATTACACTAGTAACAACATTGTATTAATAAGCTGTTACCTAGTACTTTTTTTGTTTTAAGGGGTAGAATAGATGTAGCTTTGAAATGAGTAAATAGGATTGGAGAACATGAAAAGAAAATAATAATTATACTTCTACTTACAGTCTAAAATTATTCAAGGTAAGAAAATAAGACAATCAGAGAGGAAGAGTTCTAAAGGACCTGTCGTGAGGCTCCCCAGTTACCCAATACTGGCGAAGACTCTGAAATCAGGCGCCCTCACCAAAGCAACGTCTCAGACGCAGCTAAAATCAGTTGTCAGGCATGCTGTCCTAGACCATCTAGGTACAAAGGGTGTCAGGAGGCGGCTAGCTGAGTCAATCAAGTGTGAGGTGAAACTCAAGACTTCGGCACGAGGGTCGAAACCAGCAGCACAACGGGCTTGCAGTGCCAGAATTGCTTCTGACATGCTGAAGTGTGTTTCTCGGGTTGTCAATCCATTTAAACCCAGCGACGAGCCCGTCTGCAGGATTCTCGGGGGGAATAAAGATAAAAAGCCCAGCGGTCAATCGGATGATCCATCATCCATGGATGAAGAAAAGCTCAACAGCTATGTGACGACGTTGATCACCGGTATTTTGGAGGAGGTCAAGCAGCAAGTCATCGTAAAGGTTCAACAGGTCTGCCCTAAAGTATTTCAAGTGGCCATTGCAAAGGCAAGCAAAACTGCCCTGGATGTGGTCACCAATATGCTGGAGGATGTGAAGGACCATGTAATGCAGGGCAACATTGGACTAAACACATTTTTTGATGTTGAAGCGGTAAATCCAGAGCCATTTGACAGCCAATCTCCTACGATGTCGGCTTTAGAGGTGGCACATGCTGAGATGGAGGAGGCCGGGCTCCAGTCCGAGCTAGACGATGGACATCCAGGGACCTGGATGTCATCAAAAAACATGGACTACATTGCCACAGGCCTCATGGAAAGTGTGTTTAATAACATACTGGATCAGGACCTCGTACTGCTTCAGGAGCCCGGCACATTGGTCTCACATGAAGTCTCTGTGCCCCCAACAGATGGAGAGATGTCTAACTCTGTGGTTAGTCAAGGTTCTTTAAAACCACCCTCCCCAGTCAATTGTGTGACTTCCCTTAAAGACAAATTTGTTTCCCTCAATGATTTGACGAAATCCGCAGGCAATGATCATTTTGCATGCGGCAGAGGCCTCTTCTCTGCACTCCCTACTTTTCCTTTAAAGGGAAAAGTTACTGAACAGATTTCATATTCGAAGGGGTCTGTGTCCATGGAAGAGCAGCTACGGTCCATCTCCCCATCACCCAATGTGACTGAAGCAGAGAGTCAGAGGATATCTGACACAGATGAAGAGGACGGGAAATCCACATCCCCAGTGCCGCTCCAACTGTCGTCCACCATGTCGGTCCTGGATGTTAACCGGCTCCTCACCCCAGGCAGACAGGAGAAGCTGGGGTTGCCATGGCGACCAACGCATCACCTGATAGATAACCCGGGTGTCCCTCCAAAGAAGGTGAAAATTCACACCGTCTATAGAAACCCCCTTTTCTTCCCCACTGAGGCCGTGCAATCAACCAGTACGTCCTCGTCTGATGGAGAATCCTCTACTCCAGAGAAGGCCCTGAGTCAGGCTGGCTCAGATGAGGAAGGAGTCGATGAGAACATGCTGGCCTGGATGACCTCCCTTCGGGACACCCTCAACGCATTTCCGCCCATTGCACCTACCCCACCCACCTCACACCCTCCTTCACGCCGTGGTTTATCTACCAGAAGAAGAACTGTCTCCAGAACCTCACCTCAGAGAAAGAGTGAGAACTGAGAGGGACTCGGTTGCCTGTATTATTTTGAATTGCATTGAAATAATGTAAAAATATATTCAAAATGAAAGAGAACACCCTGTCCAGTTCTTTTCAGTCTTTCTGATATTTGTCCTTACGATGTCCATCTTGGCCTTTCTCACAGTTGCCTCTTCAATGTAACATGTACATTTCATACACAGTTGCTCCTCTGTTCACTATACATTGCAGATAGATATATATTTATATTCGATACAAAAACATATGTTTTTAAGTTAGATATTTTGAGTTGTCAATAGCTGAAAAAGACCGGAAATTCAATTGAGCGCCATAACTCAAAATATGACTGTTAGTACAGTAGCTTTGTTAGGCTACTGTACTTCAAACAACATATGTTACACTCAGCACTGGACATGTTGTTTAGGATTCACACCTTAATGGGATTGATTAGAGACTCCGTTTTGGCAAGTAGATATCTTGGTCATCTCAGGCCATGAGTAAACCATTTCAACAACAGCTTTGAACAATACCATTACAATATAATGTTAATACACTTAAGTATATGTAAAGTAATTTGCATATAACCCAGCATTTCTGTCTAAAATGTAAGTTTTGGTTAACAATAGCACTTACAGTTTGCTTATTTATTGGATTCAATGCTCATTTTGAGATTGGATTATGTATTAACAGTGCTAACCTTCAGTTTTGTGCATTTAGTTGCCAACTGTAACATAACACAAACACAAGGTATGGCAGGTAGTCACATATTAACGTGAACATCCTATGGGCTTACTTGCTTGGAGGTTGGCCTTGTTTAGAGATTGAGTTACTGAATTGAATGGAAACATGTCATATCCCCCTCAAACATAATTGGGACTGAATGGTTGAATATTTAAAACCAAAAAAGCAATTTAACAGTATGAGTCCTTATTCATGATCAAAAACTATGTTTTAAATGAGAAGTTATGGCTTGTCAAAAGCTGCAAAATACAGGAAATTCAAAATGAGCATCACCACCCATAACGTCACCTATGCACTAACAAGGTTTTCCAGCACGCAGCTTTAATGTTGTGTTAATGTTACTGTATGTTGGTCTACTGTACTTCAAACAACATGTACTCACCACTGGGCAGGATGCTTAGGATTCAAAGCTTCTCTCGAACAGCCTAATTCATCCTCTTCAGAGTGATGGTACACACCCATAGAGGACAGACTGCATACAGAAGAATATGCAGGTCAGTGCTTCATTGAACAGGTCTGTTGTGCCCCACCTAAAACCTAAGTCCATCATGGAAACTCATTTGGGGGCTTCTGCCCACCTACTTAAGACAAAAAGCTGTGTGCTGTAAATTTGTAAATGTTGTTAATATTTTGCTATTTTGTACATTTGCTGTCAATATTTGCTATTGTTTTTTATGTCCATGCAGCAACCTCACCAAGTAAATTTCCTTTATGTGCAAATATACTTGGCCAAATAAAAGAATTCTGATTCTGAAACACGAACGCATGTATATGTTTGTTGGTTTACACACATAGGCCTCATTTCTTTGTTTATGATACTAGAACGTAAGCCTATCCCTATTCTAATTGTAACATGACCACACTTATTGTGAAACAGAAGGGAAAACATTGTTATCCTAGTAAAGGCATCCCTTTCATTCATGTCATTATGATTATCTGCAATAGCGTTCACATAACGTAGCTAGCAAGCTATAGCTAGTCCAGGCGAAAGCTAAGCATTTACTAAACCATATAGTTTATTGGTTTGATTCCAGCGAATATCGTAGCCAATCTCTCATCCATCCATCCATCCACGTCTTGAAACTACTACTATTGAGTGGAGGGCAGCACGTTCAAAAGCCGTCACAACATAGCAATGTTTCTGTATCTGCAGCTTAGTTAGACTAGCATTCATACATTTAGCATTTAGCATTCATACATTTAATAACTGTATTAACTGTAACTGTATTAACTACGAACTTAACTCGGTCTCGATGCAATGCTCTGGGACATAATCGGTTATTATGTAGAAATTGCTGTTGGTCTGACTAGAGAAATGTCATAGGTATGTCATGAGGCACCTGGTAAACGGAAACAGCTGAACTAATTGTTACAATATTCAGTCAGCACCTTATATATATATATAAAGGATAACCAACGAAAAGAAAACTAATCAACGACGTGGAGGTGTAAATCGGCCCGAGGCTTGGCGGGAGTAACGTTCACCTTCGGCTGAGTCTCGGACCGTTTTACGCCTCTACGGCGTTGATTATTCCTACATAATTCCCACTATGTCCACTTAGAACACAATCACAATAAATGTCACTCGAACGAAGGTAATGGAATCCAAGATCTGTTGTGTATCTTGTGAAGCCATCAGATACATGGGATGTTTCTCTGTACAGCTGTCCAACGTGGCTGGAAATGGTACATCCTTTGCTGCCCCCTTGTGGTAAAAGGTGGACCCGACAACTTAAAATGGCTTAGGCTACACACCCAAACTGTATATTGTGGCCTGGTGGTTTTTGCTCTGACATGCACTGTCAACTGTGGGACCTTATATAGACAGGTGTGTGCCGTTCCAAATCATGTTCTATCAATTGAATTTACCACAGGTGGACTCCAATCAAGTCATAGAAACATCTCAAGGATGATAAATGGAAACAGGATTCACCGGGGTTCAATTTCGAGTGTCATAGCAAAGGGTCTGAATACTTATGTAAATGTGATACTTCAGTTTTTTATTTTGAATAAATTAGCAAACATTTCTAAAAACCTGTTTTCACTTTGTCATTATGGGGTATTGTGTGTAGATTGATGAGGAAAAAAATGAATTTAATCCATTTTAGAATAAAGCTGTAACATAACAAAACGTGGAAAAAGTTAAGGGGTCCGAATACTTTAGAATGCATGTATGTTTAGAAGAGGAGCGCTTGCGAGCATTTCAACGTACTTTCACTCACTCCACTGTATCCCAGTATATATATATCAATTAATGACCAAAAACTATGTTTTAAGTGAGAAGTTATGGCTTGTCAAAAGCCGCAAAAGACAGGACATTCAAAAATGAGCACCACCACCCATAACTATGCACTAACAAGGTTTTCTAGCACACAGCTTTGATACCAAGTTATAGTGCTGTATGTTGTACTTCAAAAAACATGTAGGCCTACTCAGCACTGGGCAGGTTGCTTAGGATTCAAAGTTTCTCCCAAACAGCCTAATTCATACTCTTAGAGTATGTGTTCTTCAAGATAGTGATTTATATTTTTGCATGATACAATACAAGTTCCTTTTTATTGCCACACAACCTAAGTTAGTGGAGTTTGTTTTCAGTACAGTATGGTGGGGAACTCTGACATACACTACAATGAACAGAAGAAAGACAACACAACACAGTCCAATGCACTGTAAATTGCACTCGGTCCATGGTTTTTACACCGGAAGGTGATCTGCTGCTAAATTACCAAAAATGTGATCCCATCACTATTTAATAAATCTATCAGAAAAGCAAAAACATTTAAGAACTAGGCCTATTCATAAATATGACAGTGGATGACATGTTTGGATATAAAACAAAACTTCAGCGACAATACTGTAGGTGAGAAACATGCAACAATAGGCCCGTGAGATAGACATAATATTACGGATTTACATAATATGATGATAATATGGCGATAAATCCAGGCAGTCAGACTCGAAGTTTGGACAATATAAATAGTGAAGTGACCCGCTGACCAATCGATCGTATCGTTTCTTTCTTTAAGTGATCGATGAAAACATCGAGGTCAGGGCATAGACTTTTACTCGAGTCCAGTCTCGAAAGCGAACTATGGAAAAGAAAAATACGAAAAGAAGATGCCATTCAAATTCAGACATAACTAAAAGAGACTAAAAGAGAACAGCTCGTGTTGTTTTAAAGTGTAGCTGCTTGTACCACACTAATAGCAACGACTGAGAACCTCAGAGACAGGGATTTGGACTTGAAAGTAGATGATTTTGCTGAACACAAGGCGCTTCAAATGAGTGAATAGTAGGCATCTTTTCGTAGCGGATGGGAGGGGATTGTTGATATAGCCTATCTCATGGTATAATGCAAAGGACGTAACGCCAGTTATTAACAGTAGTTTAATAGCTGTCATTATTCGAACATGTGGGGCCAATCAAAGACATTTTCACCCGGCCCGTCGTGAGTAGCTTCGCCACTGCGCTATCTTTTGTGTAAATTGATAAATTGCTTTTTCGTGTACTCATCTTCATCTACAGCCGTCTTTATAATTAAATGGGTTTGTTTTTTTTGTAAGCTGTGAATTCATTAATTTGTGTGACTTGTGAAACGTATGACATTTTATTAGAAATTCAGAGGTTGTCATGGAGATAGCTTGGCGCTGGCACGACAGAAAAAGTGATTGACTTGGCAAATTTGACAAATGTCAACGGTGATGACGTCATCGTAACAATGGGCTTGTATTGATATATAATCGTATCGACAGACGTGAAGCTCATTTCTGCAAGTTGCGGTATGGAACAAGCTTCGAAAGGAAAACAGGTAGGCTACATTTACTAACAAAGCATTTTATGTCATTTTATTTTAGTCATTCGACTCTTGACAATTGTGGTTATGGTGTACTCTGCTTACTGTAACTCTCAACTTTACTGTAACTCTCAAATAAGAAGGGTGTGAAATCAGGCTTACTTAACATGGCACTGCAATACAACTGTTGAATTCACCTAAAAATTGACCAAATGTGCACAAAATGCAGTTTTTACAGTATGTATGCATATAGCTGAGTTGCTTCTTTTTCAGAAGAACGCCTCCTTGGCTCCTGAGACAATGGGGATACCCCCTAAATCAGCCAAGCATCCTCATCCACCAGTGGGAAGGCCTCCTCAGATTTTGAGAAAGACTCCTGAGAATACTCGGAGCAGATTGGCTGCAATGACCAAACTTCCTGTTTTACCTGGGGTTGGCCTCACGTTGACCAGGTTACGCCTGGGTGAAACGGTAGGCCCTGTGACACACTACACCTCATTTCAGATCAGAATATTGCCAATGAAAGTAAAGGTAGACATGTAGGCTCTGTACAGAAACAGCCCCATGTCCCTATTCCCCAAGACAGTTGTGTATATTTGAAAGGACTGGATAGGTATAAGCAAGGCCCTGTCCAGTAACATAGCCACTACTCTCAAGACATGAGTACATCTGAAATGACTGGGTAGTCATAAACAAGATGGCAAGTAGATTACACCTATTCTGTCGTAGGACATGTTTTAGTTACTAACATCTTGTTTTACAGCTATCTGATCCAGTCAGCAGGTCTCTGTGGATTGAGACTCAGTCTAGTGTTTTATTACTTGGTAAAAATGCAATTAGACCATCTGCGAAAGAGGAAATTACAGTACATGCTTTATCAGATTCAGATTAGCTTCACAATCCTTCTTTAAAAAGACATGATGGTCAGAGCAAAATCCAAGGGCCAAACTCATCATGTTTTACCAGCTTTCCCCTGATCTAGGCCTATCAGAGCAGTTAGAGAATAATAAAGAAAGATTGCCTTTTAAAAGTGACCCTCTTACTTACCAAGGGCCAGACTGTGGTGCAGTAAAAGTAAACTACTAATGTCATTCCTCCAGTTGTTCCAGCCAACAACCGATTTCAACCTCAGTGACCCCAACTGTCACATTATAAGGCCCAGTTACAGCAGCTTGCATGACCCAAACCTCAATGATTACTACCATAAGAAGGACATGCATGACAAGTTGAAGAAGCAAAACTTCATCACGGAAGATGACAAAGTAAGTTCATGTGATGCGTATTACTCCTTACCATTGTAAGGTGAAACTGAACTTAATTAATGATGTTTCAGGATACACTTTAATCCAGACCATATTTATTTCTCACATTATGTGGTATCTTCCCAAGGTTGTATGCTCGTTGAAGGAGTACAACACCTTCAAACAGTACCTGGATACTGTTAAAACTGACCTTGACAAATCCTTCAGAATACAGATGGTAATGTTCAGTGTTCTATAATAAACATTTAGTCGAGATCACACATGAAGTAACTTGATTGTAGACATTTTAAATAATCGCTCAAATAATCTCCGTAACATGCCCTTTCCTCATGTTGGTACATACAGTATCTAAAATATGCAAATACAGTTTTTACTTTATCATATTTCAGAAGGAACACATGATGAATCTAGTGAAGCTGCAAGGGGAAGGCCAGATTGATGAGAATGTTACTCTGGCTGACATGAGAGAGTTTCTGTTGGAGGAAGGAGCTAAGAAACTGAAGCAACTTTCCAGGTGGGCAGGATGTACATTTGTGACCACATCCCCATTGTGATGAATGATCAAAACTTGGACTGAATCTGTATAGCCTCATGTGAAAGTATTTTGTTCTGTGTTGGAAATGTCCAGTAAATGATTTGTTGAATTCAGTGATAGGGACAGGGGACAGAAAGATGGCCTGCAAACTGCATCCTGTGTCACACAGACAGAGGACGTTCTCTGTAAACAGCTGGTAGGGATGTTAAGGAGAGCAAACACTGTTAGAGATTTGAGATTTGATAATGACATGAAAATGACAGTTCCTTGATCTTATGCAATTGCTTTGAAATGACCATGTACTCTAAGAGTAGTATTAAACTCCTGTTCCTATGCGATGCAGTATGAGGAGCGATCTCGGCTCAAACTCATTGAAAAGGATGTACAGCAAGAGGTCAACAAGGCAAGGTACCTGAAGGAGGTCAAAGACCAGCAGGACAGCAAGGTAAAATGTTACACTTTTATATTTTACAAAGCTCCCAAAAACGTATTAAAAACTAGCAGCACATCCAGCTTCAATAATTCAGAGATGTATGGAATGATAGAACCAACACATCTGTTTTAAGCCATGGAAGCTGTGTACAAATGTCAATGTTTTTACCCTAGAACAATAAACCTTTAGTATTTTTGCACTTCAATGTCACAAGAAGGGTGATAGCTTATGTGGCAGCTAAGTTGACATGTTCCAATTCAATAACCTTGTTTTTACCTTGGACATATCCAAATAATGTTTCTCCTCACAGAAAAAAAGTATGTACGAACTAAAACAAGCCATTCAGCAGAGAAAAATGCAAGAGATGGTGAATAACATCCATGACTATAAAATAATGACAGAAGCCAGTAGCAATGGCAAAAGGCTCCTGGAACAACTATATGAAACACCACGACTTGGTAAGATTTCACATTAAGTCATGGGATTTGGGGTTGAAAGTTTCAAGACCATTTAAAATCAACATGTAAAACAAAATCACATCAATTATCTATACTGTGAAAAAGATTGTTTCACTGGCAGGTAAGTAAATTTCACTGACAAAGTATCGTAACTAATACATATATATTCACTGCCTATTGTTTTTGAGGGGCATTTCTGTAATTCTGTAATGTATGGTGGCCACAGTATTGACATGTTCATTGCCAATTAATAAGAGATTGTGAATATATGTCATTTGACATTTTCTGTATTTGTAGGGATGACTCCAATGGATGAGCATTGCCTGCTCCAAAGGAGACGAACCCTGGAACGCCTTGCACCTCTGCCCAGCAACGCCAGAGTGAAGGTGGAGAAGGCGAACAAGACAGAGCAGGTACAGATGAAATAACATTGTTGGTATTTTTAGGGTCAGGGTTATTATATTGATGTTACTCATTATACACTTTCAAGGTCACACTTTGCATTACATTGCCTCTTTAACTGTGTAACAACTTGATAATTACACTAGTAACAACATTGTATTAATAAGCTGTTTCCTAGTACCTTTTTTGTTTTAAGGGGTAGAATAGATGTAGCTTTGAAATGAGTAAATAGGATTGGAGAACATGAAAAGAAAATAATAATTATACTTCTACTTACAGTCTAAAATTATTCAAGGCAAGAAAATAAGACAATCAGAGAGGAAGAGTTCTAAAGGACCTGTCGTGAGGCTCCCCAGTTACCCAATACTGGCGAAGACTCTGAAATCAGGCGCCCTCACCAAAGCAACGTGTCAGACGCAGCTAAAATCAGTTGTCAGGCATGCTGTCCTAGACCATCTAGGGACAAAGGGCGTCAGGAGGCGGCTAGCTGAGTCAATCAAGTGTGAGGTGAAACTCAAGACTTCGGCACGAGGGTCGAAACCAGCAGCACAACGGGCTTGCAGTGCCAGAATTGCTTCTGACATGCTGAAGTGTGTTTCTCGGGTTGTCAATCCATTTAAACCCAGCGACGAGCCCGTCTGCAGGATTCTCGGGGGGAATAAAGATAAAAAGCCCAGCGGTCAATCGGATGATCCATCATCCATGGATGAAGAAAAGCTCAACAGCTATGTGACGACGTTGATCGCCGGTATTTTGGAGGAGGTCAAGCAGCAAGTCATCGTAAAGGTTCAACAGGTCTGCCCTAAAGCATTTCAAGTGGCCACTGCAAAGGCAAGCAAAACTGCCCTGGATGTGGTTACCAATATGCTGGAGGATGTGAAGGACCATGTAATGCAGGGCAACATTGGACTAAACACATTTTTTGATGTTGAAGCGGTAAATCCAGAGCCATTTGACAGCCAATCTCCTACGATGTCGGCTTTAGAGGTGGCACATGCTGAGATGGAGGAGGCCGGGCTCCAGTCCGAGCTAGACGATGGACATCCAGGGACCTGGATGTCATCAAAAAACATGGACTACATTGCCACAGGCCTCATGGAAAGTGTGTTTAATAACATACTGGATCAGGACCTCGTACTGCTTCAGGAGCCCGGCACATTGGTCTCACATGAAGTCTCTGTGCCCCCAACAGATGGAGAGATGTCTAACTCTGTGGTTAGTCAAGGTTCTTTAAAACCACCCTCCCCAGTCAATTGTGTGACTTCCCTTAAAGACAAATATGTTTCCCTCAATGATTTGACGAAATCCGCAGGCAATGATCATTTTGCATGCGGCAGAGGCCTCTTCTCTGCACTCCCTAATTTTCCTTTAAAGGGAAAAGTTACTGAACAGATTTCATATTCGAAGGGGTCTGTGTCCATGGAAGAGCAGCTACGGTCCATCTCCCCATCACCCAATGTGACTGAAGCAGAGAGTCAGAGGATATCTGACACAGATGAAGAGGACGGGAAATCCACATCCCCAGTGCCGCTCCAACTGTCGTCCACCATGTCGGTCCTGGATGTTAACCGGCTCCTCACCCCAGGCAGACAGGAGAAGCTGGGGTTGCCATGGCGACCAACGCATCACCTGATAGATAACCCGGGTGTCCCTCCAAAGAAGGTGAAAATTCACACCGTCTACAGAAACCCCCTTTTCTTCCCCAGTGAGGCCGTGCAATCGACCAGTACGTCCTCGTCTGATGGAGAATCCTCTACTCCAGAGAAGGCCCTGAGTCAGGCTGGCTCAGATGAGGAAGGAGTCGATGAGAACATGCTGGCCTGGATGACCTCTGTTCGGGACACCCTCAACGCATTTCCGCCCATTGCACCTACCCCACCCACCTCACACCCTCCTTCACGCCGTGGTTTATCTACCAGAAGAAGAACTGTCTCCAGAACCTCACCTCAGAGAAAGAGTGAGAACTGAGAAGGACTCAGTTGCCTGTATTATTTTGAATTGCATTGAAATAATGTAAAAATATATTCAAAATGAAAGAGAACACCCTGTCCAGTTCTTTTCAGTCTTTCTGATATTTCTCCTTACGATGTCCATCTTGGTCTTTCTCACAGTTGCCTTTCTTCAATGTAACATGTACATTTCATACACAGTTGCTCCTCTGTTCACTATACATTGCAGATAGATAGATATTTGTATTCGATACAAAAACATATGTTTTTAAGTCAGATATTTTGAGTTGTCAATAGCCGAAAAAGACCGGAAATTCAATTGAGCGCCATAACTCAAAATATGACTGTTACTACAGTAGCTTTGTTGGGCTACTGTACTTCAAACAACATAGTTACACTCAGCACTGGACATGTTGTTTAGGATTCACACCTTAATGGGATTAATTAGAGACTCCGTTTTGGCAAGTAGATATCTTGGTCATCTCAGGCCATGAGAAAACCATTTCAACAACAGCTTTGAACAATACCATTACAATATAATGTTAATACACTTCAGTATATGTAAAGTAATTTGCATATAACCCAGCATTTCTGTCTAAAATGTAAGTTTTGGTTAACAATAGCACTTACAGTTTGCTTATTTATTGGATTCAATGCTCATTTTGAGATTGGATTATGTATTAACAGTGCTAACCTTCAGTTTTGTGCATTTAGTTGCCAACTGTAACATAACACAAACACAAGGTATGGCAGGTAGTCACATATTAACGTGAACATCCTATGGGCTTACTTGCTTGGAGGTTGGCCTTGTTTAGAGGTTGAGTTACTGAATTGAATGGAAACATGTCATATCCCCCTCAAACATAATTGGGACTGAATGGTTGAATATTTAAAACCAAAAAAGCAATTTAACAGTATGAGTACTTATTCAGGATAAAAAACTATGTTTTAAATGAGAAGTTATGGCTTGTCAAAAGCTGCAAAATACAGGAAATTCAAAATGAGCATCACCACCCATAACGTCACCTATGCACTAACAAGGTTTTCCAGCACGCAGCTTTAATGTTGTGTTAATGTTACTGTATGTTGGTCTACTGTACTTCAAACAACATGTACTCACCACTGGGCAGGATGCTTAGGATTCAAAGCTTCTCTCGAACAGCCTAATTCATCCTCTTCAGAGTGATGGTACACACCCCAACCGCTGTGCCGCGGCACACTAGTGTGCCTTGAGAGATCGTTGGGTGTGCCGTGAGAAATTATCCAATTTCACATTTTTTTTATGAACATTTATTAATTATTATCTGCAAATAATATGCCATTGTCGAGTGTCTGTGCTGTAATATAGTGACTGGCAGAGTAATGTAATATTCGTCCGGGTGGCAGCAGGTAGCTAATTGCCTCTTTCCTGCATAGAGACAAGAGAATTAGTGACGCATGCGACAGGTCGTGGTTGACAGTGATGGAGAAGTTTTTAAAATGGAAAAATGCAAACCCCGAACTGGGCCCTGGACAAGATTCTGACCCAGGTGAAGGCCCTAGTATGAGTGGTGGTAAAAAGAACACTGGCCTAGGCTACAGATTCCCAACCGTGATATGCTGACTGTGTAACGCATAAAATGGATTCATGTTGGAAATTGCTCATGGTCCCACATTTAAAAGTAAGAAGTTGTAAGGCAGTAGATTTTGACGAAACAATAAAACACTAACCCTAACCCTACATTTTAAAAACTGTTCACTGGTGCAGGTGTACGCAACATACGTAACCTATTAGATATAGGAGCAAAACAATATTTGAAGCATTCAAACGATCTAAATGGCCACTTTATTGTCAATATACATTATTTTACACTTTGCAAAAAAATGACCACGTCATTTTAGAATATTGGCAAAGCGAGAACATTTTTTAGCACTGCGTGGGGATTTGCTGGGCATTGTTGTCGTGACAACAGACGCAACAATGCCCCGACGTTTAATGCGCAATAAAAACATAATGATTCTAAAATAGTATTCAGACAAGACTGCTTTGATTTCACACTCAACTTTTCAACCGATTAATTAGCATGCCTTTATTCACAACAAATTAAAGATGGAGAGAGGAACGATTGTTGATCTGCTTAAATCAAAGGACAACACGATTTTTCACCTAAGACAGACCCTCCAAAATATGTCTACGGGAGACTTTATAGGTAACAATATGCAGATGTGTAGGCTCCAGATGGAGAGAAAGAGCAGAGAGATGACTGCACAGTACCAGGCCGCTCTGAGTGAGAAGGACAAGAAGCTCTACTCTCTCCGGCAGCTCCTAGACAACCACCAGCTAAACGAGCAGAGAACCATCAGGGCCCTGGAGGATAGGTGGAAGAAGGAGAGAGAAGGTCTAGAGACGGGGAGGAGGCATGTTGTCGAGTGGGGACTCTCCACCTTCAAACAAAAAGATGACGTCATTCTTTCTCTTGGCCTCAAAGTGGAGTCCCTTGAGAAGGAGGCCGAAGCTACCAAGGAGAGAGAGAGGAAATGGGTAGAGGAGAGGAGCGAAATGGAGAGCAGGGCGAGAGACGTAGAGGTGAGGGAGATATTCAGGGTCAAAGAGAAAGAGAAGCAAATCAACTATCTCCTTCAGGCTATGGAGAGGTCTAAAAGAAAACAGGACAAAATGGCCAAAGCCCACACAGACCTCCAGAACCTCTGTGCCTCACAGGAGAAGAACTGGAGAGCAGAAAGGGAGGAGATGGAGAGGCAGGCCAGAGAGGCAGAGCAGAGGAAGATGGAGGAGAGAAATGAGATGGCCACCCTCCAACAAACCCTGGAGTCTCTACAAACCCAACTGGATGACATGTCCAAGGCCCACGTGGACCTCCAGACCCTCTTAGCTGCTCAGCAGGAGGAACGGAGAATGGACAATAATGAGAAGACCAGAGAGATAGATAGTCTCAGCGAGGCCCTCTACTCTTCCCAACTCTACTCTGTTCAAATGGAAAAGTCCGCTAGCTGTCTCCGGGCCCTTTCTGTGAGAGAGAGGAAGGAGATGAGGGAGATGGAGAGGAGGATGAACAAGGCTGTGGAGAAGTGTCTGACCAAGGAGAAAGAAGTGGAGACCTTGGAAAGAGAGAGGGAGGAGCTGCGACAGCTGCAGAAGCTGAAGGACTGCGAGGATGAAAAGGAGAGACAGGAGATGAGAGATCAGCTCGCCATGAAGGCCATAGAGCTGGAGAAAGCTGAGAAAAAGGTACAGTACTGGCACTTCAATGAATCATTGGACTTATCTACATTACTTTAATGAAAACAGGGTCAAAAACAGTTGATCATCATGTTATAAAGCCCGAAGTTGTTGTCATTACGTGGTTTTGTACTTTAATACCATATCTCGTTTCAGATCCATTCAAGGAAAGGATTCATGAAGTTCTTCAAGCGACAGAACAGGGCCAACATCCCGGATGGAAAGAAAGTGAATGGCAGGAATGAGAGAGAGAAGAAAAAGAAGGAGTCCTGTTAAGGATGATTGCTGTCCTTCTTTTTATTTTTGCAAACCCCCCCCACCACCCCCACCCCCCCCACACACTTTTCCTACCTTCCCATCAACCCCCCCCCAGTCCCGTCCTCCAGCCCCCCAGCCCTCCAGCTCCCTAGCCTCCTAGCTCCCTAGCCTCCAGCCCCCAGCCCCCTAGCCCCCAGCCCCCTAGCTCCCTAGCCTCCAGCCCTCCAGCCCCCAGCCCTCAGCCCCCAACTCTCTCTCCCTCCCCCCTCCTCCCTCTCTCCATCCCTAACCCTAACCCTAACCCTAACCCAATTCTCCTTATAGTCTTATTTTGATCCTTATAGCATTTTCTGTCAAATGGACTGAGATAAATAAACCATCTGATTATCTCCTAAACACCATGACTGAAGTACATCATTGACTTGTATTCTTTTTCCATTGTGTTTATCATCCACCCACTCTCATTCAAGTTCACTTTGTTCTAGCTTAGACTTCCACAGTCTCAATGTCTAGCTCTCATTTAGCCAGTCTGAGTAATGTGCGTGTGTGCATGCATGTGTGTGTGTGTGTGTGTGTGTGTGTGTGTGTGTGTGTTTGTTTGTGTATGTGTGTTTGCATTTTGGTAGACGTGTGTGTTTGTGTTTGTGTGTGTGTGTGTGTGTGTGTGTGTGTGTGTGTCTGTCGCTCTCCTTATGTTATGCCAACACACTTAAATATGACTAATACTGTAGGACTACACACAAGCTGCTGTTGTTATAGTTTATAACTTATTTATAACTCATTTTGACATTTTACATTTACACTTTAGCCATTCAACGCTCTTTTCTAGAGCCACGTATGCACAATAGGTGCAGTTGTCTAAAGTCAGTGAAACAATATATCACAATCATTGCAAGTAGGCTAATCATTGTGCACAAGTGCAGGTATTTATTAAGTGCAGGTCCCTCACAAGTAGGAAATGTTGGGAAGTGCAATGGTGGTTATTAGAACAGTGCCTCTACTCCCACTCTAGCAATCTGAATTCATCTACTGTAGGTGTAGTTGCGCAGATGTCTCACACGCGAAGCGTATGAAGAAACGCATGCCCTAATATCGGGACAGATTCGTAATTATTTGAGTTGAGTAGATTCTGCGATTACAACAGATTAATAAGGAGTTATTTGATTAGGATAGCAGTCTGTTGTATTGTAGCATACAAGTACCGTACGTGTACTATGCGTAGTCCTACTTTGAAGTCCCCGAACTCCGTGCATAAAAATATATCCAAATTACCAGTAGCCTAGAGGACAGACTGCATACAGAAGAATATGCAGGTCAGTGCTTCATTGAACAGGTCTGTTGTGCCCCACCTAAAACCTGAGTCCATCATGGAAGCCCATTTGGGGGCTTCTGCCCACCTACTTAAGACAAAAAGCTGTGTGCTGTAAATTTGTAAATTCTGTTAATATTTTGCTATTTTGTAAATTTTCTGGCAATACTTGCTATTGTTTTTTATGTCCATGCACCAACCTCACCAAGTCAATTTCTCGTATGTGCAAATATACTTATACCAAATAAAAGAATTATGATTCTGAAACACTAACGCAGGTATATGTTTGTTGGTTTACACACATAGGCCTCATTTATTTGTATATGATACTAGAACGTAAGCCTATTCTAATTGTAACATGACCACACGTATTGTGAAACAGAAGGGAAAACATTGTTATCCTCGTAAAGGCACCCCTTTCATTCATGTCATGATGATTATCTGCAATAGCGTTCACATAACGTAGCTAGCAAGCTAAAGCTAGTCCAGGCGATACAAGGGATATTTCTCTGAACAGCTGTCGAACGTGGCTGGAAATGGTACTTGCTTTGCTGCCCCCTTGTGGTAAAAGGTGGACCCGACAACTTAAAATGGCTTAGGCTACACCCCCAAACTTTATATTGTGGCCTGGTGGTTTTTGCTCTGACATGCACTGTCAACTGTGGGACCTTATATAGACAGGTGTGTGCCATTCCAAATCATGTTCAATCAATTGAATTTACCACAGGTGGACTCCAATCAAGTCATAGAAACATCTCAAGGATGATCAATGGAAACAGGATCCACCAGGGTTCAATTTCGAGTGTCAGCAAAGGGTCTGAATACTTATGTAAATGTGATACTTCAGTTTGTTATTTTTAATAAATTAGCAAACATTTCTAAAAACCTGTTTTCACTTTGTCATTATGGGGTATTGTGTGTAGATTGATGAGGAAAAATGATGAGGAAAAAAATGAATTTAATCCATTTTAGAATAAGACTGCAACATAACAAAACGTGGAAAAAGTTAAGGGGTCCGAATACTTTAGAATGCATGTATGTTTAGAAGAGGAGCGCTTGCGAGCATTTCACCGTACTTTCACTCACTCCACTGTATCCCAGTACATATAGCAATTAATGACCAAAAACTATGTTTTAAGTGAGAAGTTATGGCTTGTCAAAAGCCGCAAAAGACAGGACACTCAAAAATGAGCACAACCACCCATAACTATGCACTAACAAGGTTTTCTAGCACACAGCTTTGACACCAAGTTATAGTGTTGTATGTTTGTAATAATGTCCGTTGTACACAGAGGCAGACGCAGTATGTCGGTGAGGGATTTTGTCCCGTTTATTAGCATATATATATATATAGCATATATATAGTCTTGGCTTTTCAGCCCGTCTCAACGCTTTCGCGACTTTCCAGTCGTCGTCTCGGGAAAAACCTCCTCTCGTTCCCAGCCCCTCTACTGAAATGACAAAGGAACACACATGTTAAGCACTAGCCAACGAGGCTTCATTTGCCACAGGTGTGCAACGAAGCCTCGCCGACACAACCCTGGCCACGGTCCTGTAGCTCCCTCTACAGGCCGAACGCTGCATGTCCCCCCACAATGTTGTACTTCAAAAAACATGTAGGCCTACTCAGCACTGGGCAGGTTGCTTCGGATTCAAAGCTTCTCCCAAACAGCCTAATTCATACTCTTAGAGTATGTGTTCTTCAAGATAGTGATTTATATTTTTCAATGATACAATACAAGTTCCTTTTTATTGCCACACAACCTAGTGTTAGTGGAGTTTGTTTTCAGTACAGTATGGTGGGGAACTCTGACATACACTACAATAAATAGAAGACAGACAACACAACACAGTCCAATGCACTGTAAATTGCACTCGGTCCATGGTATTTACACCGGAAGGTGATCTGCTGCTAAATTACAAAAATGTGATCCCATCACTATCCTGAGCATTAGCGATAAATCCAGGCAGTCTGGACAATATAAATAGTGAAGTGACCCGCTGACCAATCGATCCTATCGTTTCTTTCTTTAAGTGATCGATGAAAACATCGAGGTCAGGGCATAGACTTTTACTCGAGTCCAGTCTAGAAAGCGAACTATGGAAAAGAAAATACGAAAAGAAGATGCCATTCAAATTCAGACATAACTAAAAGAGACTAAAAGAGAACAGCTCATGTTGTTTTAAAGTGTAGCTGCTTGTACCACACTAATAGCAACGACTGAGAACCTCAGAGACAGGGATTTGGACTTGAAAGTAGATGATTTTGCTGAACACAAGGCGCTTCAAATGAGTGAATAGTAGGCATCTTTTCGTAGCGGATGGGAGGGGATTGTTGATATAGCCTCTCTCATGGTATAATGCAAAGGACGTCTCGCCAGTTATTAACAGTAGTTTAATAGCTGTCATTATTCGAACATGTGGGGCCCATCAAAGACATTTTCACCCGGCCGGTCGTGAGTAGCTTCGCCACTGCGCTATCTCTTGTGTAAATTGATAAATTGCTTTTTCGTGTACTCATCTTCATCCACAGCCGTCTTTATAATTAAATGGAGTTATTTTTTTCTAAGCTGTGAATTCATTAATTTGTGTGACTTGTGAAACGTATGACATTTTATTAGAAATTCAGAGGTTGTCATGGAGATAGCTTGGCGCTGGCACGACAGAAAAAGTGATTGACTTGGCAAATTTGACAAATGTCAACGGTAATGACGTCATCGTAACAATGGGCTTGTATTGATATATAATCGTATCGACAGACGTGAAGCTCATTTCTGCAAGTTGCGGTATGGAACAAGCTTCGAAAGGAAAACAGGTAGGCTACATTTACTAACAAAGCATTTTATGTCATTTTATTTTAGTCATTCGACTCTTGACAATTGTGGTTATGGTGTACTCTGCTTACTGTAACTCTCAACTTTACTGTAACTCTCAAATAAGAAGGGTGTGAAATCAGGCTTACTTAACATGGCACTGCAATACAACTGTTGAATTCACCTAAAAATTGACCAAATGCCCATATGTGCACAAAATGCAGTTTTTACAGTATGTATGCATATAGCTGAGTTGCTTCTTTTTCAGAAGAACGCCTCCTTGGCTCCTGAGACAATGGGGATACCCCCTAAATCAGCCAAGCATCCTCATCCACCAGTGGGAAGGCCTCCTCAGATTTTGAGAAAGACTCCTGAGAATACTCGGAGCAGATTGGCTGCAATAACCAAACTTCCTGTTTTACCTGGGGTTGGCCTCACGTTGACCAGGTTACGCCTGGGTGAAACGGTAGGCCCTGTGACACACTACACCTCATTTCAGACCAGAATATTGCCAATGAAAGTAAAGGTAGACATGTAGGCTCTGTACAGAAACAGCCCCTAGTCCCTACTCCCCAAGACAGTTGTGTATATTTGAAAGGACTGGATAGGTATAAGCAAGGCCCTGTCCAGTAACATAGCCACTACTCTCAAGACATGAGTACATCTGAAATGACTGGGTAGTCATAAACAAGATGGCTAGTAGATTCCACCTATTCTGTCGTAGGACATGTTTTAGTTACTAACATCTTGTTTTACAGCTATCTGATCCAGTCAGCAGGTCTCTGTGGATTGAGACTCAGTCTAGTGTTTTATTACTTGGTAAAATGCAATTAGACCATCTGCGAAAGAGGAAATTACAGTACATGCTTTATCAGATTCAAATTAGCTTCACAATCCTTCTTTAAAAAGACATGATGGTCAGAGCAAAATCCAAGGGCCAAACTCCATCATGTTTTACCAGCTTTCCCCTCATCTAGGCCCATCAGAGCAGTTAGAGAATTATAAAGAAAGATTGCATTTTAAAAGTGACCCTCTTACTTACCAAGGGCCAGACTGTGGTGCAGTAAAAGTAAACTACTAATGTCATTCCTCCAGTTGTTCCAGCCAACAACCGATTTCAACCTCAGTGACCCCAACTGTCACATTATGAGGCCCAGTTACAGCAGCTTGCATGACCCAAACCTCAATGATTACTACCATAAGAAGGACATGCATGACAAGTTGAAGAAGCAAAACTTCATCACGGAAGATGACAAAGTAAGTTCATGTGATGCGTATTACTCCTTACCATTGTAAGGTGAAACTGAACTTAATTAATAATGTCAGAAATGATTGATGTTTCAGGATACACTTTAATCCATATTTAGACCATATTTATTTCTCACATAATGTGGTATCTTCCCAAGGTTGTATGCTCGTTGAAGGAGTACAACACCTTCAAACAGTACCTGGATACTGTTAAAACTGACCATGACAAATCCTTCAGAATACAGATGGTAATGTTCAGTGTTCTAAAATAAACATTTAGTTGAGATCACACATGAAGTAACTTGATTATAGACATTTGAAATAATCGCTCAAATAATCTCTGTTAACATGCCCTTTCCTCATGTTGGTACATACAGTATCTAAAATATGCAAATACAGTTTTTATTTGATCATATTTTAGAAGGAACACATGATGAATCTAGTGAAGCTGCAAGGGGAAGGCCAGATTGCTGAGAATGTTACTCTGGCTGACATGAGAGAGTTTCTGTTGGAGGAAGGAGCTAAGAAACTGAAGCAACTTCAGTCGACCAGTGATTCCAGGTGGGCAGGATGTACATTTGTGACCACATCCCCATTGTGATGAATGATTAAAACTTGGACTGAATCTGTATAGCCTCTTATGAATGTATTTTGTTCTGTGTTGGAAATGTCCAGTAAACGATTTGTTGAATTCAGTGATAGGGACAGGGGACAGAAAGATGGCCTGCAAACTGCATCATGTGTCACACAGACAGAGGACGTTCTCTGTAAACAGCTGGTAGGGATGTTAAGGAGAGCAAACACTGTTAGAGATTTGAGATTTGATAATGACATGAAAATGACAGTTCCTTGATCTTATGCAATTGCTTTGAAATGACCATGTACTCTAAGAGTAGTATTAAACTCCTGTTCCTATCCGATGCAGTATGAGGAGCGATCTCGGCTCAAACTCATTGAAAAGGATGTACAGCAAGAGGTCAACAAGGCAAGGTACCTGAAGGAGGTCAAAGACCAGCAGGACAGCAAGGTAAAATGTTACACTTTTATATTTTACAAAGCTCCCAAAAACATATTAAAAACTAACAGCACATCCAGCTTCGATAATTCAGAGATGTATGGAATGATGGAACCAACACATCTGTTTTAAGCCATGGAAGCTGTGTACAAATGTCAATGTTTTTACCCTAGAACAATAAACCATTAGTATTTTTGCACTTCAATGTCACAAGAAGGGTGATAGCTTATGTGGCAGCTAAGTTGACAAGTTCCAATTCAATAACCTTGTTTTTACCTTGGACATATCCAAATAATGTTTCTCCTCACAGAAAAAAAGTATGTACGAACTAAAACAAGCCATTCAGCAGAGAAAAATGCAAGAGATGGTGAATAACATCCATGACTATAAAATAATGACAGAAGCCAGTAGCAATGGCAAAAGGCTCCTGGAACAACTATATGAAACACCACAACTTGGTAAGATTTCACATTAAGTCATGGGATTTGGGGTTGAAAGTTTCAAGACCATTTAAAATCAACATGTAAAACAAAATCACATCAATTATCTATACTGTGAAAAAGACTGTTTCACTGGCAGGTAAGTAAATTTCACTGACAAAGTATCGTAACTAATACATATATATATATTCACTGCCTATTGTTTTTGAGGGGCATTTCTGTAATTCTGTAATGTATGGTGGCCACAGTATTGACATGTTCATTGCCAATTAATAATAGATTGTGAATATATGTCATTTGACATTTTCTGTATTTGTAGGGATGACTCCAATGGATGAGCATTGCCTGCTCCAAAGGAGACGAACCCTGGAACGCCTTGCACCTCTGCCCAGCAACGCCAGAGTGAAGGTGGAGAAGGCGAACAAGACAGAGCAGGTACAGATGAAATAACATTGTTGGTATTTTTAGGGTCAGGGTTAGTATATTGATGTTACTCATTATACACTTTCAAGGTCACACTTTGCATTACATTGCCTCTTTAACTGTGTAACAACTTGATAATTACACTAGTAACAACATTGTATTAATAAGCTGTTACCTAGTACCTTTTTGAAATGAGTAAATAGGATTGGAGAACATGAAAAGAAAATAACAATTATACTTCTACTTACAGTCTAAAATTATTCAAGGCAAGAAAATAAGACAATCAGAGAGGAAGAGTTCTAAAGGACCTGTCGTGAGGCTCCCCAGTTACCCAATACTGGCGAAGACTCTGAAATCAGGCGCCTTCACCAAAGCAACGTGTCAGACGCAGCTAAAATCAGTTGTCAGGCATGCTGTCCTAGACCATCTAGGGACAAAGGTCGTCAGGAGGCGGCTAGCTGAGTCAATCAAGTGTGAGGTGAAACTCAAGACTTCGGCACGGGGGTCGAAACCAGCAGCACAACGGGCTTGCAGTGCCAGAATTGCTTCTGACATGCTGAAGTGTGTTTCTCGGGTTGTCAATCCATTTAAACCCAGCGACGAGCCCGTCTGCAGGATTCTCGGGGGGAATAAAGATAAAAAGCCCAGCGGTCAATCGGATGATCCATCATCCATGGATGAAGAAAAGCTCAACAGCTATGTGACGACGTTGATCGCCGGTATTTTGGAGGAGGTCAAGCAGCAAGTCATCGTAAAGGTTCAACAAGTCTGCCCTAAAGTATTTCAAGTGGCCACTGCAAAGGCAAGCAAAACTGCCCTGGATGTGGTCACCAATATGCTGGAGGATGTGAAGGACCATGTAATGCAGGGCAACATTGGACTAAACACATTTTTTGATGTTGAAACGGTAAATCCAGAGCCATTTGACAGCCAATCTCCTACGATGTCGGCTTTAGAGGTGGCACATGCTGAGATGGAGGAGGCCGGGCTCCAGTCCGAGCTAGACGATGGACATCCAGGGACCTGGATGTCATCAAAAAACATGGACTACATTGCCACAGGCCTCATGGAAAGTGTGTTTAATAACATACTGGATCAGGACCTCGTACTGCTTCAGGAGCCCGGCACATTGGTCTCACATGAAGTCTCTGTGCCCCCAACAGATGGAGAGATGTCTAACTCTGTGGTTAGTCAAGGTTCTTTAAAACCACCCTCCCCAGTCAATTGTGTGACTTCCCTTAAAGACAGATATGTTTCGATGTCATCCCTCAATGATTTGACGAAATCCGCAGGCAATGATCATTTTGCATGCAGCAGAGGCCTCTTCTCTGCACTCCCTAATTTTCCTTTAAAGGGAAAAGTTACTGAACAGATTTCATATTCGAAGGGGTCTGTGTCCATGGAAGAGCAGCTACGGTCCATCTCCCCATCACCCAATATGACTGAAGCAGAGAGTCAGAGGATATCTGACACAGATGAAGAGGACGGGAAATCCACATCCCCAGTGCCGCTCCAACTGTCGTCCACCATGTCGGTCCTGGATGTTAACCGGCTCCTCACCCCAGGCAGACAGGAGAAGCTGGGGTTGCCATGGAGACCAACGCATCACCTGATAGGTAACCCGGGTGTCCCTCCAAAGAAGGTGAAAATTCACACGGTCTACAGAAACCCCCTTTTCTTCCCCACTGAGGCCGTGCAATCGACCAGTACGTCCTCGTCTGATGGAGAATCCTCTACTCCAGAGAAGGCCCTGAGTCAGGCTGGCTCAGATGAGGAAGGAGTCGATGAGAACATGCTGGCCTGGATGACCTCTGTTCGGGACACCCTCAACGCATTTCCGCCCATTGCACCTACCCCACCCACCTCACACCCTCCTTCACGCCGTGGTTTATCTACCAGAAGAAGAACTGTCTCCAGAACCTCACCTCAGAGAAAGAGTGAGAACTGAGAGGGACTCGGTTGCCTGTATTATTTTGAATTGCATTGAAATAATGTAAAAATATATTCAAAATGAAAGAGAACACCCTGTCCAGTTCTTTTCAGTCTTTCTGATATTTGTCCTTACGATGTCCATCTTGGCCTTTCTCACAGTTGCCTCTTCAATGTAACATGTACATTTCATACACAGTTGCTCCTCCGTTCACTATACATTGCAGATAGATAGATATTTATATTCGATACAAAAACATATGTTTTTAAGTTAGATATTTTGAGTTGTCAATAGCCGAAAAAGACCGGAAATTCAATTGAGTGCCAAAATATGACTGTTACTACAGTACCTTTGTTGGGCTACTGTACTTCAAACAACATAGTTTACACTCAGCACTGGACATGTTGTTAAGGATTCACACCTTAATGGGATGAATTAGAGACTACATTTGGCAAGTAGATATCTTGGTCATCTCAGGCCATGAGTAAACCATTTCAACAACAGCTTTGAACAATACCATTACAATATAATGTTAATACACTTAAGTATATGTAAAGTAATTTGCACATAACCCAGCATTTCTGTCTAAAATGTAAGTTTTGGTTAACAAAAGCACTTACAGTTTGCTTATTTATTGGATTCAATGCTCATTTTTAGATTGGATTATGTATTAACAGTGCTAACCTTCAGTTTTGTGCATTTAGTTGCCAACTGTGACATAACACAAACACAAGGTATGGCAGGTAGTCACATAATAATGTGAACATCCTATGGGCTTACTTGCTTGGAGGTTGGCCTTGTTTAGAGGTTGAGTTACTGAATTGAATGGAAACATGTCATATCCCCCTCAAACATAATTGGGACTGAATGGTTGAATATTTAAAACCAAAAAAGCAATTTAACAGTATGAGTCCTTATTAATGACCAAAAACTATGTTTTAAATGAGAATTTATGGCTTGTCAAAAGCTGCAAAATACAGGAAATTCAAAATGAGCATCACCACCCATAACATCACCTATGCACTAACAAGGTTTTCCAGCACGCAGCTTTAATGTTGTGTTAATGTTACTGTATGTTGGTCTACTGTACTTCAAACAACATGTACTAGATGAAGATCTACCCCAACCAGAAACCCTGGGTCGACAGTTCCATCCGTGCCGCTCTGAGGGCTCGCACCGCCGCTTACAACTCCGGGCTGGCATCCGGCAGCATGGAGGAGTATAAAGCGGAGTCCTACAAACTGCGGAGGGCGGTGAAAGCCGCCAAGAGGAGATATGCAAACAGAATGCAGGCGCAGATGGAGAACAACGACACCAGGGGCCTATGGCGAGGACTACGATCTATTACGGATTACCGGCACACACCCCCCTCAACCGGAAGTGCAGATGCCTCCCTAGCCGAAGACCTGAACTCTTTTTATGCACGGTTTGAGGTTGGCAACACCACCGCTAGCGCGCCGGCTAACAATAACAACATCAGAGTGTTGGCTAGCGCGGCTGATGGGAGTTCACACGCTAGGGCAGAGCAAGCACTCTCCGTGACGGAACACGACGTGAGGAGGGCTCTACTGAAGGTGAACACTAGGAAAGCTGCTGGCCCGGATGGCATTCCGGGGAGAGTACTTAAGACCTGTGCTAACCAGCTAGCTCCTGTGTTCACTACCATATTCAACTTATCATTGGCAAATTCAGTAGTTCCCACCTGTTTTAAAAGATCCTCCATCGTCCCTGTGCCCAAGATCACCTCCCCAGCCTGCTTAAATGACTAAAGACCCGTGGCTCTAACCTCAGTGGTCATGAAGTGCTTTGAGAGGCTGATTAAGGAATACATCTGCTCCTCCCTCCCTCCGACCCTGGACCCACTGCAGTTCGCATATAGACCAAACAGATCTACAGACGATGCAGTTTCCCAGGTCCTCCACACCACTCTCTCTCACCTTGACAGTCAGAAGGGGGGCTATGTGAGAATGCTGTTTATAGACTACAGCTCAGCGTTCAATACCATAGTCCCCACCAGACTGGCTGATAAGATGATTGGTTTAGGACTGAACATTCCCCTGTGTGCCTGGATCCTGGACTTTCTGACGGCCAGGCCACAGGTGGTCAGGGTGGGTAGACACACCTCCAGCTCCCTCATACTGAGCACAGGGTCCCCCCAGGGCTGCGTCCTTAGTCCCCTCCTCTACTCCCCGTACACCCACGACTGTGTGGCTAAGTCCAGTGAAAACTCCATCATTAAGTTTGCGGACGACACAGTCGTGGTGGGGCTGATCTCAGACAACAATGAGAAAGGCTACCTGGACGAGGTGGCGGATCTGTCACTCTGGTGTCAGGAGAATAGCCTCATCCTGAATGTCTCCAAGACAAAAGAGCTGATTGTTGACTTCGGGAGAGCACAACAACTAAGGGCCTACACACCGCTGGACATCGATGGGACTGCTGTGGACAGGGTGAACAGTTTTAAATACCTGGGAGTCCACATCACAGAAGACCTGACCTGGACTACCCACATCAGTTCTCTGGTGGGAAAGGCAAGGCAGCGCCTGTTCCATCTCAGGCAGCTGAGGAAATTCAAAGTCTCCCGGAGGATCCTTCAGTCCTTCTACTCTGGAGCTGTGGAGAGCATCCTGGCTGGCAACATCACCGTCTGGTACGGTAACAGCACGGCCCAGGACAGGCGAGCTCTGCAAAGGGTGGTACGCCTGGCAGAAAAGACCATGGGAGCTCCAACCCCCCCTCTCCATGTCCTGTACACCAGGAGGTGTAGGACCAGAGCCTACAGGATTATGAAGGACCCTCACCACCCGAAAAATGGACTGTTCCAGCCGCTGCGGTCAGGCAAACGCCTCCGCTGTCATGCAGCAAGAACAGAGAGGCTAAGGCTGAGTTTCTTCCCCCACGCCATCAGAATCATCAACGATGACCCCACCAGTGCCCCCCTCAAGTCACTCACACACTCACTGACATCATAACACATATGCACACACATAATCATCCATCTGCTGTTTATATTGCTTACTGCTTATACTGTTCATATTATTTATACTGTTTATACTGTCCATACTGTATATTTTTTAGTACTTCTATTTTATTTTATTTTATTCTATTTTAAAACATATTGTATGTTGCACTACTCTGTGGCACTGTCACTTTTGCATTTCACTGTATACTTGTATGCACGTGACAAATAAAGAATCTTGAATCTTGAATCTTGAATACTCACCACTGGGCAGGTTGCTTAGGATTCAAAGCTTCTCTCGAACAGCCTAATTCATCCTCTTCAGAGTGATGGTACACACCCATAGAGGACAGACTGCATACAGAAGAATATGCAGGTCAGTGCTTCATTGAACAGGTCTGTTGTGCCCCACCTAAAACCTGAGTCCATCATGGAAGCCCATTTGGGGGCTTCTGCCCACCTACTTAAGACAAAAAGCTGTGTGCTGTAAATTTGTAAATTCTGTTAATATTTTGCTATTTTGTAAATTTTCTGGCAATACTTGCTATTGTTTTTTATGTCCATGCAGCAACCTCACCAAGTCAATTTCCTGTATGTGCAAATATACTTGGCCAAATAAAAGAATTCTGATTCTGAAACACTAACGCAGGTATATGTTTGTTGGTTTACACACATAGGCCTCATTTATTTGTATATGATACTAGAACGTAAGCCTATCCTAATTGTAACATGACCACACGTATTGTGAAACAGAAGGGAAAACATTGTTATCCTAGTAAAGGCACCCCTTTCATTCATGTCATTATGATTATCTGCAATAGCGTTCACATAACGTAGCTAGCAAGCTATAGCTAGTCCAGGCGAAAGCTAAGCATGGGGGCTAGCTGTGATGATAACGTTGTTAGCTCTATGGGTAAAACGAAAATAGTTGTCATCACACCCAAACCACATGGTGTTCACTAAACCTTTTAGTTTATTGGTTTGATTCCAGCGAATATCGTAGTCAAGCTCTCAAGTCTCACGCATTGGGCGTGAGACACACGCATTTCAACCCGCTCACACGCCACACCTTGTATTTCTCACGCAGAGAAATTACCAGGATAACGCCCACCAAGTTGCGCCGCTATTTTTTAGAACAGTGGAACAGGTAGGAATCAAGTGGGTTCCCCGTACAGTTCAGGAGGCGCCTGCCACGCACCAGCTAATCAAATAAAAAGAATATAGCTCCCGAACAGCCAATCAAAAAATAGCATTGCTGTATCCGGGTAAGATTTAGATATTCCCGCTAAAACAACGTTACATTCTGATTCCAACGAGGACAATGACATTGATTCACTCGCTCGCTGAAGTAGCTACAGAAGAGGACAGCACGCATTGATTCACATCTCGCCGAAGTAGCTACAGACTGATCGACGTGGGAGAATCATTTCATCATTTGATTTCCGTTGCTGGGGAATATTGTGTCCAGGCAGCTGGTAATCAGTAATGTTAGCTAACAGTTTGACCAGAGTGTGTGAACTAGCCTACCTAGCCAGTTGAATCCCTGCTAATTTCAGCAGCTATACTGACACTTGTTTTTTAGTCTTAGTTCAGGACCCATTATTCACAAAGCTTTTCTCTTAGGCCAAAGATGTCGGTGAAGAGGCAAATGAGCATTTCTTCATGCTTCGCTCTTAAGGATCAGCTCCCTAAAAAGGTGGCCAGGTCAGAGGAGGAGACTGTGGAGAAGGCAGTAGTGGAGGCAGTAGATGAGGCAGTGGAGGACATTGTGGAGGAGGCAGTGGAGGAGACAGCTAGGGTGTCAGTAGAGGATGAGTCAGTGGAAGAGACTGTGGAGGACACCATAGATGAGACAGTGGAGAAGCCACTGGAAACAGGGAAAAAGAGAGGAGTAAGTGGAGCAGCCACCTATAGGTGTTTCTTTAAGAAGGAATGGTCAACCCGATGGCCATTCATCACAATGGGAACCACCAGCTCCTTCTACTGGTGCTCAGTCTGCAGACAAGAGAACTCCTGTGCCCATCAAGGCATGAGGGACATAAGCAGGCATGTGGAAGGCAAGGGACATCGAGCCAAAGAACAGGCTCTAAACTCAGCCAGCAGTGTAGCACAGTTCTACACGCCAGCAACTTCTGTTGGAGGCATGAGTGTACAAGAGGCCAAGGTACATAGCACAGGAAAACCAAAAGGCTGGTGGCAATGTTTGATGAATTGCATTTTCCTTCAAATTGTTGGTTATATTACCATGAAAACGTATCTAATGTTTATGATTATTTAATCAATTGTTTCTATTGCACACCAAGAGAGCTGAGGTGAAGGCATCACCCATCATGACAGTTAAAATGGCTGGCCTGGAACCACAGTGTTTCAAATGGGAGCCACCAACCGTGCTGAAGGCCTCAAAACATGCCACCAACACCTACAATGAACAACACCTGCACTAAGAAATTCTGAATTAAATAAATATTTTTATTTGTATGAATTTATGTGTCATTTATCAGATCAGACCCCCGTCCCCACCCCAACCAAACCCCCACCGACGACAAAATCTCACTCTGAACTCAGTTAAAAACTTGAAAGCCCTGAGCTCTGATCCATCCATCCATACACGTCTTGAAACTACTACTATTGAGTGGAGGACAGCACGTTCAAAAGCCGTCACAACATAGCAATGTTTCTGCAGCTTAGTTAGACTAGCATTCATCAAAAAAAGTTAGCATTTTGGTCTTCACCATACATCGTCTATGAGCATGTGAATGCGATATCTTATACATTTAATAACTGTATTAACTGGAACTGTATTAACTACGAACTTAACTCGGTCTCGATGCAATGCTCTGGGACATTACCTGATGGCGCCCGAAAGCCGGGTCTTAATCGGTGATTATGTAGAAATTGTTGTTGGTCTGACTAGAGAAATGTCATAGGTATGTCATGAGGCACATGGTAAACGGAAACAGCTGAACTAATTGTTACAATATTCAGTCAGCACCTCATATATATAGGTAATGGATAACCAACGAAAAGAAAACTAATCAACGACGTGGAGGTGTAAATCGGCCCGAGTACGTTCACCTTCGGCTGTGTCTCGGACCGTTTTACGCCTCTACGTCGTTGATTATTCCTACATAATTCCCATTATGTCCACTTAGAACACAATCACAATAAATGTCACTCGAACGAAAGTAATGGATTCCAAGATCTGTTGTGTATCTTGTGAAGCCATCAGATACATGGGATGTTTCTCTGTACAGCTGTCCAACGTGGCTGGAAATGGTACATCCATTGCTGCCCCCTTGTGGTAAAAGGTGGACCCGACAACTTAAAATGGCTTAGGCTACACACCCAAACTGTATATTGTGGCCTGGTGGTTTTTGCTCTGACATGCACTGTCAACTGTGGGACCTTACATAGACAGGTGTGTGCCGTTCCAAATCATGTTCTATCAATTGAATTTACCACAGGTGGACTCCAATCAAGTCATAGAAACATCTCAAGGATGATCAATGGAAACAGGATTCACCGGGGTTCAATTTCGAGTGTCATAGCAAAGGGTCTGAATACTTATGTAAATGTGATACTTCAGTTTTTTATTTTGAATAAATTAGCAAACATTTTTAAAACCTGTTTTCACTTTGTCATTATGGGGTATTGTGTGTAGATTGATGAGGAAAAAAAATAATTTAATCCATTTAAGAATAAGGCTGCAACATAACAAAACGTGGAAAAAGTTAAGGGGTCCGAATACTTTCGAATGCATGTATGTTTAGAAGAGGAGCGCTTGCGAGCATTTCACCGTACTTTCACTCACTCCACTGTATCCCAGTACATATAGCAATTAATGACCAAAAACTATGTTTTAAGTGAGAAGTTATGGCTTGTCAAAAGCCGCAAAAGACAGAACATTAAAAAATGAGCACCACCACCCATAACTGTGCACTAAAGAGGTTTTCTAGCACACAGCTTTGATACCAAGTTATAGTGCTGTATGTTGTACTTCAAAAAACATGTAGGCCTACTCAGCACTGGGCAGGTTGCTTAGGATTCAAAGTTTCTCCCAAACAGCCTAATTCATACTCTCAGAGTATGTGTTCTTCAAGATAGTGATTTATATTTTTGCATGATACAATACAAGTTCATTTTTATTGCCACACAACCTAAGTTAGTGGAGTTTGTTTTCAGTACAGTATGGTGGGGAACTCTGACATACACTACAATGAACAGAAGACAGACAACACAACACAGTCCAATGCACTGTAAATTGCACTCGGCCCATGGTTTTTACACCGGAAGGTGATCTGCTGCTAAATTACAAAAAATGTGATCCCATCACTATACTGCGAGACAATTAATAATCCTATTAGAAAAGAAAAAACATTTAAGAACTAGGCCTATTCATGAATATGACAGTGGATGGATATAAAACAAAACTTCAGCGACAATACTGTAGGTGAGAAACAATAGGCCCGTGAGATAGACATAATATTACGGATTTACATAATATGATGGAACACAAATTGCATGAATGTCGCAGAGCATTAGCGATAAATCCAGGCAGTCAGACTCGAAGTTTGGACAATATAAATAGTGAAGTGACCCGCTGACCAATCGATCCTATCGTTTCTTTCTTTAAGTGATCGATGAAAACATCGAGGTCAGGGCATAGACTTTTACTCGAGTCCAGTCTAGAAAGCGAACTATGGAAAAAAAAATACGAAAAGAAGATGCCATTCAAATTCAGACATAATTAAAAGAGACTAAAAGAGAACAGCTCATGTTGTTTTAAAGTGTAGCTGCTTGTACCACACTAATAGCAACGACTGAGAACCTCAGAGACAGGGATTTGGACTTGAAAGTAGATGATTTTGATGAACACAAGGCGCTTCAAATGAGTGAATAGTAGGCATCTTTTCGTAGCGGATGGGAGGGGATTGTTGATATAGCCTCTCTCATGGTATAATGCAAAGGACGTAACGCCAGTTATTAACAGTAGTTTAATAGCTGTCATTATTCGAACATGTGGGGCCCATCAAAGACATTTTCACCCGGCCCGTCGTGAGTAGCTTCGCCACTGCGCTATCTTTTGTGTAAATTGATAAATTGCTTTTTCGTGTACTCATCTTCATCTACAGCCGTCTTTATAATTAAATGGGTTTGTTTTTTTGTAAGCTGTGAATTCATTCATTTGTGTGACTTGTGAAACGTATGACATTTTATTAGAAATTCAGAGGTTGTCATGGAGATAGCTTGGCGCTGGCACGACAGAAAAAGTGATTGACTTGGCAAATTTGACAAATGTCAACGGTGATGACGTCATCGTAACAATGGGCTTGTATTGATATATAATCGTATCGACAGACGTGAAGCTCATTTCTGCAAGTTGCGGTATGGAACAAGCTTCGAAAGGAAAACAGGTAGGCTACATTTACTAACAAAGCATTTTATGTCATTTTATTTTAGTCATTCGACTCTTGACAATTGTGGTTATGGTGTACTCTGCTTACTGTAACTCTCAACTTTACTGTAACTCTCAAATAAGAAGGGTGTGAAATCAGGCTTACTTAACATGGCACTGCAATACAACTGTTGAATTCACCTAAAAATTGACCAAATGCCCATATGTGCACAAAATGCAGTTTTTACAGTATGTATGCATATAGCTGAGTTGCTTCTTTTTCAGAAGAACGCCTCCTTGGCTCCTGAGACAATGGGGATACCCCCTAAATCAGCCAAGCATCCTCATCCACCAGTGGGAAGGCCTCCTCAGATTTTGAGAAAGACTCCTGAGAATACTCGGAGCAGATTGGCTGCGATGACCAAACTTCCTGTTTTACCTGGGGTTGGCCTCACGTTGACCAGGTTACGCCTGGGTGAAACGGTAGGCCCTGTGACACACTACACCTCATTTCAGATCCGAATATTGCCAATGAAAGTAAAGGTAGACATGTAGGCTCTGTACAGAAACAGCCCCTAGTCCCTATTCCCCAAGACAGTTGTGTATATTTGAAAGGACTGGATAGGTATAAGCAAGGCCCTGTCCAGTAACATAGCCACTACTCTCAAGACATGAGTACATCTGAAATGACTGGGTAGTCATAAACAAGATGGCTAGTAGATTCCACCTATTCTGTCGTAGGACATGTTTTAGTTACTAACATGCGAAAGAGGAAATTACAGTACATGCTTTATCAGATTCAGATTAGCTTCACAATCCTTCTTTAAAAAGACATGATGGTCAGAGCAAAATCCAAGGGCCAAACTCATCATGTTTTACCAGCTTTCCCCTCATCTAGGCCCATCAGAGCAGTTAGAGAATTATAAAGAAAGATTGCATTTTAAAAGTGACCCTCTTACTTACCAAGGGCCAGACTGTGGTGTAGTAAAAGTAAACTACTAATGTCATTCCTCCAGTTGTTCCAGCCAACAACCGATTTCAACCTCAGTGACCCCAACTGTCACATTATGAGGCCCAGTTACAGCAGCTTGCATGACCCAAACCTCAATGATTACTACCATAAGAAGGACATGCATGACAAGTTGAAGAAGCAAAACTTCATCACGGAAGATGACAAAGTAAGTTCATGTGATGCGTATTACTCCTTACCATTGTAAGGTGAAACTGAACTTAATTAATGATGTTTCAGGATACACTTTAATCCATATTTATTTCTCACATAATGTGGTATCTTCCCAAGGTTGTATGCTCGTTGAAGGAGTACAACACCTTCAAACAGTACCTGGATACTGTTAAAACTGACCTTGACAAATCCTTCAGAATAAAGATGGTAATGTTCAGTGTTCTAAAATAAACATTTAGTCGAGATCACACATGAAGTAACTTGATTATAGACATTTGAAATAATCGCTCAAATAATCTCTGTAACATGCCCTTTCCTCATGTTGGTACATCCAGTATCTAAAATATGCAAATACAGTTTTTATTTGATCATATTTCAGAAGGAACACATGATGAATCTAGTGAAGCTGCAAGGGGAAGGCCAGATTGCTGAGAATGTTACTCTGGCTGACATGAGAGAGTTTCTGTTGGAGGAAGGAGCTAAGAAACTGAAGCAACTTCAGTCGACCAGTGATTCCAGGTGGGCAGGATGTACATTTGTGACCACATCCCCATTGTGATGAATGATTAAAACTTGGACTGAATCTGTATAGCCTCTTATGAATGTATTTTGTTCTGTGTTGGAAATGTCCAGTAAACGATTTGTTGAATTCAGTGATAGGGACAGGGGACAGAAAGATGGCCTGCAAACTGCATCATGTGTCACACAGACAGAGGACGTTCTCTGTAAACAGCTGGTAGGGATGTTAAGGAGAGCAAACACTGTTAGAGATTTGAGATTTGATAATGACATGAAAATGACAGTTCCTTGATCTTATGCAATTGCTTTGAAATTACCATGTACTCTAAGAGTAGTATTAAACTCCTGTTCCTATCCAATGCAGTATGAGGAGCGATCTCGGCTCAAACTCATTGAAAAGGATGGACAGCAAGAGGTCAACAAGGCAAGGTACCTGAAGGAGGTCAAAGACCAGCAGGACAGCAAGGTAAAATGTTACACTTTTATATTTTACAAAGCTCCCAAAAACGTATTAAAAACTAACAGCACATCCAGCTTCAATAATTCAGAGATGTATGGAATGATAGAACCAACACATCTGTTTTAAGCCATGGAAGCTGTGTACAAATGTCAATGTTTTTACCCTAGAACAATAAACCTTTAGTATTTTTGCACTTCAATGTCACAAGAAGGGTGATAGCTTATGTGGCAGCTAAGTTGACAAGTTCCAATTCAATATCTTGTTTTTACCTTGGACATAACCAAATAATGTTTCTCCTCACAGAAAAAAAGTATGTACGAACTAAAACAAGCCATTCAGCAGAGAAAAATGCAAGAGATGGTGAATAACATCCATGACTATAAAATAATGACAGAAGCCAGTAGCAATGGCAAAAGGATCATGGAACAACTATATAAAACACCACAACTTGGTAAGATTTCACATTAAGTCATGGGATTTGGGGTTGAAAGTTTCAAGACCATTTAAAATCAACATGTAAAACAAAATCACATCAATTATCTATACTGTGAAAAAGATTGTTTCACTGGCAGGTAAGTCAATTTCACTGACAAAGTATCGTAACTAATACATATATATTCACTGCCTATTGATTTTGAGGGGCATTTCTGTAATTCTGTAATGTATGGTGGCCACAGTATTGACATGTTCATTGCCAATTAATAAGAGATTGTGAATATATGTCATTTGACATTTTCTGTATTTGTAGGGATGACTCCAATGGATGAGCATTGCCTGCTCCAAAGGAGACGAACCCTGGAACGCCTTGCACCTCTGCCCAGCAACGCCAGAGTGAAGGTGGAGAAGGCGAACAAGACAGAGCAGGTACAGATGAAATAACATTGTTGGTATTTTTGGGGTCAGGGTTATTATATTGATGTTACTCATTATACACTTTCAAGGTCACACTTTGCATTACATTGCCTCTTTAACTGTGTAACAACTTGATAATTACACTAGTGACAACATTGTATTAATAAGCTGTTACCTAGTACCTTTTTTGTTTTAAGGGGTAGAATAGATGTAGCTTTGAAATGAGTAAATAGGATTGGAGAACATGAAAAGAAAATAATAATTATACTTCTACTTACAGTCTAAAATTATTCAAGGCAAGAAAATAAGACAATCAGAGAGGAAGAGTTCTAAAGGACCTGTCGTGAGGCTCCCCAGTTACCCAATACTGGCGAAGACTCTGAAATCAGGCGCCTTCACCAAAGCAACGTCTCAGACGCAGCTAAAATCAGTCGTCAGGCATGCTGTCCTAGACCATCTAGGTACAAAGGGCGTCAGGAGGCGGCTAGCTGAGTCAATCAAGTGTGAGGTGAAACTCAAGACTTCGGCACGAGGGTCGAAACCAGCAGCACAACGGGCTTGCAGTGCCAGAATTGCTTCTGACATGCTGAAGTGTGTTTCTCGGGTTGTCAATCCATTTAAACCCAGCGACGAGCCCGTCTGCAGGATTCTCGGGGGGAATAAAGATAAAAAGCCCAGCGGTCAATCGGATGATCCATCATCCATGGATGAAGAAAAGCTCAACAGCTATGTGACGACGTTGATCGCCGGTATTTTGGAGGAGGTCAAGCAGCAAGTCATCGTAAAGGTTCAACAGGTCTGCCCTAAAGTATTTCAAGTGGCCACTGCAAAGGCAAGCAAAACTGCCCTGGATGTGGTTACCAATATGCTGGAGGATGTGAAGGACCATGTAATGCAGGGCAACATTGGACTAAACACATTTTTGGATGTTGAAGCGGTAAATCCAGAGCCATTTGACAGCCAATCTCCTACGATGTCGGCTTTAGAGGTGGCACATGCTGAGATGGAGGAGGCCGGGCTCCAGTCCGAGCTAGACGATGGACATCCAGGGACCTGGATGTCATCAAAAAACATGGACTACATTGCCACAGGCCTCATGGAAAGTGTGTTTAATAACATACTGGATCAGGACCTCGTACTGCTTCAGGAGCCCGGCACATTGGTCTCACATGAAGTCTCTGTGCCCCCAACAGATGGAGAGATGTCTAACTCTGTGGTTAGTCAAGGTTCTTTAAAACCACCCTCCCCAGTCAATTGTGTGACTTCCCTTAAAGACAAATATGTTTCCCTCAATGATTTGACGAAATCCGCAGGCAATGATCATTTTGCATGCAGCAGAGGCCTCTTCTCTGCACTCCCTAATTTTCCTTTAAAGGGAAAAGTTACTGAACAGATTTCATATTCGAAGGGGTCTGTGTCCATGGAAGAGCAGCTACGCTCCATCTCCCCATCACCCAATGTGACTGAAGCAGAGAGTCAGAGGATATCTGACACAGATGAAGAGGACGGGAAATCCACATCCCCAGTGCCGCTCCAACTGTCGTCCACCATGTCGGTCCTGGATGTTAACCGGCTCCTCACCCCAGGCAGACAGGAGAAGCTGGGGTTGCCATGGCGACCAACGCATCACCTGATAGATAACCCGGGTGTCCCTCCAAAGAAGGTGAAAATTCACACCGTCTACAGAAACCCCCTTTTCTTCCCCAGTGAGGCCGTGCAATCGACCAGTACGTCCTCGTCTGATGGAGAATCCTCTACTCCAGAGAAGGCCCTGAGTCAGGCTGGCTCAGATGAGGAAGGAGTCGATGAGAACATGCTGGCCTGGATGACCTCCCTTCGGGACACCCTCAACGCATTTCCGCCCATTGCACCTACCCCACCCACCTCACACCCTCCTTCACGCCGTGGTTTATCTACCAGAAGAAGAACTGTCTCCAGAACCTCACCTCAGAGAAAGAGTGAGAACTGAGAGGGACTCGGTTGCCTGTATTATTTTGAATTGCATTGAAATAATGTAAAAATATATTCAAAATGAAAGAGAACACCCTGTCCAGTTCTTTTCAGTCTTTCTGATATTTGTCCTTACGATGTCCATCTTGGCCTTTCTCACAGTTGCCTTTTCAATGTAACATGTACATTTCATACACAGTTGCTCCTCTGTTCACTATACATTGCAGATAGATATATATTTATATTCGATACAAAAACATATGTTTTTAAGTTAGATATTTTGAGTTGTCAATAGCCGAAAAAGACCGGAAATTCAACTGAGCGCCATAACTCAAAATATGACTGTTAGTACAGTCGCTTTGTTAGGCTACTGTACTTCAAACAACATAGTTACACTCAGCACTGGACATGTTGTTTAGGATTCACACCTTAATGGGATTGATTAGAGACTCCGTTTTGGCAAGTAGATATCTTGGTCATCTCAGGCCATGGGTAAACCATTTCAACAACAGCTTTGAACAATACCATTACAATATAATATTAATACACTTAAGTATATGTAAAGTAATTTGCATTTAACCCAGCATTTCTGTCTAAAATGTAAGTTTTGGTTAACAATAGCACTTACAGTTTGCTTATTTTTTGGATTCAATGCTCATTTTGAGATTGGATTATGTATTAACAGTGCTAACCTTCAGTTTTGTGCATTTAGTTGCCAACTGTAACATAACACAACTGCAACATAACACAAACACAAGGTATGGCAGGTAGTCACATATTAACGTGAACATCCTATGGGCTTACTTGCTTGGAGGTTGGCCTTGTTTAGAGGTTGAGTTACTGAATTGAATGGAAACATGTCATATCCCCCTCAAACATAATTGGGACTGAATGGTTGAATATTTAAAACCAAAAAAGCAATTTAACAGTATGAGTCCTTATTCATGACCAAAAACTATGTTTGAAATGAGAATTTATGGCTTGTCAAAAGCTGCAAATTACAGGAAATTCAAAATGAGCATCACCACCCATAACATCACCTATGCACAAACAAGGTTTTCCAGCACGCAGCTTTAATGTTGCGTTAATGTTACTGTATGTTGGTCTACTGTACTTCAAACAACATGTACTCACCACTGGGCAGGTTTCGTAGGATTCAAAGCTTCTCTCGAACAGCCTAATTCATCCTCTTCAGAGTGATGGTACACACCCATAGAGGACAGACTGCATACAGAAGAATATGCAGGTCAGTGCTTCATTGAACAGGTCTGTTGTGCCCCACCTAAAACTTAAGTCCATCATGGAAACCCATTTGGGGGCTTCTGCCCACCTACTTAAGACAAAAAGCTGTGTGCTGTAAATTTGTAAATTTTGTTAATATTTTGCTATTTTGTACATTTTCTGGCAATACTTACTATTGTTTTTTATGTCCATGCAGCAACCTCACCAAGTCAATTTCCTGTATGTGCAAATATACTTATACCAAATAAAAGAATTCTGATTCTGAAACACGAACGCATGTATATGTTTCTTGGTTTACACACATAGGCCTCATTTATTTGTATATGATACTAGAACGTAAGCCTATTCTAATTGTAACATGACCACACTTATTGTGAAACAGAAGGGAAAACATTGTTATCCTAGTAAAGGCACCCCTTTCATTCATGTCATTATGATTATCTGCAATAGCGTTCACATAACGTAGCTAGCAAGCTATAGCTAGTCCAGGCGAAAGCTAAGCATTTACTAAACCATATAGTTTATTGGTTTGATTCCAGCGAATATCGTAGCCAATCTCTCATCCATCCATCCATCCACGTCTTGAAACTACTACTATTGAGTGGAGGGCAGCACGTTCAAAAGCCGTCACAACATAGCAATGTTGCTGTATCTGCAGCTTAGTTAGACTAGCATTCATCAAAAAAAGTTAGCACTTTGGTCTTCACCATAGATCGTCTAAGGGCATGTGAATGCGATATGTTATACATTTAATAACTGTATTAACTGTAACTGTATTAACTACGAACTTAACTCGGTCTCGATGCAATGCTCTGGGACATAATCGGTTATTATGTAGAAATTGCTGTTGGTCTGACTAGAGAAATGTCATAGGTATGTCATGAGGCACCTGGTAAACGGAAACAGCTGAACTAATTGTTACAATATTCAGTCAGCACCTTATATATATATATATATATATATAAAGGATAACCAACGAAAAGAAAACTAATCAACGACGTGGAGGTGTAAATCGGCCTGAGGCTTGGCGGGAGTAACGTTCACCTTCGGCTGAGTCTCGGACCGTTTTACGCCTCTACGGCGTTGATTATTCCTACATAATTCCCACTATGTCCACTTAGAACACAATCACAATAAATGTCACTCGAACGAAGGTAATGGATTCCAAGATCTGTTGTGTATCTTGTGAAGCCATCAGATACATGGGATGTTTCTCTGTACAGCTGTCCAACGTGGCTGGAAATGGTACATCCTTTGCTGCCCCCTTGTGGTAAAAGGTGGACCCGACAACTTAAAATGGCTTAGGCTACACACCCAAACTGTATATTGTGGCCTGGTGGTTTTTGCTCTGACATGCACTGTCAACTGTGGGACCTTATATAGACAGGTGTGTGCCGTTCCAAATCATGTTCTATCAATTGAATTTACCATAGGTGGACTCCAATCAAGTCATAGAAACATCTCAAGGATGATCAATGGAAACAGGATTCACCGGGGTTCAATTTCGAGTGTCATAGCAAAGGGTCTGAATACTTATGTAAATGTAATACTTCAGTTTTTTATTTTGAATAAATTAGCAAACATTTCTAAAAACCAGTTTTCACTTTGTCATTATGGGGTATTGTGTGTAGATTGATGAGGAAAAAAATGAATTTAATCCATTTTAGAATAAGGCTGCAACATAACAAAACGTGGAAAAAGTTAAGGGGTCCGAATACTTTAGAATGCATGTATGTTTAGAAGAGGAGCGCTTGCGACCATTTCACCGTACTTTCACTCACTCCACTGTATGCCAGTACATATATCAATTAATGACCAAAAACTATGTTTTAAGTGAGAAGTTATGGCTTGTCAAAAGCCGCAAAAGACAGGACATTCAAAAATGAGCACCACCACCCATAACTATGCACTAACAAGGTTTTCTAGCACACAGCTTTGATACCAAGTTATAGTGCTGTATGTTGTACTTCAAAAAACATGTAGGCCTACTCAGCACTGGGCAGGTTGCTTAGGATTCAAAGTTTCTCCCAAACAGCCTAATTCATACTCTCAGAGTATGTGTTCTTCAAGATAGTGATTTATATTTTTGCATGATACAATACAAGTTCCTTTTTATTGCCACACAACCTAAGTTAGTGGAGTTTGTTTTCAGTACAGTATGGTGGGGAACTCTGACATACACTACAATGAACAGAAGACAGACAACACAACACAGTCCAATGCACTGTAAATTGCACTCGGTCCATGGTTTTTACACCGGAAGGTGATCTGCTGCTAAATTACCAAAAATGTGATCCCATCACTATTTAATAAATCTATCAGAAAAGCAAAAACATTTAAGAACTAGGCCTATTCATAAATATGACAGTGGATGACATGTTTGGATATAAAACAAAACTTCAGCGACAATACTGTAGGTGAGAAACATGCAACAATAGGCCCGTGAGATAGACATAATATTACGGATTTACATAATATGATGGTACACAAATTGCATGAATGTCGCAGAGCATTAGCGATAAATCCAGGCAGTCGGACTCGAAGTTTGGACAATATAAATAGTGAAGTGACCCGCTGACCAATCGATCCTATCGTTTCTTTCTTTAAGTGATCGATGAAAACATCGAGGTCAGGCATAGACTTTTACTCGAGTCCAGTCTAGAAAGCGAACTATGGGGAAAAAAATACGAAAAGAAGATGCCATTCAAATTCAGACATAACTAAAAGAGACTAAAAGAGAACAGCTCATGTTGTTTTAAAGTGTAGCTGCTTGTACCACACTAATAGCAACGACTGAGAACCTCAGAGACAGGGATTTGGACTTGAAAGTAGATGATTTTGCTGAACACAAGGCGCTTCAAATGAGTGAATAGTAGGCATCTTTTCGTAGCGGATGGGAGGGGATTGTTGATATAGCCTATCTCATGGTATAATGCAAAGGACGTCTCGCCAGTTATTAACAGTAGTTTAATAGCTGTCATTATTCGAACATGTGGGGCCAATCAAAGACATTTTCACCCGGCCCGTCGTGAGTAGCTTCGCCACTGCGCTATCTTTTGTGTAAATTGATAAATAGCTTTTTCGTGTACTCATCTTCATCCACAGCCGTCTTTATAATTAAATGGAGTTATTTTTTTCTAAGCTGTGAATTCATTAATTTGTGTGACTTGTGAAACGTATGACATTTTATTAGAAATTCAGAGGTTGTCATGGAGATAGCTTGGCGCTGGCACGACAGAAAAAGTGATTGACAAATGTCAACGGTGATGACGTCATCGTAACAATGGGCTTGTATTGATATATAATCGTATCGACAGACGTGAAGCTCATTTCTGCAAGTTGCGGTATGGAACAAGCTTCGAAAGGAAAACAGGTAGGCTACATTTACTAACAAAGCATTTTATGTCATTTTATTTTAGTCATTCGACTCTTGACAATTGTGGTTATGGTGTACTCTGCTTACTGTAACTCTCAACTTTACTGTAACTCTCAAATAAGAAGGGTGTGAAATCAGGCTTACTTAACATGGCACTGCAATACAACTGTTGAATTCACCTAAAAATTGACCAAATGCCCATATGTGCACAAAATGCAGTTTTTACAGTATGTATGCATATAGCTGAGTTGCTTCTTTTTCAGAAGAACGCCTCCTTGGCTCCTGAGACAATGGGGATACCCCCTAAATCAGCCAAGCATCCTCATCCACCAGTGGGAAGGCCTCCTCAGATTTTGAGAAAGACTCCTGAGAATACTCGGAGCAGATTGGCTGCGATGACCAAACTTCCTGTTTTACCTGGGGTTGGCCTCACGTTGACCAGGTTACGCCTGGGTGAAACGGTAGGCCCTGTGACACACTACACCTCATTTCAGATCCGAATATTGCCAATGAAAGTAAAGGTAGACATGTAGGCTCTGTACAGAAACAGCCCCTAGTCCCTATTCCCCAAGACAGTTGTGTATATTTGAAAGGACTGGATAGGTATAAGCAAGGCCCTGTCCAGTAACATAGCCACTACTCTCAAGACATGAGTACATCTGAAATGACTGGGTAGTCATAAACAAGATGGCTAGTAGATTCCACCTATTCTGTCGTAGGACATGTTTTAGTTACTAACATGCGAAAGAGGAAATTACAGTACATGCTTTATCAGATTCAGATTAGCTTCACAATCCTTCTTTAAAAAGACATGATGGTCAGAGCAAAATCCAAGGGCCAAACTCATCATGTTTTACCAGCTTTCCCCTCATCTAGGCCCATCAGAGCAGTTAGAGAATTATAAAGAAAGATTGCATTTTAAAAGTGACCCTCTTACTTACCAAGGGCCAGACTGTGGTGTAGTAAAAGTAAACTACTAATGTCATTCCTCCAGTTGTTCCAGCCAACAACCGATTTCAACCTCAGTGACCCCAACTGTCACATTATGAGGCCCAGTTACAGCAGCTTGCATGACCCAAACCTCAATGATTACTACCATAAGAAGGACATGCATGACAAGTTGAAGAAGCAAAACTTCATCACGGAAGATGACAAAGTAAGTTCATGTGATGCGTATTACTCCTTACCATTGTAAGGTGAAACTGAACTTAATTAATGATGTTTCAGGATACACTTTAATCCATATTTATTTCTCACATAATGTGGTATCTTCCCAAGGTTGTATGCTCGTTGAAGGAGTACAACACCTTCAAACAGTACCTGGATACTGTTAAAACTGACCTTGACAAATCCTTCAGAATAAAGATGGTAATGTTCAGTGTTCTAAAATAAACATTTAGTCGAGATCACACATGAAGTAACTTGATTATAGACATTTGAAATAATCGCTCAAATAATCTCTGTAACATGCCCTTTCCTCATGTTGGTACATCCAGTATCTAAAATATGCAAATACAGTTTTTATTTGATCATATTTCAGAAGGAACACATGATGAATCTAGTGAAGCTGCAAGGGGAAGGCCAGATTGCTGAGAATGTTACTCTGGCTGACATGAGAGAGTTTCTGTTGGAGGAAGGAGCTAAGAAACTGAAGCAACTTCAGTCGACCAGTGATTCCAGGTGGGCAGGATGTACATTTGTGACCACATCCCCATTGTGATGAATGATTAAAACTTGGACTGAATCTGTATAGCCTCTTATGAATGTATTTTGTTCTGTGTTGGAAATGTCCAGTAAACGATTTGTTGAATTCAGTGATAGGGACAGGGGACAGAAAGATGGCCTGCAAACTGCATCATGTGTCACACAGACAGAGGACGTTCTCTGTAAACAGCTGGTAGGGATGTTAAGGAGAGCAAACACTGTTAGAGATTTGAGATTTGATAATGACATGAAAATGACAGTTCCTTGATCTTATGCAATTGCTTTGAAATTACCATGTACTCTAAGAGTAGTATTAAACTCCTGTTCCTATCCAATGCAGTATGAGGAGCGATCTCGGCTCAAACTCATTGAAAAGGATGTACAGCAAGAGGTCAACAAGGCAAGGTACCTGAAGGAGGTCAAAGACCAGCAGGACAGCAAGGTAAAATGTTACACTTTTATATTTTACAAAGCTCCCAAAAACGTATTAAAAACTAACAGCACATCCAGCTTCAATAATTCAGAGATGTATGGAATGATAGAACCAACACATCTGTTTTAAGCCATGGAAGCTGTGTACAAATGTCAATGTTTTTACCCTAGAACAATAAACCTTTAGTATTTTTGCACTTCAATGTCACAAGAAGGGTGATAGCTTATGTGGCAGCTAAGTTGACAAGTTCCAATTCAATAACCTTGTTTTTACCTTGGACATAACCAAATAATGTTTCTCCTCACAGAAAAAAAGTATGTACGAACTAAAACAAGCCATTCAGCAGAGAAAAATGCAAGAGATGGTGAATAACATCCATGACTATAAAATAATGACAGAAGCCAGTAGCAATGGCAAAAGGATCATGGAACAACTATATAAAACACCACAACTTGGTAAGATTTCACATTAAGTCATGGGATTTGGGGTTGAAAGTTTCAAGACCATTTAAAATCAACATGTAAAACAAAATCACATCAATTATCTATACTGTGAAAAAGATTGTTTCACTGGCAGGTAAGTCAATTTCACTGACAAAGTATCGTAACTAATACATATATATTCACTGCCTATTGTTTTTGAGGGGCATTTCTGTAATTCTGTAATGTATGGTGGCCACAGTATTGACATGTTCATTGCCAATTAATAAGAGATTGTGAATATATGTCATTTGACATTTTCTGTATTTGTAGGGATGACTCCAATGGATGAGCATTGCCTGCTCCAAAGGAGACGAACCCTGGAACGCCTTGCACCTCTGCCCAGCAACGCCAGAGTGAAGGTGGAGAAGGCGAACAAGACAGAGCAGGTACAGATGAAATAACATTGTTGGTATTTTTGGGGTCAGGGTTATTATATTGATGTTACTCATTATACACTTTCAAGGTCACACTTTGCATTACATTGCCTCTTTAACTGTGTAACAACTTGATAATTACACTAGTGACAACATTGTATTAATAAGCTGTTACCTAGTACCTTTTTTGTTTTAAGGGGTAGAATAGATGTAGCTTTGAAATGAGTAAATAGGATTGGAGAACATGAAAAGAAAATAATAATTATACTTCTACTTACAGTCTAAAATTATTCAAGGCAAGAAAATAAGACAATCAGAGAGGAAGAGTTCTAAAGGACCTGTCGTGAGGCTCCCCAGTTACCCAATACTGGCGAAGACTCTGAAATCAGGCGCCTTCACCAAAGCAACGTCTCAGACGCAGCTAAAATCAGTCGTCAGGCATGCTGTCCTAGACCATCTAGGTACAAAGGGCGTCAGGAGGCGGCTAGCTGAGTCAATCAAGTGTGAGGTGAAACTCAAGACTTCGGCACGAGGGTCGAAACCAGCAGCACAACGGGCTTGCAGTGCCAGAATTGCTTCTGACATGCTGAAGTGTGTTTCTCGGGTTGTCAATCCATTTAAACCCAGCGACGAGCCCGTCTGCAGGATTCTCGGGGGGAATAAAGATAAAAAGCCCAGCGGTCAATCGGATGATCCATCATCCATGGATGAAGAAAAGCTCAACAGCTATGTGACGACGTTGATCGCCGGTATTTTGGAGGAGGTCAAGCAGCAAGTCATCGTAAAGGTTCAACAGGTCTGCCCTAAAGTATTTCAAGTGGCCACTGCAAAGGCAAGCAAAACTGCCCTGGATGTGGTTACCAATATGCTGGAGGATGTGAAGGACCATGTAATGCAGGGCAACATTGGACTAAACACATTTTTGGATGTTGAAGCGGTAAATCCAGAGCCATTTGACAGCCAATCTCCTACGATGTCGGCTTTAGAGGTGGCACATGCTGAGATGGAGGAGGCCGGGCTCCAGTCCGAGCTAGACGATGGACATCCAGGGACCTGGATGTCATCAAAAAACATGGACTACATTGCCACAGGCCTCATGGAAAGTGTGTTTAATAACATACTGGATCAGGACCTCGTACTGCTTCAGGAGCCCGGCACATTGGTCTCACATGAAGTCTCTGTGCCCCCAACAGATGGAGAGATGTCTAACTCTGTGGTTAGTCAAGGTTCTTTAAAACCACCCTCCCCAGTCAATTGTGTGACTTCCCTTAAAGACAAATATGTTTCCCTCAATGATTTGACGAAATCCGCAGGCAATGATCATTTTGCATGCAGCAGAGGCCTCTTCTCTGCACTCCCTAATTTTCCTTTAAAGGGAAAAGTTACTGAACAGATTTCATATTCGAAGGGGTCTGTGTCCATGGAAGAGCAGCTACGCTCCATCTCCCCATCACCCAATGTGACTGAAGCAGAGAGTCAGAGGATATCTGACACAGATGAAGAGGACGGGAAATCCACATCCCCAGTGCCGCTCCAACTGTCGTCCACCATGTCGGTCCTGGATGTTAACCGGCTCCTCACCCCAGGCAGACAGGAGAAGCTGGGGTTGCCATGGCGACCAACGCATCACCTGATAGATAACCCGGGTGTCCCTCCAAAGAAGGTGAAAATTCACACCGTCTACAGAAACCCCCTTTTCTTCCCCAGTGAGGCCGTGCAATCGACCAGTACGTCCTCGTCTGATGGAGAATCCTCTACTCCAGAGAAGGCCCTGAGTCAGGCTGGCTCAGATGAGGAAGGAGTCGATGAGAACATGCTGGCCTGGATGACCTCCCTTCGGGACACCCTCAACGCATTTCCGCCCATTGCACCTACCCCACCCACCTCACACCCTCCTTCACGCCGTGGTTTATCTACCAGAAGAAGAACTGTCTCCAGAACCTCACCTCAGAGAAAGAGTGAGAACTGAGAGGGACTCGGTTGCCTGTATTATTTTGAATTGCATTGAAATAATGTAAAAATATATTCAAAATGAAAGAGAACACCCTGTCCAGTTCTTTTCAGTCTTTCTGATATTTGTCCTTACGATGTCCATCTTGGCCTTTCTCACAGTTGCCTTTTCAATGTAACATGTACATTTCATACACAGTTGCTCCTCTGTTCACTATACATTGCAGATAGATATATATTTATATTCGATACAAAAACATATGTTTTTAAGTTAGATATTTTGAGTTGTCAATAGCCGAAAAAGACCGGAAATTCAACTGAGCGCCATAACTCAAAATATGACTGTTAGTACAGTCGCTTTGTTAGGCTACTGTACTTCAAACAACATAGTTACACTCAGCACTGGACATGTTGTTTAGGATTCACACCTTAATGGGATTGATTAGAGACTCCGTTTTGGCAAGTAGATATCTTGGTCATCTCAGGCCATGGGTAAACCATTTCAACAACAGCTTTGAACAATACCATTACAATATAATATTAATACACTTAAGTATATGTAAAGTAATTTGCATTTAACCCAGCATTTCTGTCTAAAATGTAAGTTTTGGTTAACAATAGCACTTACAGTTTGCTTATTTTTTGGATTCAATGCTCATTTTGAGATTGGATTATGTATTAACAGTGCTAACCTTCAGTTTTGTGCATTTAGTTGCCAACTGTAACATAACACAACTGCAACATAACACAAACACAAGGTATGGCAGGTAGTCACATATTAACGTGAACATCCTATGGGCTTACTTGCTTGGAGGTTGGCCTTGTTTAGAGGTTGAGTTACTGAATTGAATGGAAACATGTCATATCCCCCTCAAACATAATTGGGACTGAATGGTTGAATATTTAAAACCAAAAAAGCAATTTAACAGTATGAGTCCTTATTCATGACCAAAAACTATGTTTGAAATGAGAATTTATGGCTTGTCAAAAGCTGCAAATTACAGGAAATTCAAAATGAGCATCACCACCCATAACATCACCTATGCACAAACAAGGTTTTCCAGCACGCAGCTTTAATGTTGCGTTAATGTTACTGTATGTTGGTCTACTGTACTTCAAACAACATGTACTCACCACTGGGCAGGTTTCGTAGGATTCAAAGCTTCTCTCGAACAGCCTAATTCATCCTCTTCAGAGTGATGGTACACACCCATAGAGGACAGACTGCATACAGAAGAATATGCAGGTCAGTGCTTCATTGAACAGGTCTGTTGTGCCCCACCTAAAACTTAAGTCCATCATGGAAACCCATTTGGGGGCTTCTGCCCACCTACTTAAGACAAAAAGCTGTGTGCTGTAAATTTGTAAATTTTGTTAATATTTTGCTATTTTGTACATTTTCTGGCAATACTTACTATTGTTTTTTATGTCCATGCAGCAACCTCACCAAGTCAATTTCCTGTATGTGCAAATATACTTATACCAAATAAAAGAATTCTGATTCTGAAACACGAACGCATGTATATGTTTCTTGGTTTACACACATAGGCCTCATTTATTTGTATATGATACTAGAACGTAAGCCTATTCTAATTGTAACATGACCACACTTATTGTGAAACAGAAGGGAAAACATTGTTATCCTAGTAAAGGCACCCCTTTCATTCATGTCATTATGATTATCTGCAATAGCGTTCACATAACGTAGCTAGCAAGCTATAGCTAGTCCAGGCGAAAGCTAAGCATTTACTAAACCATATAGTTTATTGGTTTGATTCCAGCGAATATCGTAGCCAATCTCTCATCCATCCATCCATCCACGTCTTGAAACTACTACTATTGAGTGGAGGGCAGCACGTTCAAAAGCCGTCACAACATAGCAATGTTGCTGTATCTGCAGCTTAGTTAGACTAGCATTCATCAAAAAAAGTTAGCACTTTGGTCTTCACCATAGATCGTCTAAGGGCATGTGAATGCGATATGTTATACATTTAATAACTGTATTAACTGTAACTGTATTAACTACGAACTTAACTCGGTCTCGATGCAATGCTCTGGGACATAATCGGTTATTATGTAGAAATTGCTGTTGGTCTGACTAGAGAAATGTCATAGGTATGTCATGAGGCACCTGGTAAACGGAAACAGCTAAACTAATTGTTACAATATTCAGTCAGCACCTTATATATATATATATATATAAAGGATAACCAACGAAAAGAAAACTAATCAACGACGTGGAGGTGTAAATCGGCCTGAGGCTTGGCGGGAGTAACGTTCACCTTCGGCTGAGTCTCGGACCGTTTTACGCCTCTACGGCGTTGATTATTCCTACATAATTCCCACTATGTCCACTTAGAACACAATCACAATAAATGTCACTCGAACGAAGGTAATGGATTCCAAGATCTGTTGTGTATCTTGTGAAGCCATCAGATACATGGGATGTTTCTCTGTACAGCTGTCCAACGTGGCTGGAAATGGTACATCCTTTGCTGCCCCCTTGTGGTAAAAGGTGGACCCGACAACTTAAAATGGCTTAGGCTACACACCCAAACTGTATATTGTGGCCTGGTGGTTTTTGCTCTGACATGCACTGTCAACTGTGGGACCTTATATAGACAGGTGTGTGCCGTTCCAAATCATGTTCTATCAATTGAATTTACCATAGGTGGACTCCAATCAAGTCATAGAAACATCTCAAGGATGATCAATGGAAACAGGATTCACCGGGGTTCAATTTCGAGTGTCATAGCAAAGGGTCTGAATACTTATGTAAATGTAATACTTCAGTTTTTTATTTTGAATAAATTAGCAAACATTTCTAAAAACCAGTTTTCACTTTGTCATTATGGGGTATTGTGTGTAGATTGATGAGGAAAAAAATGAATTTAATCCATTTTAGAATAAGGCTGCAACATAACAAAACGTGGAAAAAGTTAAGGGGTCCGAATACTTTAGAATGCATGTATGTTTAGAAGAGGAGCGCTTGCGACCATTTCACCGTACTTTCACTCACTCCACTGTATGCCAGTACATATATCAATTAATGACCAAAAACTATGTTTTAAGTGAGAAGTTATGGCTTGTCAAAAGCCGCAAAAGACAGGACATTCAAAAATGAGCACCACCACCCATAACTATGCACTAACAAGGTTTTCTAGCACACAGCTTTGATACCAAGTTATAGTGCTGTATGTTGTACTTCAAAAAACATGTAGGCCTACTCAGCACTGGGCAGGTTGCTTAGGATTCAAAGTTTCTCCCAAACAGCCTAATTCATACTCTCAGAGTATGTGTTCTTCAAGATAGTGATTTATATTTTTGCATGATACAATACAAGTTCCTTTTTATTGCCACACAACCTAAGTTAGTGGAGTTTGTTTTCAGTACAGTATGGTGGGGAACTCTGACATACACTACAATGAACAGAAGACAGACAACACAACACAGTCCAATGCACTGTAAATTGCACTCGGTCCATGGTTTTTACACCGGAAGGTGATCTGCTGCTAAATTACCAAAAATGTGATCCCATCACTATTTAATAAATCTATCAGAAAAGCAAAAACATTTAAGAACTAGGCCTATTCATAAATATGACAGTGGATGACATGTTTGGATATAAAACAAAACTTCAGCGACAATACTGTAGGTGAGAAACATGCAACAATAGGCCCGTGAGATAGACATAATATTACGGATTTACATAATATGATGGTACACAAATTGCATGAATGTCGCAGAGCATTAGCGATAAATCCAGGCAGTCGGACTCGAAGTTTGGACAATATAAATAGTGAAGTGACCCGCTGACCAATCGATCCTATCGTTTCTTTCTTTAAGTGATCGATGAAAACATCGAGGTCAGGCATAGACTTTTACTCGAGTCCAGTCTAGAAAGCGAACTATGGGGAAAAAAATACGAAAAGAAGATGCCATTCAAATTCAGACATAACTAAAAGAGACTAAAAGAGAACAGCTCATGTTGTTTTAAAGTGTAGCTGCTTGTACCACACTAATAGCAACGACTGAGAACCTCAGAGACAGGGATTTGGACTTGAAAGTAGATGATTTTGCTGAACACAAGGCGCTTCAAATGAGTGAATAGTAGGCATCTTTTCGTAGCGGATGGGAGGGGATTGTTGATATAGCCTATCTCATGGTATAATGCAAAGGACGTCTCGCCAGTTATTAACAGTAGTTTAATAGCTGTCATTATTCGAACATGTGGGGCCAATCAAAGACATTTTCACCCGGCCCGTCGTGAGTAGCTTCGCCACTGCGCTATCTTTTGTGTAAATTGATAAATAGCTTTTTCGTGTACTCATCTTCATCCACAGCCGTCTTTATAATTAAATGGAGTTATTTTTTTCTAAGCTGTGAATTCATTAATTTGTGTGACTTGTGAAACGTATGACATTTTATTAGAAATTCAGAGGTTGTCATGGAGATAGCTTGGCGCTGGCACGACAGAAAAAGTGATTGACAAATGTCAACGGTGATGACGTCATCGTAACAATGGGCTTGTATTGATATATAATCGTATCGACAGACGTGAAGCTCATTTCTGCAAGTTGCGGTATGGAACAAGCTTCGAAAGGAAAACAGGTAGGCTACATTTACTAACAAAGCATTTTATGTCATTTTATTTTAGTCATTCGACTCTTGACAATTGTGGTTATGGTGTACTCTGCTTACTGTAACTCTCAACTTTACTGTAACTCTCAAATAAGAAGGGTGTGAAATCAGGCTTACTTAACATGGCACTGCAATACAACTGTTGAATTCACCTAAAAATTGACCAAATGCCCATATGTGCACAAAATGCAGTTTTTACAGTATGTATGCATATAGCTGAGTTGCTTCTTTTTCAGAAGAACGCCTCCTTGGCTCCTGAGACAATGGGGATACCCCCTAAATCAGCCAAGCATCCTCATCCACCAGTGGGAAGGCCTCCTCAGATTTTGAGAAAGACTCCTGAGAATACTCGGAGCAGATTGGCTGCGATGACCAAACTTCCTGTTTTACCTGGGGTTGGCCTCACGTTGACCAGGTTACGCCTGGGTGAAACGGTAGGCCCTGTGACACACTACACCTCATTTCAGATCCGAATATTGCCAATGAAAGTAAAGGTAGACATGTAGGCTCTGTACAGAAACAGCCCCTAGTCCCTATTCCCCAAGACAGTTGTGTATATTTGAAAGGACTGGATAGGTATAAGCAAGGCCCTGTCCAGTAACATAGCCACTACTCTCAAGACATGAGTACATCTGAAATGACTGGGTAGTCATAAACAAGATGGCTAGTAGATTCCACCTATTCTGTCGTAGGACATGTTTTAGTTACTAACATGCGAAAGAGGAAATTACAGTACATGCTTTATCAGATTCAGATTAGCTTCACAATCCTTCTTTAAAAAGACATGATGGTCAGAGCAAAATCCAAGGGCCAAACTCATCATGTTTTACCAGCTTTCCCCTCATCTAGGCCCATCAGAGCAGTTAGAGAATTATAAAGAAAGATTGCATTTTAAAAGTGACCCTCTTACTTACCAAGGGCCAGACTGTGGTGTAGTAAAAGTAAACTACTAATGTCATTCCTCCAGTTGTTCCAGCCAACAACCGATTTCAACCTCAGTGACCCCAACTGTCACATTATGAGGCCCAGTTACAGCAGCTTGCATGACCCAAACCTCAATGATTACTACCATAAGAAGGACATGCATGACAAGTTGAAGAAGCAAAACTTCATCACGGAAGATGACAAAGTAAGTTCATGTGATGCGTATTACTCCTTACCATTGTAAGGTGAAACTGAACTTAATTAATGATGTTTCAGGATACACTTTAATCCATATTTATTTCTCACATAATGTTGTATCTTCCCAAGGTTGTATGCTCGTTGAAGGAGTACAACACCTTCAAACAGTACCTGGATACTGTTAAAACTGACCTTGACAAATCCTTCAGAATAAAGATGGTAATGTTCAGTGTTCTAAAATAAACATTTAGTCGAGATCACACATGAAGTAACTTGATTATAGACATTTGAAATAATCGCTCAAATAATCTCTGTAACATGCCCTTTCCTCATGTTGGTACATCCAGTATCTAAAATATGCAAATACAGTTTTTATTTGATCATATTTCAGAAGGAACACATGATGAATCTAGTGAAGCTGCAAGGGGAAGGCCAGATTGCTGAGAATGTTACTCTGGCTGACATGAGAGAGTTTCTGTTGGAGGAAGGAGCTAAGAAACTGAAGCAACTTCAGTCGACCAGTGATTCCAGGTGGGCAGGATGTACATTTGTGACCACATCCCCATTGTGATGAATGATTAAAACTTGGACTGAATCTGTATAGCCTCTTATGAATGTATTTTGTTCTGTGTTGGAAATGTCCAGTAAACGATTTGTTGAATTCAGTGATAGGGACAGGGGACAGAAAGATGGCCTGCAAACTGCATCATGTGTCACACAGACAGAGGACGTTCTCTGTAAACAGCTGGTAGGGATGTTAAGGAGAGCAAACACTGTTAGAGATTTGAGATTTGATAATGACATGAAAATGACAGTTCCTTGATCTTATGCAATTGCTTTGAAATTACCATGTACTCTAAGAGTAGTATTAAACTCCTGTTCCTATCCGATGCAGTATGAGGAGCGATCTCGGCTCAAACTCATTGAAAAGGATGTACAGCAAGAGGTCAACAAGGCAAGGTACCTGAAGGAGGTCAAAGACCAGCAGGACAGCAAGGTAAAATGTTACACTTTTATATTTTACAAAGCTCCCAAAAACGTATTAAAAACTAACAGCACATCCAGCTTCAATAATTCAGAGATGTATGGAATGATAGAACCAACACATCTGTTTTAAGCCATGGAAGCTGTGTACAAATGTCAATGTTTTTACCCTAGAACAATAAACCTTTAGTATTTTTGCACTTCAATGTCACAAGAAGGGTGATAGCTTATGTGGCAGCTAAGTTGACAAGTTCCAATTCAATAACCTTGTTTTTACCTTGGACATAACCAAATAATGTTTCTCCTCACAGAAAAAAAGTATGTACGAACTAAAACAAGCCATTCAGCAGAGAAAAATGCAAGAGATGGTGAATAACATCCATGACTATAAAATAATGACAGAAGCCAGTAGCAATGGCAAAAGGATCATGGAACAACTATATAAAACACCACAACTTGGTAAGATTTCACATTAAGTCATGGGATTTGGGGTTGAAAGTTTCAAGACCATTTAAAATCAACATGTAAAACAAAATCACATCAATTATCTATACTGTGAAAAAGATTGTTTCACTGGCAGGTAAGTCAATTTCACTGACAAAGTATCGTAACTAATACATATATATTCACTGCCTATTGTTTTTGAGGGGCATTTCTGTAATTCTGTAATGTATGGTGGCCACAGTATTGACATGTTCATTGCCAATTAATAAGAGATTGTGAATATATGTCATTTGACATTTTCTGTATTTGTAGGGATGACTCCAATGGATGAGCATTGCCTGCTCCAAAGGAGACGAACCCTGGAACGCCTTGCACCTCTGCCCAGCAACGCCAGAGTGAAGGTGGAGAAGGCGAACAAGACAGAGCAGGTACAGATGAAATAACATTGTTGGTATTTTTGGGGTCAGGGTTATTATATTGATGTTACTCATTATACACTTTCAAGGTCACACTTTGCATTACATTGCCTCTTTAACTGTGTAACAACTTGATAATTACACTAGTGACAACATTGTATTAATAAGCTGTTACCTAGTACCTTTTTTGTTTTAAGGGGTAGAATAGATGTAGCTTTGAAATGAGTAAATAGGATTGGAGAACATGAAAAGAAAATAATAATTATACTTCTACTTACAGTCTAAAATTATTCAAGGCAAGAAAATAAGACAATCAGAGAGGAAGAGTTCTAAAGGACCTGTCGTGAGGCTCCCCAGTTACCCAATACTGGCGAAGACTCTGAAATCAGGCGCCTTCACCAAAGCAACGTCTCAGACGCAGCTAAAATCAGTCGTCAGGCATGCTGTCCTAGACCATCTAGGTACAAAGGGCGTCAGGAGGCGGCTAGCTGAGTCAATCAAGTGTGAGGTGAAACTCAAGACTTCGGCACGAGGGTCGAAACCAGCAGCACAACGGGCTTGCAGTGCCAGAATTGCTTCTGACATGCTGAAGTGTGTTTCTCGGGTTGTCAATCCATTTAAACCCAGCGACGAGCCCGTCTGCAGGATTCTCGGGGGGAATAAAGATAAAAAGCCCAGCGGTCAATCGGATGATCCATCATCCATGGATGAAGAAAAGCTCAACAGCTATGTGACGACGTTGATCGCCGGTATTTTGGAGGAGGTCAAGCAGCAAGTCATCGTAAAGGTTCAACAGGTCTGCCCTAAAGTATTTCAAGTGGCCACTGCAAAGGCAAGCAAAACTGCCCTGGATGTGGTTACCAATATGCTGGAGGATGTGAAGGACCATGTAATGCAGGGCAACATTGGACTAAACACATTTTTGGATGTTGAAGCGGTAAATCCAGAGCCATTTGACAGCCAATCTCCTACGATGTCGGCTTTAGAGGTGGCACATGCTGAGATGGAGGAGGCCGGGCTCCAGTCCGAGCTAGACGATGGACATCCAGGGACCTGGATGTCATCAAAAAACATGGACTACATTGCCACAGGCCTCATGGAAAGTGTGTTTAATAACATACTGGATCAGGACCTCGTACTGCTTCAGGAGCCCGGCACATTGGTCTCACATGAAGTCTCTGTGCCCCCAACAGATGGAGAGATGTCTAACTCTGTGGTTAGTCAAGGTTCTTTGAAACCACCCTCCCCAGTCAATTGTGTGACTTCCCTTAAAGACAAATATGTTTCGATGTCCGCAGGCAATGATCATTTTGCATGCAGCAGAGGCCTCTTCTCTGCACTCCCTAATTTTCCTTTAAAGGGAAAAGTTACTGAACAGATTTCATATTCGAAGGGGTCTGTGTCCATGGAAGAGCAGCTACGGTCCATCTCCCCATCACCCAATGTGACTGAAGCAGAGAGTCAGAGGATATCTGACACAGATGAAGAGGACGGGAAATCCACATCCCCAGTGCCGCTCCAACTGTCGTCCACCATGTCGGTCCTGGATGTTAACCGGCTCCTCACCCCAGGCAGACAGGAGAAGCTGGGGTTGCCATGGCGACCAACGCATCACCTGATAGATAACCCGGGTGTCCCTCCAAAGAAGGTGAAAATTCACACCGTCTACAGAAACCCCCTTTTCTTCCCCAGTGAGGCCGTGCAATCGACCAGTACGTCCTCGTCTGATGGAGAATCCTCTACTCCAGAGAAGGCCCTGAGTCAGGCTGGCTCAGATGAGGAAGGAGTCGATGAGAACATGCTGGCCTGGATGACCTCTGTTCGGGACACCCTCAACGCATTTCCGCCCATTGCACCTACCCCACCCACCTCACACCCTCCTTCACGCCGTGGTTTATCTACCAGAAGAAGAACTGTCTCCAGAACCTCACCTCAGAGAAAGAGTGAGAACTGAGAAGGACTCAGTTGCCTGTATTATTTTGAATTGCATTGAAATAATGTAAAAATATATTCAAAATGAAAGAGAACACCCTGTCCAGTTCTTTTCAGTCTTTCTGATATTTCTCCTTACGATGTCCATCTTGGTCTTTCTCACAGTTGCCTTTCTTCAATGTAACATGTACATTTCATACACAGTTGCTCCTCTGTTCACTATACATTGCAGATAGATAGATATTTGTATTCGATACAAAAACATATGTTTTTAAGTCAGATATTTTGAGTTGTCAATAGCCGAAAAAGACCGGAAATTCAATTGAGCGCCATAACTCAAAATATGACTGTTACTACAGTAGCTTTGTTGGGCTACTGTACTTCAAACAACATAGTTACACTCAGCACTGGACATGTTGTTTAGGATTCACACCTTAATGGGATTAATTAGAGACTCCGTTTTGGCAAGTAGATATCTTGGTCATCTCAGGCCATGAGTAAACCATTTCAACAACAGTTTTGAACAATACCATTACTATATAATGTTAATACACTTCAGTATATGTAAAGTAATTTGCATATAACCCAGCATTTCTGTCTAAAATGTAAGTTTTGGTTAACAATAGCACTTACAGTTTGCTTATTTATTGGATTCAATGCTCATTTTGAGATTGGATTATGTATTAACAGTGCTAACCTTCAGTTTTGTGCATTTAGTTGCCAACTGTAACATAACACAAACACAAGGTATGGCAGGTAGTCACATATTAACGTGAACATCCTATGGGCTTACTTGCTTGGAGGTTGGCCTTGTTTAGAGATTGAGTTACTGAATTGAATGGAAACATGTCATATCCCCCTCAAACATAATTGGGACTGAATGGTTGAATATTTAAAACCAAAAAAGCAATTTAACAGTATGAGTCCTTATTCATGATCAAAAACTATGTTTTAAATGAGAAGTTATGGCTTGTCAAAAGCTGCAAAATACAGGAAATTCAAAATGAGCATCACCACCCATAACGTCACCTATGCACTAACAAGGTTTTCCAGCACGCAGCTTTAATGTTGTGTTAATGTTACTGTATGTTGGTCTACTGTACTTCAAACAACATGTACTCACCACTGGGCAGGATGCTTAGGATTCAAAGCTTCTCTCGAACAGCCTAATTCATCCTCTTCAGAGTGATGGTACACACCCATAGAGCAGCGTTTCCCAACCGCTGTGCCGCGGCACACTAGTGTGCCGTGAGAGATTATCCAATTTCACTTTTCTTTAATTAACATTTATTAATTATTATCTGCAAATAATATGCCATTGTCGAGTGTCTGTGCTGTAATATAGTGACTGGCAGAGTAATGTAATATTCGTCCGGGTGGCAGCAGGTAGCTAATTGCCTCTTTCCTGCATAGAGACAAGAGAATTAGTGACGCATGCGACAGGTCGTGGTTGACAGTGATGCAGAAGTTTTTAAAATGGAAAAATGCAAACTCCGAACTGGGCCCTGGACAAGATTCTGACCCAGGTGAAGCCCCTAGTATGAGTGGTGGTAAAAAGAACACTGGCCTAGGCTACAGATTCCCAACCGTGATATGCTGACTGTGTAACGCATAAAATGGATTCATGTTGGAAATTGCTCATGGTCCCACATTTAAAAGTAAGAAGTTGTAAGGCAGTAGATTTTGACGAAACAATAAATAACACTAACCCTAACCATACATTTTAAAAACTGTTCACTGGTGCAGGTGTACGCAACATACGTAACCTATTAGATATAGGAGCAAAACAATATTTGAAGCATTCAAACGATCTAAATGGCCACTTTATTGTCAATATACATTATTTTACACTTTGCAAAAAAATGACCACGTCATTTTAGAATATTGGCAAAGCGAGAACATTTTTTAGCACTGCGTGGGGATTTGCTGGGCATTGTTGTCGTGACAACAGACGCAACAATGCCCCTACGTTTAATGCGCAATAAAAACATAATGATTCTAAAATAGTATTCAGACAAGACTGCTTTGATTTCACACTCAACTTTTCAACCGATTAATTAGCATGCCTTTATTCACAACAAATTAAAGATGGAGAGAGGAACGATTGTTGATCTGCTTAAATCAAAGGACAACACGATTTTTCACCTAAGACAGACCCTCCAAAATATGTCTACGGGAGACTTTATAGGTAACAATATGCAGATGTGTAGGCTCCAGATGGAGAGAAAGAGCAGAGAGATGACTGCACAGTACCAGGCCGCTCTGAGTGAGAAGGACAAGAAGCTCTACTCTCTCCGGCAGCTCCTAGACAACCACCAGCTAAACGAGCAGAGAACCATCAGAGCCCTGGAGGATAGGTGGAAGAAGGAGAGAGAAGGTCTAGAGACGGGGAGGAGGCATGTTGTCGAGTGGGGACTCTCCACCTTCAAACAAAAAGATGACGTCATTCTTTCTCTTGGCCTCAAAGTGGAGTCCCTTGAGAAGGAGGCCGAAGCTACCAAGGAGAGAGAGAGGAAATGGGTAGAGGAGAGGAGCGAAATGGAGAGCAGGGCGAGAGACGTAGAGGTGAGGGAGATATTCAGGGTCAAAGAGAAAGAGAAGCAAATCAACTATCTCCTTCAGGCTATGGAGAGGTCTAAAAGAAAACAGGACAAAATGGCCAAAGCCCACACAGACCTCCAGAACCTCTGTGCCTCACAGGAGAAGAACTGGAGAGCAGAAAGGGAGGAGATGGAGAGGCAGGCCAGAGAGGCAGAGCAGAGGAAGATGGAGGAGAGAAATGAGATGGCCACCCTCCAACAAACCCTGGAGTCTCTACAAACCCAACTGGAAGACATGTCCAAGGCCCACGTGGACCTCCAGACCCTCTTAGCTGCTCAGCAGGAGGAACGGAGAATGGACAATAATGAGAAGACCAGAGAGATAGATAGTCTCAGCGAGGCCCTCTACTCTTCCCAACTCTACTCTGTTCAAATGGAAAAGTCCGCTAGCTGTCTCCGGGCCCTCTCTGTGAGAGAGAGGAAGGAGATGAGGGAGATGGAGAGGAGGATGAACAAGGCTGTGGAGAAGTGTCTGACCAAGGAGAAAGAAGTGGAGACCTTGGAAAGAGAGAGGGAGGAGCTGCGACAGCTGCAGAAGCTGAAGGACTGCGAGGATGAAAAGGAGAGACAGGAGATGAGAGATCAGCTCGCCATGAAGGCCATAGAGCTGGAGAAAGCTGAGAAAAAGGTACAGTACTGGCACTTCAATGAATCATTGGACTTATCTACATTACTTTAATGAAAACAGGGTCAAAAACAGTTGATCATCATGTTATAAAGCCCGAAGTTGTTGTCATTACGTGGTTTTGTACTTTAATACCATATCTCGTTTCAGATCCATTCAAGGAAAGGATTCATGAAGTTCTTCAAGCGACAGAACAGGGCCGACATCCCGGATGGAAAGAAAGTGAATGGCAGGAATGAGAGAGAGAAGAAAAAGAAGGAGTCCTGTTAAGGATGATTGCTGTCCTTCTTTTTATTTTTGCAAACCCTCCCCACCACCCCCACCCCCCCCCCACACACTTTTCCTACCTTCCCATCAACCCCCCCCCAGTCCCGTCCTCCAGCCCCCCAGCCCTCCAGCTCCCTAGCCTCCTAGCTCCCTAGCCCCTAGCCCCCAGCTCCCCAGCCCCCTAGCCTCCAGCCCCCTAGCCCCCAGCCCCCTAGCTCCCTAGCCTCCAGCCCCCTAGCCCCCAGCCCTCAACTCTCTCTCCCTCCCCCCTCCTCCCTCTCTCCATCCCTAACCCTAACCCTAACCCTAACCCAATTCTCCTTATAGTCTTATTTTGATCCTTATAGCATTTTCTGTCAAATGGACTGAGATAAATAAACCATCTGATTATCTCCTAAACACCATGACTGAAGTACATCATTGACTTTTATTCTTTTTCCATTGTGTTTATCATCCACCCACTCTCATTCAAGTTCACTTTGTTCTAGCTTAGACTTCCACAGTCTCAATGTCTAGCTCTCATTTAGCCAGTCTGAGTAATGTGCGTGTGTGCATGCATGTGTGTGTGTGTGTGTGTGTGTGTGTGTGTGTGTGTGTGCGTGTGTGTGTGTGTGTGTGTGTGTGTGTTTGTTTGTGTATGTGTGTTTGCATATAGGTAGACGTGTGTGTTTGTGTTTGTGTGTGTGTGTGTGTGTGTGTGTGTGTGTGTGTGTGTGTCTGTCGCTCTCCTTATGTTATGCCAACACACTTAAATATGACTAATACTGTAGGACGACACACAAGCTGCTGTTGTTATAGTTTATAACTTATTTATAACTCATTTTGACATTTTACATTTACACTTTAGCCATTCAACGCTCTTTTCTAGAGCCACGTATGCACAATAGGTGCAGTTGTCTAAAGTCAGTGAAACAATATATCACAATCATTGCAAGTAGGCTAATCATTGTGCACAAGTGCAGGTATTTATTAAGTGCAGGTCCCTCACAAGTAGGAAATGTTGGGAAGTGCAATGGTGGTTATTAGAACAGTGCCTCTACTCCCACTCTAGCAATCTGAATTCATCTACAGTAGGTGTAGTTGCGCAGATGTCTCACACGCGAAGCGTATGAAGAAACGCATGCCCTAATATCGGGACAGATTCGTAATTATTTGAGTTGAGTAGATTCTGCGATTACAACAGATTAATAATGAGTTATTTGATTAGGATAGCAGTCTGTTGTATTGTAGCATACAAGTACCGTACGTGTACTGTGCGTAGTCCTACTTTGAAGTCCCCGAACTCCGTGCGTGAAAATATATCCAAATTACCAGTAGCCTAGAGGACAGACTGCATACAGAAGAATATGCAGGTCAGTGCTTCATTGAACAGGTCTGTTGTGCCCCACCTAAAACCTGAGTCCATCATGGAAGCCCATTTGGGGGCTTCTGCCCACCTACTTGAGACAAAAAGCTGTGTGCTGTAAATTTGTAAATTCTGTTAATATTTTGCTATTTTGTAAATTTTCTGGCAATACTTGCTATTGTTTTTTATGTCCATGCACCAACCTCACCAAGTCAATTTCCTGTATGTGCAAATATACTTATACCAAATAAAAGAATTCTGATTCTGAAACACTAACGCAGGTATATGTTTGTTGGTTTACACACATAGGCCTCATTTATTTGTATATGATACTAGAACGTAAGCCTATTCTAATTGTAACATGACCACACGTATTGTGAAACAGAAGGGAAAACATTGTTATCCTCGTAAAGGCACCCCTTTCATTCATGTCATGATGATTATCTGCAATAGCGTTCACATAACGTAGCTAGCAAGCTATAGCTAGTCCAGGCGATACAAGGGATATTTCTCTGGACAGCTGTCGAACGTGGCTGGAAATGGTACTTGCTTTGCTGCCCCCTTGTGGTAAAAGGTGGACCCGACAACTTAAAATGGCTTAGGCTTCACCCCCAAACTTTATATTGTGGCCTGGTGGTTTTTGCTCTGACATGCACTGTCAACTGTGGGACCTTATATAGACAGGTGTGTGCCATTCCAAATCATGTTCAATCAATTGAATTTACCACAGGTGGACTCCAATCAAGTCATAGAAACATCTCAAGGATGATCAATGGAAACAGGATCCACCAGGGTTCAATTTCCAGTGTCAGCAAAGGGTCTGAATACTTATGTAAATGTGATACTTCAGTTTGTTATTTTTAATAAATTAGCAAACATTTCTAAAAACCTGTTTTCACTTTGTCATTATGGGGTATTGTGTGTAGATTGATGAGGAAAAAAATGAATTTAATCCATTTTAGAATAAGGCTGCAACATAACAAAACATGGAAAAAGTTATGGGGTCCGAATACTTTCGAATGCATGTATGTTTAGAAGAGGAGCGCTTGCGAGCATTTCACCGTACTTTCACTCACTCCACTGTATCCCAGTACATATAGCAATTAATGACCAAAAACTATGTTTTAAGTGAGAAGTTATGGCTTGTCAAAAGCCGCAAAAGACAGGACATTCAAAAATGAGCACAACCACCCATAACGATGCACTAACAAGGTTTTCTAGCACACAGCTTTGATACCAAGTTATAGTGTTGTATGTTTGTAATAATGTCCGTTGGACACAGAGGCAGACGCAGTATGTCGGTGAGGGATTTTGTCCCGTTTATTAGCATATACATAGCATATATATATAGCATATATATAGTCTTGGCTTTTCAGCCCGTCTCAACGCTTTCGCGACTTTCCAGTCGTCGTCTCGGGAAAAACCTCCTCTCGTTCCCAGCCCCTCTACTGAAATGACAAAGGCACACACATGTTAAGCACTAGCCAACGAGGCTTCATTTGCCACAGGTGTGCAACGAAGCCTCGCCGACACAACCCTGGCCACGGTCCTGTAGCTCCCTCTACAGGCCGAACGCTGCATGTCCCCCCACAATGTTGTACTTCAAAAAACATGTTGGCCTACTCAGCACTGGGCAGGTTGCTTCGGATTCAAAGCTTCTCCCAAACAGCCTAATTCATACTCTTAGAGTATGTGTTCTTCAAGATAGTGATTTATATTTTTCCATGATACAAAACAAGTTCCTTTTTATTGCCATAGTGTTAGTGGAGTTTGTTTTCAGTACAGTATGGTGGGGAACTCTGACATACACTACAATAAATAGAAGACAGACAACACAACACAGTCCAATGCACTGTAAATTGCACTCGGTCCATGGTATTTACACCGGAAGGTGATCTGCTGCTAAATTACAAAAATGTGATCCCATCACTATCCTGCGAGACAATTAATAATCCTATTAGAAAAGCAAAAACATTGAAGAACTAGGCATATTCATAAATAAGACAGTGGCTGACATGTTTGGATATAAAACAAAAGTTCAGCGATAATACTGTAGGTGAGAAACATGCAACAATAGGCCCGTGAAACAGACATAATATTACGGATTTACATAATATGATGGAACACATATTGCATGAATGTCGCAGAGCATTACCGATAAATCCAGGCAGTCAGGTCTGGACAATATATATACAAGTTTGGACAATATAAATAGTGAAGTGACCCGCTGACCAATCGATCCTATCGTTTCTTTCTTTAAGTGATCGATGAAAACATCGAGGTCAGGCATAGACTTTTACTCGAGTCCAGTCTAGAAAGCGAACTATGGGGGGAAATAAAAATACGAAAAGAAGATGCCATTCGAATTCAGACATAACTAAAAGAGACTAAAAGAGAACAGCTCATGTTGTTTTAAAGTGTAGCTGCTTGTACCACACGAATAGCAACGACTGAGAACCTCAGAGACAGGGATTTGGACTTGAAAGTAGATGATTTTGCTGAACACAAGGCGCTTCAAATGAGTGAATAGTAGGCATCTTTTCGTAGCGGATGGGAGGGGATTGTTGATATAGCCTATCTCATGGTATAATGCAAAGGACGTAACGCCAGTTATTAACAGTAGTTTAATAGCTGTCATTATTCGAACATGTGGGGCCAATCAAAGACATTTTCACCCGGCCCGTCGTGAGTAGCTTCGCCACTGCGCTATCTTTTGTGTAAATTGATCAATTGCTTTTTCGTGTACTCATCTTCATCTACAGCCGTCTTTATAATTAAATGGGTTTGTTTTTTTGTAAGCTGTGAATTCATTAATTTGTGTGACTTGTGAAACGTATGACATTTTATTAGAAATTCAGAGGTTGTCATGGAGATAGCTTGGCGCTGGCACGACAGAAAAAGTGATTGACTTGGCAAATTTGACAAATGTCAACGGTGATGACGTCATCGTAACAATGGGCTTGTATTGATATATAATCGTATCGACAGACGTGAAGCTCATTTCTGCAAGTTGCGGTATGGAACAAGCTTCGAAAGGAAAACAGGTAGGCTACATTTACTAACAAAGCATTTTATGTCATTTTATTTTAGTCATTCGACTCTTGACAATTGTGGTTATGGTGTACTCTGCTTACTGTAACTCTCAACTTTACTGTAACTCTCAAATAAGAAGGGTGTGAAATCAGGCTTACTTAACATGGCACTGCAATACAACTGTTGAATTCACCTAAAAATTGACCAAATGCCCATATGTGCACAAAATGCAGTTTTTACAGTATGTATGCATATAGCTGAGTTGCTTCTTTTTCAGAAGAACGCCTCCTTGGCTCCTGAGACAATGGGGATACCCCCTAAATCAGCCAAGCATCCTCATCCACCAGTGGGAAGGCCTCCTCAGATTTTGAGAAAGACTCCTGAGAATACTCGGAGCAGATTGGCTGCAATGACCAAACTTCCTGTTTTACCTGGGGTTGGCCTCACGTTGACCAGGTTACGCCTGGGTGAAACGGTAGGCCCTGTGACACACTACACCTCATTTCAGATCAGAATATTGCCAATGAAAGTAAAGGTAGACATGTAGGCTCTGTACAGAAACAGCCCCTAGTCCCTACTCCCCAAGACAGTTGTGTATATTTGAAAGGACTGGATAGGTATAAGCAAGGCCCTGTCCAGTAACATAGCCACTACTCTCAAGACATGAGTACATCTGAAATGACTGGGTAGTCATAAACAAGATGGCTAGTAGATTCCACCTATTCTGTCGTAGGACATGTTTTAGTTACTAACATCTTGTTTTACAGCTATCTGATCCAGTCAGCAGGTCTCTGTGGATTGAGACTCAGTCTAGTGTTTTATTACTTGGTAAAATGCAATTAGACCATCTGCGAAAGAGGAAATTACAGTACATGCTTTATCAGATTCAGATTAGCTTCACAATCCTTCTTTAAAAAGACATGATGATCAAAGCAAAATCCAAGGGCCAAACTCATCACGTTTTACCAGCTTTCCCCTCATCTAGGCCCATCAGAGCAGTTAGAGAATAATAAAGAAAGATTGCATTTTAAAAGTGACCCTCTTACTTACCAAGGGCCAGACTGTGGTGCAGTAAAAGTAAACTACTAATGTCATTCCTCCAGTTGTTCCAGTCAACAACCAATTTCAACCTCAGTGACCCCAACTGTCAAATTATGAGGCCCAGTTACAACAGCTTGCATGACCCAAACCTCAATGATTACTACCATAAGAAGGACATGCATGACAAGTTGAAGAAGCAAAACTTCATCACGGAAGATGACAAAGTAAGTTTCATGTGATGCGTATTACTCCTTACCATTGAAAGGTGAAACTGAACTTAATTAATGATGTTTCAGGATACACTTTAATCCAGACCATATTTATTTCTCACATTATGTGGTATCTTCCCAAGGTTGTATGCTCGTTGAAGGAGTACAACACCTTCAAACAGTACCTGGATACTGTTCAAACTGACCTTGACAAATCCTTCAGAATACAGATGGTAATGTTCAGTGTTCTATAATAAACATTTAGTCGAGATCACACATGAAGTAACTTGATTATAGACATTTGAAATAATCGCTCAAATAATCTCTGTAACATGCCCTTTCCTCATGTTGGTACATACAGTATCTAAAATATGCAAATACAGTTTTTACTTTATCATATTTCAGAAGGAACACATGATGAATCTAGTGAAGCTGCAAGGGGAAGGCCAGATTGCTGAGAATGTTACTCTGGCTGACATGAGAGAGTTTCTGTTGGAGGAAGGAGCTAAGAAACTGAAGCAACTTCAGTCGACCAGTGATTCCAGGTGGGCAGGATGTACATTTGTGACCACATCCCCATTGTGATGAATGATCAAAACTTGGACTGAATCTGTATAGCCTCATATCAATGTATTTTGTTCTGTGTTGGAAATGTCCAGTAAATGATTTGTTGAATTCAGTGATAGGGACAGGGGACAGAAAGATGGCCTGCAAACTGCATCATGTGTCACACAGACAGAGGACGTTCTCTGTAAACAGCTGGTAGGGATGTTAAGGAGAGCAAACACTGTTAGAGATTTGAGATTTGATAATGACATGAAAATGACAGTTCCTTGATCTTATGCAATTGCTTTGAAATTACCATGTACTCTAAGAGTAGTATTAAACTCCTGTTCCTATCCAATGCAGTATGAGGAGCGATCTCGGCTCAAACTCACTGAAAAGGATGGACAGCAAGAGGTCAACAAGGCAAGGTACCTGAAGGAGGTGAAAGACCAGCAGGACAGCCAGGTAAAATGTTACACTTTTATATTTTACAAAGCTCCCAAAAACGTATTAAAAACTAACAGCACATCCAGCTTCAATAATTCAGAGATGTATGGGATGATAGAACCAACACATCTGTTTTAAGCCATGGAAGCTGTGTACAAATGTCAATGTTTTTACCCTAGAACAATAAACCTTTAGTATTTTTGCACTTCAATGTCACAAGAAGGGTAATAGCTTATGTGGCAGCTAAGTTGACAAGTTCCAATTCAATAACCTTGTTTTTACCTTGGACATATCCAAATAATGTTCCTCCTCACAGAAAAAAAGTATGTACGAACTAAAACAAGCCATTCAGCAGAGAAAAATGCAAGATATGGTGAATAACATCCATGACTATAAAATAATGACAGAAGCCAGTAGCAATGGCAAAAGGCTCCTGGAACAACTATATGAAACACCACAACTTGGTAAGATTCCACATTAAGTCATGGGATTTGGGGTTGAAAGTTTAAAAGACCATTTAAAATCAACATGTAAAACAAAATCACATCAATTATCTATACTGTGAAAAAGATTGTTTCACTGGCAGGTAAGTCAATTTCACTGACAAAGTATTGTAACTAATACATATATATTCACTGCCTATTGTTTTTGAGGGGTATTTCTGTAATTCTGTAATGTATGGTGGCCACAGTATTGACATGTTCATTGCCAATTAATAATAGATTGTGAATAGATGTCATTTGACATTTTCTGTATTTGTAGGGATGACTCCAATGGATGAGCATTGCCTGCTCCAAAGGAGACGAACCCTGGAACGCCTTGCACCTCTGCCCAGCAACGCCAGAGTGAAGGTGGAGAAGGCGAACAAGACAGAGCAGGTACAGATGAAATAACATTGTTGGTATTTTTAGGGTCAGGGTTAGTATATTGATGTTACTCATTATACACTTTCAAGGTCACACTTTGCATTACATTGCCTCTTTAACTGTGTAACAACTTGATAATTACACTAGTAACAACATTGTATTAATAAGCTGTTACCTAGTACCTTTTTGAAATGAGTAAATAGGATTGGAGAACATGAAAAGAAAATAACAATTATACTTCTACTTACAGTCTAAAATTATTCAAGGCAAGAAAATAAGACAATCAGAGAGGAAGAGTTCTAAAGGACCTGTCGTGAGGCTCCCCAGTTACCCAATACTGGCGAAGACTCTGAAATCAGGCGCCTTCACCAAAGCAACGTGTCAGACGCAGCTAAAATCAGTTGTCAGGCATGCTGTCCTAGACCATCTAGGGACAAAGGTCGTCAGGAGGCGGCTAGCTGAGTCAATCAAGTGTGAGGTGAAACTCAAGACTTCGGCACGGGGGTCGAAACCAGCAGCACAACGGGCTTGCAGTGCCAGAATTGCTTCTGACATGCTGAAGTGTGTTTCTCGGGTTGTCAATCCATTTAAACCCAGCGACGAGCCCGTCTGCAGGATTCTCGGGGGGAATAAAGATAAAAAGCCCAGCGGTCAATCGGATGATCCATCATCCATGGATGAAGAAAAGCTCAACAGCTATGTGACGACGTTGATCGCCGGTATTTTGGAGGAGGTCAAGCAGCAAGTCATCGTAAAGGTTCAACAGGTCTGCCCTAAAGCATTTCAAATGGCCACTGCAAAGGCAAGCAAAACTGCCCTGGATGTGGTTACCAATATGCTGGAGGATGTGAAGGACCATGTAATGCAGGGCAACATTGGACTAAACACATTTTTTGATGTTGAAGCGGTAAATCCAGAGCCATTTGACAGCCAATCTCCTACGATGTCGGCTTTAGAGGTGGCACATGCTGAGATGGAGGAGGCCGGGCTCCAGTCCGAGCTAGACGATGGACATCCAGGGACCTGGATGTCATCAAAAAACATGGACTACATTGCCACAGGCCTCATGGAAAGTGTGTTTAATAACATACTGGATCAGGACCTCGTACTGCTTCAGGAGCCCGGCACATTGGTCTCACATGAAGTCTCTGTGCCCCCAACAGATGGAGAGATGTCTAACTCTGTGGTTAGTCAAGGTTCTTTAAAACCACCCTCCCCAGTCAATTGTGTGACTTCCCTTAAAGACAGATATGTTTCGATGTCATCCCTCAATGATTTGACGAAATCCGCAGGCAATGATCATTTTGCATGCAGCAGAGGCCTCTTCTCTGCACTCCCTAATTTTCCTTTAAAGGGAAAAGTTACTGAACAGATTTCATATTCGAAGGGGTCTGTGTCCATGGAAGAGCAGCTACGCTCCATCTCCCCATCGCCCAATGTGACTGAAGCAGAGAGTCAGAGGATATCTGACACAGATGAAGAGGACGGGAAATCCACATCCCCAGTGCCGCTCCAACTGTCGTCCACCATGTCGGTCCTGGATGTTAACCGGCTCCTCACCCCAGGCAGACAGGAGAAGCTGGGGTTGCCGTGGCGACCAACGCATCACCTGATAGATAACCCGGGTGTCCCTCCAAAGAAGGTGAAAATTCACACGGTCTACAGAAACCCCCTTTTCTTCCCCACTGAGGCCGTGCAATCAACCAGTACGTCCTCGTCTGATGGAGAATCCTCTACTCCAGAGAAGGCCCTGAGTCAGGCTGGCTCAGATGAGGAAGGAGTCGATAAGAACATGCTGGCCTGGATGACCTCCCTTCGGGACACCCTCAACGCATTTCCGCCCATTGCACCTACCCCACCCACCTCACACCCTCCTTCACGCCGTGGTTTATCTACCAGAAGAAGAACTGTCTCCAGAACCTCACCTCAGAGAAAGAGTGAGAACTGAGAGGGACTCAGTTGCCTGTATTATTTTGAATTGCATTGAAATAATGTAAAAATATATTCAAAATGAAAGAGAACACCCTGTCCAGTTCTTTTCAGTCTTTCTGATATTTGTCCTTACGATGTCCATCTTGGCCTTTCTCACAGTTGCCTCTTCAATGTAACATGTACATTTCATACACAGTTGCTCCTCTGTTCACTATACATTGCAGATAGATAGATATTTATATTCGATACAAAAACATATGTTTTTAAGTTAGATATTTTGAGTTGTCAAATAGCCGAAAAAGACCGGAAATTCAACTGAGCGCCATAACTCAAAATATGACTGTTAGTACAGTAGCTTTGTTAGGCTACTGTACTTCAAACAACATAGTTACACTCAGCACTGGACATGTTGTTTAGGATTCACACCTTAATGGGATTGATTAGAGACTCCGTTTTGGCAAGTAGATATCTTGGTCATCTCAGGCCATGAGTAAACCATTTCAACAACAGCTTTGAACAATACCATTACAATATAATGTTAATACACTTAAGTATATGTAAAGTAATTTGCATATAACCCAGCATTTCTGTCTAAAATGTAAGTTTTGGTTAACAAAAGCACTTACAGTTTGCTTATTTATTGGATTCAATGCTCATTTTGAGATTGGATTATGTATTAACAGTGCTAACCTTCAGTTTTGTGCATTTAGTTGCCAACTGTGACATAACACAAACACAAGGCATGGCAGGTAGTCACATATTAATGTGAACATCCTATGGGCTTACTTGCTTGGAGGTTGGCCTTGTTTAGAGGTTGAGTTACTGAATTGAATGGAAACATGTCATATCCCCCTCAAACATAATTGGGACTGAATGGTTGAATATTTAAAACCAAAAAAGCAATTTAACAGTATGAGTCCTTATTAATGACCAAAAACTATGTTTTAAATGAGAATTTATGGCTTGTCAAAAGTTGCAAAATACAGGAAATTCAAAATGAGCATCACCACCCATAACATCACCTATGCACTAACAAGGTTTTCCAGCACGCAGCTTTAATGTTGTGTTAATGTTACTGTATGTTGGTCTACTGTACTTCAAACAACATGTACTAGATGAAGATCTACCCCAACCAGAAACCCTGGGTCGACAGTTCCATCCGTGCCGCTCTGAGAGCTCGCACCACCGCTTACAACTCCGGGCTGGCATCCGGCAGCATGGAGGAGTATAAAGCGGAGTCCTACAAACTGCGGAGGGCGGTGAAAGCCGCCAAGAGGAGATATGCAAACAGAATGCAGGCGCAGATGGAGAACAACGACACCAGGGGCCTATGGCGAGGACTACGATCTATTACGGATTACCGGCACACACCCCCCTCAACCGGAAGTGCAGATGCCTCCCTAGCCGAAGACCTGAACTCTTTTTATGCACGGTTTGAGGCTGGCAACACCACCGCTAGCGCGCCGGCTAACAATAACAACATCAGAGTGTTGGCTAGCGCGGCTGATGGGAGTTCACACGCTAGGGCAGAGCAAGCACTCTCCGTGACGGAACACGACGTGAGGAGGGCTCTGCTGAAGGTGAACACTAGGAAAGCTGCTGGCCCGGATGGCATTCCGGGGAGAGTACTTAAGACCTGTGCTAACCAGCTAGCTCCTGTGTTCACTACCATATTCAACTTATCATTGGCAAATTCAGTAGTTCCCACCTGTTTTAAAAGATCCTCCATCGTCCCTGTGCCCAAGATCACCTCCCCAGCCTGCTTAAATGACTAAAGACCCGTGGCTCTAACCTCAGTGGTCATGAAGTGCTTTGAGAGGCTGATTAAGGAATACATCTGCTCCTCCCTCCCTCCGACCCTGGACCCACTGCAGTTCGCATATAGACCAAACAGATCTACGGACGATGCAGTTTCCCAGGTCCTCCACACCACTCTCTCTCACCTTGACAGTCAGAAGGGGGGCTATGTGAGAATGCTGTTTATAGACTACAGCTCAGCGTTCAATACCATATTCCCCACCAGACTGGCTGATAAGATGATTGGTTTAGGACTGAACATTCCCCTGTGTGCCTGGATCCTGGACTTTCTGACGGCCAGGCCACAGGTGGTCAGGGTGGGTAGACACACCTCCAGCTCCCTCATACTGAGCACAGGGTCCCCCCAGGGCTGTGTCCTTAGTCCCCTCCTCTACTCCCCGTACACCCACGACTGTGTGGCTAAGTCCAGTGAAAACTCCATCATTAAGTTTGCGGACGACACAGTCGTGGTGGGGCTGATCTCAGACAACAATGAGAAAGGCTACCTGGACGAGGTGGCGGACCTGTCACTCTGGTGTCAGGAGAATAGCCTCATCTTGAATGTCTCCAAGACAAAAGAGCTGATTGTTGACTTCGGGAGAGCACAACAACTAAGGGCCTACACACCGCTGGACATCGATGGGACTGCTGTGGACAGGGTGAGCAGTTTTAAATACCTGGGAGTCCACATCACAGAAGACCTGACCTGGACTACCCACATCAGTTCTCTGGTGGGAAAGGCAAGGCAGCGCCTGTTCCATCTCAGGCAGCTGAGGAAATTCAAAGTCTCCCGGAGGATCCTTCAGTCCTTCTACTCTGGAGCTGTGGAGAGCATCCTGGCTGGCAACATCACCGTCTGGTACGGTAACAGCACGGCCCAGGACAGGCGAGCTCTGCAAAGGGTGGTACGCCTGGCAGAAAAGACCATGGGAGCTCCAACCCCCCCTCTCCATGTCCTGTACACCAGGAGGTGTAGGACCAGAGCCTACAGGATTATGAAGGACCCTCACCACCCGAAAAACGGACTGTTCCAGCCGCTGCGGTCAGGCAAACGCCTCCGCTGTCATGCAGCAAAAACAGAGAGGCTAAGGCTGAGTTTCTTCCCCCACGCCATCAGAATCATCAACGATGACCCCACCAGTGCCCCCCTCAAGTCACTCACACACTCACTGACATCATAACACATATGCACACACATAATCATCCATCTGCTGTTTATATTGCTTACTGCTTATACTGTTCATATTATTTATACTGTTTATACTGTCCATACTGTATATTTTTTAGTACTTCTATTTTATTTTATTCTATTTTAAAACGTATTGTATGTTGCACTACTCTGTGGCACTGTCACTTTTGCATTTCACTGTATACTTGTATGCACGTGACAAATAAAGAATCTTGAATCTTGAATACTCACCACTGGGCAGGTTGCTTAGGATTCAAAGCTTCTCTCGAACAGCCTAATTCATCCTCTTCAGAGTGATGGTACACACCTATAGAGGACAGACTGCATACAGAAGAATATGCAGGTCAGTGCTTCATTGAACAGGTCTGTTGTGCCCCACCTAAAACCTGAGTCCATCATGGAAGCCCATTTGGGGGCTTCTGCCCACCTACTTAAGACAAAAAGCTGTGTGCTGTAAATTTGTAAATTCTGTTAATATTTTGCTATTTTGTAAATTTTCTGGCAATACTTGCTATTGTTTTTTATGTCCATGCACCAACCTCACCAAGTCAATTTCCTGTATGTGCAAATATACTCATACCAAATAAAAGAATTCTGATTCTGTAACACTAACGCAGGTATATGTTTGTTGGTTTACACACATAGGCCTCATTTATTTGTATATGATACTAGAACGTAAGCCTATTCTAATTGTAACATGACCACACGTATTGTGAAACAGAAGGGAAAACATTGTTATCCTCGTAAAGGTTCACTTAAAGACTGTACTGCCCAAATTCCACCGAAATGTCTCATGCCCCACCAGAGGAGACAAGACATTGGACCAAGTATACACCAGCATGGCTGATGCGTACAAAGCCGTTCCCCTCCCCCACCTAGGTCAATCAGACCACCTCTCATTGTTCCTTCTGCCCAAGTACTCAGCACTCATCAAACGAGTGAAACCTACAGTGAGGACAGTCAAGGTCTGGCCAGAGGGAGCGGACTCAGCGCTCCAGCAGCGTTTTGGAAACACTGACTGGGGTGTGTTTGCCACTCAGGCCACCCATGACTCCCACACGGACATTGATTCATATGCCTCCTCTGTTTTGGATTACATAAATTCTAACATCAACAGTGTCACCACACTCAAGCGGATCACCACTTTCCCTAATCAGAAGCCATGGATGAACAGTGAGGTCCGACTCCTGCTGAAGGCACGCGACATTGCCTTCAGATCAGGGGATGCTCGGGCCTATAGCTCATCCAGGGCTAATCTGCAGAGGGGCATCAAAAAGGCCAAGCACAACCACAAGCTGGGGATAGAGGATCACTTCAGGAACAACTCTGACCCCCGACGCATGTGGCAGGGCATCCAGGCCATCACAGACTATAAACCAACTAACACCTCACCCCTCTCCGTTGACGCCTCCCTCCCTGATGAGCTGAACCACTTCTATGGCCGCTTTGACAGGGACAACAAGGAGGTGGCCATCAAGGCTGTGCTCCCTGCGGATCACCAGCCCCTCACTCTATCTCCCACCGACGTGTGTGCGGCACTGAGCAGGACTAACGCACGCAAGGCTGCTGGGGCCTGCGCTGTGGGCCTGCGCTGTGCAGCTGACTAAGGTTTGGACTGACATATTCAACCTGTCCCTAGCCCAAGCAGCTGTCCCCGCGTGCTTCAAAACCACCTCCATCGTGCCGGTGCCAAAACACTCCACTGCAACGAGCTTAAATGACTTCCGACCAGTGGCACTCACGCCCATCATCATGAAGTGCTTCGAAAGGCTGATCTTAGCTCAACTCAAGACCTGCCTACCACCCACACTGGACCCCTTTCAATTCGCCTACCGGCAGAACGGGAGTACAGAGGATGCCATTTCAACGGCACTTCACTCCGCCCTGTCCCACCTCGACAAGACTAACTCTTATGTGAGAATGCTGTTTATTGACTTCAGTTCAGCATTCAACACCATCATCCCCTCCAAACTGATCTCCAAACTCAGGCAACTGGGCATCAACTCCTCCCTCTGCAACTGGATTCTGGACTTCCTAACCAACAGGCCACAGTCTGTTAGGCTTCACAACCACACCTCCTCAACCCTCACCCTGAACACCGGCGTTCCACAAGGCTGTGTGCTGAGCCCCCTCCTTTACTCCCTCTTCACCTACGACTGCACACCTGTACATAGCTCAAACACCATTGTTAAGTTTGCAGACGACACAACGGTGATTGGTCTCATCAGCAACAACGATGAGTCGGCCTACAGGGAGGAGGTCCAGCACCTAACAGTGTGGTGCAACGAAAATAACCTGGCTCTCAACACCAGGAAGACCAAAGAGCTCATTGTGGACTTCAGGAAGTCTAAAGCTGGCGCACACACCCCCATCCTCATCAACGGGACTGAGGTGGAGCAAGTCACCAGCTTCAAGTTTCTGGGTGTCCACATCTCTGAGGACCTCTCCTGGACCCTCAACACCTCCACCCTGATAAAGAAGGCTCACCAGCGTCTCTTCTTCCTGAGGAGACTAAAGAAGGTACATCTGTCTCCTCAGATCCTGGTGAACTTCTACCGCTGCACCATCGAGAGTATCCTTACCAACTGTGTCACAGTATGGTATGGCAACTGCTCGGCATCTGACCGGAAAGCACTGCAGAGGGTGGTGAAAACTGCCCAACGCATCACCGGTTCCTCACTCCCCTCCATCGAAGCTGTCCAGGGCAAACGATGCTTGCGTAAGGCACGCAGCATCGTCAAGGACATTTCTCACCCAAACCACAGACTTTTCACCCCACTCCCCTCCGGGAGGCGCTACAGGTCTCTCCGCACCCGAACCAGCAGGTTCAGAGGCAGCTTCTTCCCTGCGGCTGTCACCCTGCTGAACTCGAACACTGCACCTACCTGACAACCTACTACCCCTGCAACCCCTGCAACCCCCCCCACCCGGACAATTGCACTGTCACTCCCCTCCCCTGCTCTTACTCAATACCACTGCTCTTCTGTACATATCTGTCCATACTGTTCATACTGTTCATAATGCACATAATGCACATATCTTTATATTTTTCTTAATACTACTGTTAATACTCTGCACATACTGTACATACCTGTTTATACTGTTCATATGGCATTCCATATTTATATTTATTCTGCTATCTACCTCATGTTACTGTTAATACATATATATACTGCTAGACTGCATTACTATACAGTTCATATGCTGCTACACTGTTCATACTGTAATTTATTTACTCTGCTATAATGCTAATGCTTACTCATATACTGCTTACACTACACTACTTATATTATACTGCACTACTTACTGCTCATATATTGCACTACCTGTAAATACTGTTCATTGCACTTTCTGCTATTTTGCACTTCTGGTTAGACGCTAACTGCATTTCGTTGTCTCTGTATTTGTACTCTACACAATGACAATGAAGTTGAATCTAATCTAATCTAATCTAAAGGCACCCCTTTCATTCATGTCATGATGATTATCTGCAATAGCGTTCACATAACGTAGCTAGCAAGCTATAGCTAGTCCAGGCGATACAAGGGATATTTCTCTAAACAGCTGTCGAACGTGGCTGGAAATGGTACTTGCTTTGCTGCCCCCTTGTGGTAAAAGGTGGACCCGACAACTTAAAATGGCTTAGGCTTCACCCCCAAACTTTATATTGTGGCCTGGTGGTTTTTGCTCTGACATGCACTGTCAACTGTGGGACCTTATATAGACAGGTGTGTGCCATTCCAAATCATGTTCAATCAATTGAATTTACCACAGGTGGACTCCAATCAAGTCATAGAAACATCTCAAGGATGATCAATGGAAACAGGATCCACCAGGGTTCAATTTCGAGTGTCAGCAAAGGGTCTGAATACTTATGTAAATGTGATACTTCAGTTTGTTATTTTTAATAAATTAGCAAACATTTCTAAAAACCTGTTTTCACTTTGTCATTATGGGGTATTGTGTGTAGATTGATGAGGAAAAAAAATAATTTAATCCATTTTAGAATAAGACTGCAACATAACAAAACGTGGAAAAAGTTAAGGGGTCCGAATACTTTAGAATGCATGTATGTTTAGAAGAGGAGCGCTTGCGAGCATTTCACCGTACTTTCACTCACTCCACTGAATGCCAGTACATATAGCAATTAATGACCAAAAACTATGTTTTAAGTGAGAAGGTATGGCTTGTCAAAAGCCGCAAAAGACAGGACATTCAAAAATGAGCACCACCACCCATAACTCTGCACTAACAAGGTTTTCTTGATACCAAGTTATAGTGCTGTATGTTGTACTTCAAAAAACATGTAGGCCTACTCAGCACTGGGCAGGTTGCTTAGAATTCAAAGTTTCTCCCAAACAGCCTAATTCATACTCTCAGAGTATGTGTTCTTCAAGATAGTGATTTATATTTTTGCATGATACAATACAAGTTCCTTTTTATTGCCACACAACCTAAGTTAGTGGAGTTTGTTTTCAGTACAATATGGTGGGGAACTCTGACATACACTACAATGAACAGAAGACAGACAACACAACACAGTCCAATGCACTGTAAATTGCACTCGCTCCATGGTTTTTACACCGGAAGGTGATCTGCTGCTAAATTACCAAAAATGTGATCCCATCACTATTTAATAAATCTATCAGAAAAGCAAAAACATTTAAGAACTAGGCCTATTCATAAATATGACAGTGGATGACATGTTTGGATGTAAAACAAATCTTCAGCGACAATACTGTAGGTGAGAAACATGCAACAATAGGCCCGTGAAACAGACATAATACTACGGATTTACATAATATGATGGAACACAAATTGCATGAATGTCGCAGAGCATTAGCGATAAATCCAGGCAGTCAGACTCGAAGTTTGGACAATATAAATAGTGAAGTGACCCGCTGACCAATCGATCCTATCGTTTCTTTCTTTAAGTGATCGATGAAAACATCGAGGTCAGGGCATAGACTTTTACTCGAGTCCAGTCGAGAAAGCGAAATATGGAAAAAAAAAAAAAAGATGCCATTCAAATTCAGACATAACTAAAAGAGACTAAAAGAGAACAGCTCATGTTGTTTTAAAGTGTAGCTGCTTGTACCACACTAATAGCAACGACTGAGAACCTCAGAGACAGGGATTTGGACTTGAAAGTAGATGATTTTGCTGAACACAAGGCGCTTCAAATGAGTGAATAGTAGGCATCTTTTCGTAGCGGATGGGAGGGGATTGTTGATATAGCCTCTCTCATGGTATAATGCAAAGGACGTAACGCCAGTTATTAACAGTAGTTTAATAGCTGTCATTATTCGAACATGTGGGGCCAATCAAAGACATTTTCACCCGGCCCGTCGTGAGTAGCTTCGCCACTGCGCTATCTTTTGTGTAAATTGATCAATTGCTTTTTCGTGTACTCATCTTCATCCACAGCCGTCTTTATAATTAAATGGGTTTGTTTTTTTGTAAGCTGTGAATTCATTAATTTGTGTGACGTGTGAAACGTATGACATTTTATTAGAAATTCAGAGGTTGTCATGGAGATAGCTTGGCGCTGGCACGACAGAAAAAGTGATTGACTTGGCAAATTTGACAAATGTCAACGGTGATGACGTCATCGTAACAATGGGCTTGTATTGATATATAATCGTATCGACAGACGTGAAGCTCATTTCTGCAAGTTGCGGAATGGAACAAGCTTCGAAAGGAAAACAGGTAGGCTACATTTACTAACAAAGCATTGTATGTCATTTTATTTTAGTCATTCGACTCTTGACAATTGTGGTTATGGTGTACTCTGCTTACTGTAACTCTCAACTTTACTGTAACTCTCAAATAAGAAGGGTGTGAAATCAGGCTTACTTAACATGGCACTGCAATACAACTGTTGAATTCACCTAAAAATTGACCAAATGCCCATATGTGCACAAAATGCAGTTTTTACAGTATGTATGCATATAACTGAGTTGCTTCTTTTTCAGAAGAACGCCTCCTTGGCTCCTGAGACAATGGGGATACCCCCTAAATCAGCCAAGCATCCTCATCCACCAGTGGGAAGGCCTCCTCAGATTTTGAAAAAGACTCCTGAGAATACTCGGAGCAGATTGGCTGCAATGACCAAACTTCCTGTTTTACCTGGGGTTGGCCTCACGTTGACCAGGTTACGCCTGGGTGAAACGGTAGGCCCTGTGACACACTACACCTCATTTCAGATCAGAATATTGCCAATGAAAGTAAAGGTAGACATGTAGGCTCTGTACAGAAACAGACCCTAGTCCCTACTCCCCAAGACAGTTGTGTATATTTGAAAGGACTGGATAGGTATAAGCAAGGCCCTGTCCAGTAACATAGCCACTACTCTCAAGACATGAGTACATCTGAAATGACTGGGTAGTCATAAACAAGATGGCTAGTAGATTCCACCTATTCTGTCGTAGGACATGTTTTAGTTACTAACATCTTGTTTTACAGCTATCTGATCCAGTCAGCAGGTCTCTGTGGATTGAGACTCAGTCTAGTGTTTTATTACTTGGTAAAAATGCAATTAGACCATCTGCGAAAGAGGAAATTACAGTACATGCTTTGTCAGATTCAGATTAGCATCACAATCCTTCTTTAAAAAGACATGATTGGTTAGAGCAAAATCCAAGGGCCAAACTCCATCATGTTTTACCAGCTTTCCCCTCATCTAGGCCTATCAGAGCAGTTAGAGAATAATAAAGAAAGATTGACTTTTAAAAGTGACCCTCTTACTTACCAAGGGCCAGACTGAGGTGCAGTAAAAGTAAACTACTAATGTCATTCCTCCAGTTGTTCCAGCCAACAACCGATTTCAACCTCAGTGACCCCAACTGTCACATTATAAGGCCCAGTTACAGCAGCTTGCATGACCCAAACCTCAATGATTACTACCATAAGAAGGACATGCATGACAAGTTGAAGAAGCAAAACTTCATCACGGAAGATGACAAAGTAAGTTCATGTGATGCGTATTACTCCTTACCATTGTAAGGTGAAACTGAACTTAATTAATGATGTTTCAGGATACACTTTAATCCAGACCATATTTATTTCTCACATTATGTGGTATCTTCCCAAGGTTGTATGCTCGTTGAAGGAGTACAACACCTTCAAACAGTACCTGGATACTGTTAAAACTGACCTTGACAAATCCTTCAGAATACAGATGGTAATGTTCAGTGTTCTATAATACACATTTAGTCGAGATCACACATGAAGTAACTTGATTATAGACATTTGAAATAATCGCTCAAATAATCTCTGTAACATGCCCTTTCCTCATGTTGGTACATACAGTATCTAAAATATGCAAATACAGTTTTTACTTTATCATATTTCAGAAGGAACACATGATGAATCTAGTGAAGCTGCAAGGGGAAGGCCAGATTGCTGAGAATGTTACTCTGGCTGACATGAGAGAGTTTCTGTTGGAGGAAGGAGCTAAGAAACTGAAGCAACTTCAGTCGACCAGTGATTCCAGGTGGGCAGGATGTACATTTGTGACCACATCCCCATTGTGATGAATGATCAAAACTTAGACTGAATCTGTATAGCCTCATATCAATGTATTTTCTTCTATGTTGGAAATGTCCAGTAAATGATTTGTTGAATTCAGTGATAGGGACAGGGGACAGAAAGATGGCCTGCAAACTGCATCATGTGTCACACAGACAGAGGACGTTCTCTGTAAACAGCTGGTAGGGATGTTAAGGAGAGCAAACACTGTTAGAGATTTGAGATTTGATAATGACATGAAAATGACAGTTCCTTGATCTTATGCAATTGCTTTGAAATTACCATGTACTCTAAGAGTAGTATTAAACTCCTGTTCCTATCCAATGCAGTATGAGGAGCGATCTCGGCTCAAACTCATTGAAAAGGATGTACAGCAAGAGGTCAACAAGGCAAGGTACCTGAAGGAGGTCAAAGACCAGCAGGACAGCAAGGTAAAATGTTACACTTTTATATTTTACAAAGCTCCCAAAAACATATTAAAAACTAACAGCACATCCAGCTTCAATAATTCAGAGATGTATGGAATGATAGAACCAACACATCTGTTTTAAGCCATGGAAGCTGTGTACAAATGTCAATGTTTTTACCCTAGAACAATAAACCTTTAGTATTTTTGCACTTCAATGTCACAAGAAGGGTGATAGCTTATGTGGCAGCTAAGTTGACAAGTTCCAATTCAATAACCTTGTTTTTACCTTGGACATATCCAAATAATGTTTCTCCTCACAGAAAAAAAGTATGTGCGAACTAAAACAAGCCATTCAGCAGAGAAAAATGCAAGAGATGGTGAATAACATCCATGACTATAAAATAATGACAGAAGCCAATAGCAATGGCAAAAGGCTCCTGGAACAACTATATGAAACACCACAACTTGGTAAGATTTCACATTAAGTCATGGGATTTGGGGTTGAAAGTTTCAAGACCATTTAAAATCAACATGTAAAACAAAATCACATCAATTATCTATACTGTGAAAAAGATTGTTTCACTGGCAGGTAAGTCAATTTCACTGACAAAGTATCGTAACTAATACATATATATTCACTGCCTATTGTTTTTGAGGGGCATTTCTGTAATTCTGTAATGTATGGTGGCCACAGTATTGACATGTTCATTGCCAATTAATAAGAGATTGTGAATATATGTCATTTGACATTTTCTGTATTTGTAGGGATGACTCCAATGGATGAGCATTGCCTGCTCCAAAGGAGACGAACCCTGGAACGCCTTGCACCTCTGCCCAGCAACGCCAGAGTGAAGGTGGAGAAGGCGAACAAGACAGAGCAGGTACAGATGAAATAACATTGTTGGTATTTTTGGGGTCAGGGTTATTATATTGATGTTACTCATTATACACTTTCAAGGTCACACTTTGCATTACATTGCCTCTTTAACTGTGTAACAACTTGATAATTACACTAGTGACAACATTGTATTAATAAGCTGTTACCTAGTACCTTTTTTGTTTTAAGGGGTAGAATAGATGTAGCTTTGAAATGAGTAAATAGGATTGGAGAACATGAAAAGAAAATAATAATTATACTTCTACTTACAGTCTAAAATTATTCAAGGCAAGAAAATAAGACAATCAGAGAGGAAGAGTTCTAAAGGACCTGTCGTGAGGCTCCCCAGTTACCCAATACTGGCGAAGACTCTGAAATCAGGCGCCTTCACCAAAGCAACGTCTCAGACGCAGCTAAAATCAGTCGTCAGGCATGCTGTCCTAGACCATCTAGGTACAAAGGGCGTCAGGAGGCGGCTAGCTGAGTCAATCAAGTGTGAGGTGAAACTCAAGACTTCGGCACGAGGGTCGAAACCAGCAGCACAACGGGCTTGCAGTGCCAGAATTGCTTCTGACATGCTGAAGTGTGTTTCTCGGGTTGTCAATCCATTTAAACCCAGCGACGAGCCCGTCTGCAGGATTCTCGGGGGGAATAAAGATAAAAAGCCCAGCGGTCAATCGGATGATCCATCATCCATGGATGAAGAAAAGCTCAACAGCTATGTGACGACGTTGATCGCCGGTATTTTGGAGGAGGTCAAGCAGCAAGTCATCGTAAAGGTTCAACAGGTCTGCCCTAAAGTATTTCAAGTGGCCACTGCAAAGGCAAGCAAAACTGCCCTGGATGTGGTTACCAATATGCTGGAGGATGTGAAGGACCATGTAATGCAGGGCAACATTGGACTAAACACATTTTTGGATGTTGAAGCGGTAAATCCAGAGCCATTTGACAGCCAATCTCCTACGATGTCGGCTTTAGAGGTGGCACATGCTGAGATGGAGGAGGCCGGGCTCCAGTCCGAGCTAGACGATGGACATCCAGGGACCTGGATGTCATCAAAAAACATGGACTACATTGCCACAGGCCTCATGGAAAGTGTGTTTAATAACATACTGGATCAGGACCTCGTACTGCTTCAGGAGCCCGGCACATTGGTCTCACATGAAGTCTCTGTGCCCCCAACAGATGGAGAGATGTCTAACTCTGTGGTTAGTCAAGGTTCTTTGAAACCACCCTCCCCAGTCAATTGTGTGACTTCCCTTAAAGACAAATATGTTTCGATGTCCGCAGGCAATGATCATTTTGCATGCAGCAGAGGCCTCTTCTCTGCACTCCCTAATTTTCCTTTAAAGGGAAAAGTTACTGAACAGATTTCATATTCGAAGGGGTCTGTGTCCATGGAAGAGCAGCTACGCTCCATCTCCCCATCACCCAATGTGACTGAAGCAGAGAGTCAGAGGATATCTGACACAGATGAAGAGGACGGGAAATCCACATCCCCAGTGCCGCTCCAACTGTCGTCCACCATGTCGGTCCTGGATGTTAACCGGCTCCTCACCCCAGGCAGACAGGAGAAGCTGGGGTTGCCATGGCGACCAACGCATCACCTGATAGATAACCCGGGTGTCCCTCCAAAGAAGGTGAAAATTCACACCGTCTACAGAAACCCCCTTTTCTTCCCCAGTGAGGCCGTGCAATCGACCAGTACGTCCTCGTCTGATGGAGAATCCTCTACTCCAGAGAAGGCCCTGAGTCAGGCTGGCTCAGATGAGGAAGGAGTCGATGAGAACATGCTGGCCTGGATGACCTCCCTTCGGGACACCCTCAACGCATTTCCGCCCATTGCACCTACCCCACCCACCTCACACCCTCCTTCACGCCGTGGTTTATCTACCAGAAGAAGAACTGTCTCCAGAACCTCACCTCAGAGAAAGAGTGAGAACTGAGAGGGACTCGGTTGCCTGTATTATTTTGAATTGCATTGAAATAATGTAAAAATATATTCAAAATGAAAGAGAACACCCTGTCCAGTTCTTTTCAGTCTTTCTGATATTTGTCCTTACGATGTCCATCTTGGCCTTTCTCACAGTTGCCTTTTCAATGTAACATGTACATTTCATACACAGTTGCTCCTCTGTTCACTATACATTGCAGATAGATATATATTTATATTCGATACAAAAACATATGTTTTTAAGTTAGATATTTTGAGTTGTCAATAGCCGAAAAAGACCGGAAATTCAACTGAGCGCCATAACTCAAAATATGACTGTTAGTACAGTCGCTTTGTTAGGCTACTGTACTTCAAACAACATAGTTACACTCAGCACTGGACATGTTGTTTAGGATTCACACCTTAATGGGATTGATTAGAGACTCCGTTTTGGCAAGTAGATATCTTGGTCATCTCAGGCCATGGGTAAACCATTTCAACAACAGCTTTGAACAATACCATTACAATATAATATTAATACACTTAAGTATATGTAAAGTAATTTGCATTTAACCCAGCATTTCTGTCTAAAATGTAAGTTTTGGTTAACAATAGCACTTACAGTTTGCTTATTTTTTGGATTCAATGCTCATTTTGAGATTGGATTATGTATTAACAGTGCTAACCTTCAGTTTTGTGCATTTAGTTGCCAACTGTAACATAACACAACTGCAACATAACACAAACACAAGGTATGGCAGGTAGTCACATATTAACGTGAACATCCTATGGGCTTACTTGCTTGGAGGTTGGCCTTGTTTAGAGGTTGAGTTACTGAATTGAATGGAAACATGTCATATCCCCCTCAAACATAATTGGGACTGAATGGTTGAATATTTAAAACCAAAAAAGCAATTTAACAGTATGAGTCCTTATTCATGACCAAAAACTATGTTTGAAATGAGAATTTATGGCTTGTCAAAAGCTGCAAATTACAGGAAATTCAAAATGAGCATCACCACCCATAACATCACCTATGCACAAACAAGGTTTTCCAGCACGCAGCTTTAATGTTGCGTTAATGTTACTGTATGTTGGTCTACTGTACTTCAAACAACATGTACTCACCACTGGGCAGGTTTCGTAGGATTCAAAGCTTCTCTCGAACAGCCTAATTCATCCTCTTCAGAGTGATAGTACACACCCATAGAGGACAGACTGCATACAGAAGAATATGCAGGTCAGTGCTTCATTGAACAGGTCTGTTGTGCCCCACCTAAAACTTAAGTCCATCATGGAAACCCATTTGGGGGCTTCTGCCCACCTACTTAAGACAAAAAGCTGTGTGCTGTAAATTTGTAAATTTTGTTAATATTTTGCTATTTTGTACATTTTCTGGCAATACTTACTATTGTTTTTTATGTCCATGCAGCAACCTCACCAAGTCAATTTCCTGTATGTGCAAATATACTTATACCAAATAAAAGAATTCTGATTCTGAAACACGAACGCATGTATATGTTTCTTGGTTTACACACATAGGCCTCATTTATTTGTATATGATACTAGAACGTAAGCCTATTCTAATTGTAACATGACCACACTTATTGTGAAACAGAAGGGAAAACATTGTTATCCTAGTAAAGGCACCCCTTTCATTCATGTCATTATGATTATCTGCAATAGCGTTCACATAACGTAGCTAGCAAGCTATAGCTAGTCCAGGTGAAAGCTAAGCATTTACTAAACCATATAGTTTATTGGTTTGATTCCAGCGAATATCGTAGCCAATCTCTCATCCATCCATCCATCCACGTCTTGAAACTACTACTATTGAGTGGAGGGCAGCACGTTCAAAAGCCGTCACAACATAGCAATGTTGCTGTATCTGCAGCTTAGTTAGACTAGCATTCATCAAAAAAAGTTAGCACTTTGGTCTTCACCATAGATCGTCTAAGGGCATGTGAATGCGATATGTTATACATTTAATAACTGTATTAACTGTAACTGTATTAACTACGAACTTAACTCGGTCTCGATGCAATGCTCTGGGACATAATCGGTTATTATGTAGAAATTGCTGTTGGTCTGACTAGAGAAATGTCATAGGTATGTCATGAGGCACCTGGTAAACGGAAACAGCTGAACTAATTGTTACAATATTCAGTCAGCACCTTATATATATATATATATATATATAAAGGATAACCAACGAAAAGAAAACTAATCAACGACGTGGAGGTGTAAATCGGCCTGAGGCTTGGCGGGAGTAACGTTCACCTTCGGCTGAGTCTCGGACCGTTTTACGCCTCTACGGCGTTGATTATTCCTACATAATTCCCACTATGTCCACTTAGAACACAATCACAATAAATGTCACTCGAACGAAGGTAATGGATTCCAAGATCTGTTGTGTATCTTGTGAAGCCATCAGATACATGGGATGTTTCTCTGTACAGCTGTCCAACGTGGCTGGAAATGGTACATCCTTTGCTGCCCCCTTGTGGTAAAAGGTGGACCCGACAACTTAAAATGGCTTAGGCTACACACCCAAACTGTATATTGTGGCCTGGTGGTTTTTGCTCTGACATGCACTGTCAACTGTGGGACCTTATATAGACAGGTGTGTGCCGTTCCAAATCATGTTCTATCAATTGAATTTACCATAGGTGGACTCCAATCAAGTCATAGAAACATCTCAAGGATGATCAATGGAAACAGGATTCACCGGGGTTCAATTTCGAGTGTCATAGCAAAGGGTCTGAATACTTATGTAAATGTAATACTTCAGTTTTTTATTTTGAATAAATTAGCAAACATTTCTAAAAACCAGTTTTCACTTTGTCATTATGGGGTATTGTGTGTAGATTGATGAGGAAAAAAATGAATTTAATCCATTTTAGAATAAGGCTGCAACATAACAAAACGTGGAAAAAGTTAAGGGGTCCGAATACTTTAGAATGCATGTATGTTTAGAAGAGGAGCGCTTGCGACCATTTCACCGTACTTTCACTCACTCCACTGTATGCCAGTACATATATCAATTAATGACCAAAAACTATGTTTTAAGTGAGAAGTTATGGCTTGTCAAAAGCCGCAAAAGACAGGACATTCAAAAATGAGCACCACCACCCATAACTATGCACTAACAAGGTTTTCTAGCACACAGCTTTGATACCAAGTTATAGTGCTGTATGTTGTACTTCAAAAAACATGTAGGCCTACTCAGCACTGGGCAGGTTGCTTAGGATTCAAAGTTTCTCCCAAACAGCCTAATTCATACTCTCAGAGTATGTGTTCTTCAAGATAGTGATTTATATTTTTGCATGATACAATACAAGTTCCTTTTTATTGCCACACAACCTAAGTTAGTGGAGTTTGTTTTCAGTACAGTATGGTGGGGAACTCTGACATACACTACAATGAACAGAAGACAGACAACACAACACAGTCCAATGCACTGTAAATTGCACTCGGTCCATGGTTTTTACACCGGAAGGTGATCTGCTGCTAAATTACCAAAAATGTGATCCCATCACTATTTAATAAATCTATCAGAAAAGCAAAAACATTTAAGAACTAGGCCTATTCATAAATATGACAGTGGATGACATGTTTGGATATAAAACAAAACTTCAGCGACAATACTGTAGGTGAGAAACATGCAACAATAGGCCCGTGAGATAGACATAATATTACGGATTTACATAATATGATGGTACACAAATTGCATGAGCATTAGCGATAAATCCAGGCAGTCGGACTCGAAGTTTGGACAATATAAATAGTGAAGTGACCCGCTGACCAATCGATCCTATCGTTTCTTTCTTTAAGTGATCGATGAAAACATCGAGGTCAGGCATAGACTTTTACTCGAGTCCAGTCTAGAAAGCGAACTATGGGGAAAAAAATACGAAAAGAAGATGCCATTCAAATTCAGACATAACTAAAAGAGACTAAAAGAGAACAGCTCATGTTGTTTTAAAGTGTAGCTGCTTGTACCACACTAATAGCAACGACTGAGAACCTCAGAGACAGGGATTTGGACTTGAAAGTAGATGATTTTGCTGAACACAAGGCGCTTCAAATGAGTGAATAGTAGGCATCTTTTCGTAGCGGATGGGAGGGGATTGTTGATATAGCCTATCTCATGGTATAATGCAAAGGACGTCTCGCCAGTTATTAACAGTAGTTTAATAGCTGTCATTATTCGAACATGTGGGGCCAATCAAAGACATTTTCACCCGGCCCGTCGTGAGTAGCTTCGCCACTGCGCTATCTTTTGTGTAAATTGATAAATAGCTTTTTCGTGTACTCATCTTCATCCACAGCCGTCTTTATAATTAAATGGAGTTATTTTTTTCTAAGCTGTGAATTCATTAATTTGTGTGACTTGTGAAACGTATGACATTTTATTAGAAATTCAGAGGTTGTCATGGAGATAGCTTGGCGCTGGCACGACAGAAAAAGTGATTGACAAATGTCAACGGTGATGACGTCATCGTAACAATGGGCTTGTATTGATATATAATCGTATCGACAGACGTGAAGCTCATTTCTGCAAGTTGCGGTATGGAACAAGCTTCGAAAGGAAAACAGGTAGGCTACATTTACTAACAAAGCATTTTATGTCATTTTATTTTAGTCATTCGACTCTTGACAATTGTGGTTATGGTGTACTCTGCTTACTGTAACTCTCAACTTTACTGTAACTCTCAAATAAGAAGGGTGTGAAATCAGGCTTACTTAACATGGCACTGCAATACAACTGTTGAATTCACCTAAAAATTGACCAAATGCCCATATGTGCACAAAATGCAGTTTTTACAGTATGTATGCATATAGCTGAGTTGCTTCTTTTTCAGAAGAACGCCTCCTTGGCTCCTGAGACAATGGGGATACCCCCTAAATCAGCCAAGCATCCTCATCCACCAGTGGGAAGGCCTCCTCAGATTTTGAGAAAGACTCCTGAGAATACTCGGAGCAGATTGGCTGCGATGACCAAACTTCCTGTTTTACCTGGGGTTGGCCTCACGTTGACCAGGTTACGCCTGGGTGAAACGGTAGGCCCTGTGACACACTACACCTCATTTCAGATCCGAATATTGCCAATGAAAGTAAAGGTAGACATGTAGGCTCTGTACAGAAACAGCCCCTAGTCCCTATTCCCCAAGACAGTTGTGTATATTTGAAAGGACTGGATAGGTATAAGCAAGGCCCTGTCCAGTAACATAGCCACTACTCTCAAGACATGAGTACATCTGAAATGACTGGGTAGTCATAAACAAGATGGCTAGTAGATTCCACCTATTCTGTCGTAGGACATGTTTTAGTTACTAACATGCGAAAGAGGAAATTACAGTACATGCTTTATCAGATTCAGATTAGCTTCACAATCCTTCTTTAAAAAGACATGATGGTCAGAGCAAAATCCAAGGGCCAAACTCATCATGTTTTACCAGCTTTCCCCTCATCTAGGCCCATCAGAGCAGTTAGAGAATTATAAAGAAAGATTGCATTTTAAAAGTGACCCTCTTACTTACCAAGGGCCAGACTGTGGTGTAGTAAAAGTAAACTACTAATGTCATTCCTCCAGTTGTTCCAGCCAACAACCGATTTCAACCTCAGTGACCCCAACTGTCACATTATGAGGCCCAGTTACAGCAGCTTGCATGACCCAAACCTCAATGATTACTACCATAAGAAGGACATGCATGACAAGTTGAAGAAGCAAAACTTCATCACGGAAGATGACAAAGTAAGTTCATGTGATGCGTATTACTCCTTACCATTGTAAGGTGAAACTGAACTTAATTAATGATGTTTCAGGATACACTTTAATCCATATTTATTTCTCACATAATGTGGTATCTTCCCAAGGTTGTATGCTCGTTGAAGGAGTACAACACCTTCAAACAGTACCTGGATACTGTTAAAACTGACCTTGACAAATCCTTCAGAATAAAGATGGTAATGTTCAGTGTTCTAAAATAAACATTTAGTCGAGATCACACATGAAGTAACTTGATTATAGACATTTGAAATAATCGCTCAAATAATCTCTGTAACATGCCCTTTCCTCATGTTGGTACATCCAGTATCTAAAATATGCAAATACAGTTTTTATTTGATCATATTTCAGAAGGAACACATGATGAATCTAGTGAAGCTGCAAGGGGAAGGCCAGATTGCTGAGAATGTTACTCTGGCTGACATGAGAGAGTTTCTGTTGGAGGAAGGAGCTAAGAAACTGAAGCAACTTCAGTCGACCAGTGATTCCAGGTGGGCAGGATGTACATTTGTGACCACATCCCCATTGTGATGAATGATTAAAACTTGGACTGAATCTGTATAGCCTCTTATGAATGTATTTTGTTCTGTGTTGGAAATGTCCAGTAAACGATTTGTTGAATTCAGTGATAGGGACAGGGGACAGAAAGATGGCCTGCAAACTGCATCATGTGTCACACAGACAGAGGACGTTCTCTGTAAACAGCTGGTAGGGATGTTAAGGAGAGCAAACACTGTTAGAGATTTGAGATTTGATAATGACATGAAAATGACAGTTCCTTGATCTTATGCAATTGCTTTGAAATTACCATGTACTCTAAGAGTAGTATTAAACTCCTGTTCCTATCCAATGCAGTATGAGGAGCGATCTCGGCTCAAACTCATTGAAAAGGATGTACAGCAAGAGGTCAACAAGGCAAGGTACCTGAAGGAGGTCAAATACCAGCAGGACAGCAAGGTAAAATGTTACACTTTTATATTTTACAAAGCTCCCAAAAACGTATTAAAAACTAATAGCACATCCAGCTTCAATAATTCAGAGATGTATGGAATGATAGAACCAACACATCTGTTTTAAGCCATGGAAGCTGTGTACAAATGTCAATGTTTTTACCCTAGAACAATAAACCTTTAGTATTTTTGCACTTCAATGTCACAAGAAGGGTGATAGCTTATGTGGCAGCTAAGTTGACAAGTTCCAATTCAATAACCTTGTTTTTACCTTGGACATAACCAAATAATGTTTCTCCTCACAGAAAAAAAGTATGTACGAACTAAAACAAGCCATTCAGCAGAGAAAAATGCAAGAGATGGTGAATAACATCCATGACTATAAAATAATGACAGAAGCCAGTAGCAATGGCAAAAGGATCATGGAACAACTATATAAAACACCACAACTTGGTAAGATTTCACATTAAGTCATGGGATTTGGGGTTGAAAGTTTCAAGACCATTTAAAATCAACATGTAAAACAAAATCACATCAATTATCTATACTGTGAAAAAGATTGTTTCACTGGCAGGTAAGTCAATTTCACTGACAAAGTATCGTAACTAATACATATATATTCACTGCCTATTGTTTTTGAGGGGCATTTCTGTAATTCTGTAATGTATGGTGGCCACAGTATTGACATGTTCATTGCCAATTAATAAGAGATTGTGAATATATGTCATTTGACATTTTCTGTATTTGTAGGGATGACTCCAATGGATGAGCATTGCCTGCTCCAAAGGAGACGAACCCTGGAACGCCTTGCACCTCTGCCCAGCAACGCCAGAGTGAAGGTGGAGAAGGCGAACAAGACAGAGCAGGTACAGATGAAATAACATTGTTGGTATTTTTGGGGTCAGGGTTATTATATTGATGTTACTCATTATACACTTTCAAGGTCACACTTTGCATTACATTGCCTCTTTAACTGTGTAACAACTTGATAATTACACTAGTGACAACATTGTATTAATAAGCTGTTACCTAGTACCTTTTTTGTTTTAAGGGGTAGAATAGATGTAGCTTTGAAATGAGTAAATAGGATTGGAGAACATGAAAAGAAAATAATAATTATACTTCTACTTACAGTCTAAAATTATTCAAGGCAAGAAAATAAGACAATCAGAGAGGAAGAGTTCTAAAGGACCTGTCGTGAGGCTCCCCAGTTACCCAATACTGGCGAAGACTCTGAAATCAGGCGCCTTCACCAAAGCAACGTCTCAGACGCAGCTAAAATCAGTCGTCAGGCATGCTGTCCTAGACCATCTAGGTACAAAGGGCGTCAGGAGGCGGCTAGCTGAGTCAATCAAGTGTGAGGTGAAACTCAAGACTTCGGCACGAGGGTCGAAACCAGCAGCACAACGGGCTTGCAGTGCCAGAATTGCTTCTGACATGCTGAAGTGTGTTTCTCGGGTTGTCAATCCATTTAAACCCAGCGACGAGCCCGTCTGCAGGATTCTCGGGGGGAATAAAGATAAAAAGCCCAGCGGTCAATCGGATGATCCATCATCCATGGATGAAGAAAAGCTCAACAGCTATGTGACGACGTTGATCGCCGGTATTTTGGAGGAGGTCAAGCAGCAAGTCATCGTAAAGGTTCAACAGGTCTGCCCTAAAGTATTTCAAGTGGCCACTGCAAAGGCAAGCAAAACTGCCCTGGATGTGGTTACCAATATGCTGGAGGATGTGAAGGACCATGTAATGCAGGGCAACATTGGACTAAACACATTTTTGGATGTTGAAGCGGTAAATCCAGAGCCATTTGACAGCCAATCTCCTACGATGTCGGCTTTAGAGGTGGCACATGCTGAGATGGAGGAGGCCGGGCTCCAGTCCGAGCTAGACGATGGACATCCAGGGACCTGGATGTCATCAAAAAACATGGACTACATTGCCACAGGCCTCATGGAAAGTGTGTTTAATAACATACTGGATCAGGACCTCGTACTGCTTCAGGAGCCCGGCACATTGGTCTCACATGAAGTCTCTGTGCCCCCAACAGATGGAGAGATGTCTAACTCTGTGGTTAGTCAAGGTTCTTTGAAACCACCCTCCCCAGTCAATTGTGTGACTTCCCTTAAAGACAAATATGTTTCGATGTCCGCAGGCAATGATCATTTTGCATGCAGCAGAGGCCTCTTCTCTGCACTCCCTAATTTTCCTTTAAAGGGAAAAGTTACTGAACAGATTTCATATTCGAAGGGGTCTGTGTCCATGGAAGAGCAGCTACGCTCCATCTCCCCATCACCCAATGTGACTGAAGCAGAGAGTCAGAGGATATCTGACACAGATGAAGAGGACGGGAAATCCACATCCCCAGTGCCGCTCCAACTGTCGTCCACCATGTCGGTCCTGGATGTTAACCGGCTCCTCACCCCAGGCAGACAGGAGAAGCTGGGGTTGCCATGGCGACCAACGCATCACCTGATAGATAACCCGGGTGTCCCTCCAAAGAAGGTGAAAATTCACACCGTCTACAGAAACCCCCTTTTCTTCCCCAGTGAGGCCGTGCAATCGACCAGTACGTCCTCGTCTGATGGAGAATCCTCTACTCCAGAGAAGGCCCTGAGTCAGGCTGGCTCAGATGAGGAAGGAGTCGATGAGAACATGCTGGCCTGGATGACCTCTGTTCGGGACACCCTCAACGCATTTCCGCCCATTGCACCTACCCCACCCACCTCACACCCTCCTTCACGCCGTGGTTTATCTACCAGAAGAAGAACTGTCTCCAGAACCTCACCTCAGAGAAAGAGTGAGAACTGAGAAGGACTCAGTTGCCTGTATTATTTTGAATTGCATTGAAATAATGTAAAAATATATTCAAAATGAAAGAGAACACCCTGTCCAGTTCTTTTCAGTCTTTCTGATATTTCTCCTTACGATGTCCATCTTGGTCTTTCTCACAGTTGCCTTTCTTCAATGTAACATGTACATTTCATACACAGTTGCTCCTCTGTTCACTATACATTGCAGATAGATAGATATTTGTATTCGATACAAAAACATATGTTTTTAAGTCAGATATTTTGAGTTGTCAATAGCCGAAAAAGACCGGAAATTCAATTGAGCGCCATAACTCAAAATATGACTGTTACTACAGTAGCTTTGTTGGGCTACTGTACTTCAAACAACATAGTTACACTCAGCACTGGACATGTTGTTTAGGATTCACACCTTAATGGGATTAATTAGAGACTCCGTTTTGGCAAGTAGATATCTTGGTCATCTCAGGCCATGAGTAAACCATTTCAACAACAGTTTTGAACAATACCATTACTATATAATGTTAATACACTTCAGTATATGTAAAGTAATTTGCATATAACCCAGCATTTCTGTCTAAAATGTAAGTTTTGGTTAACAATAGCACTTACAGTTTGCTTATTTATTGGATTCAATGCTCATTTTGAGATTGGATTATGTATTAACAGTGCTAACCTTCAGTTTTGTGCATTTAGTTGCCAACTGTAACATAACACAAACACAAGGTATGGCAGGTAGTCACATATTAACGTGAACATCCTATGGGCTTACTTGCTTGGAGGTTGGCCTTGTTTAGAGATTGAGTTACTGAATTGAATGGAAACATGTCATATCCCCCTCAAACATAATTGGGACTGAATGGTTGAATATTTAAAACCAAAAAAGCAATTTAACAGTATGAGTCCTTATTCATGATCAAAAACTATGTTTTAAATGAGAAGTTATGGCTTGTCAAAAGCTGCAAAATACAGGAAATTCAAAATGAGCATCACCACCCATAACGTCACCTATGCACTAACAAGGTTTTCCAGCACGCAGCTTTAATGTTGTGTTAATGTTACTGTATGTTGGTCTACTGTACTTCAAACAACATGTACTCACCACTGGGCAGGATGCTTAGGATTCAAAGCTTCTCTCGAACAGCCTAATTCATCCTCTTCAGAGTGATGGTACACACCCATAGAGCAGCGTTTCCCAACCGCTGTGCCGCGGCACACTAGTGTGCCGTGAGAGATTATCCAATTTCACTTTTCTTTAATTAACATTTATTAATTATTATCTGCAAATAATATGCCATTGTCGAGTGTCTGTGCTGTAATATAGTGACTGGCAGAGTAATGTAATATTCGTCCGGGTGGCAGCAGGTAGCTAATTGCCTCTTTCCTGCATAGAGACAAGAGAATTAGTGACGCATGCGACAGGTCGTGGTTGACAGTGATGCAGAAGTTTTTAAAATGGAAAAATGCAAACTCCGAACTGGGCCCTGGACAAGATTCTGACCCAGGTGAAGCCCCTAGTATGAGTGGTGGTAAAAAGAACACTGGCCTAGGCTACAGATTCCCAACCGTGATATGCTGACTGTGTAACGCATAAAATGGATTCATGTTGGAAATTGCTCATGGTCCCACATTTAAAAGTAAGAAGTTGTAAGGCAGTAGATTTTGACGAAACAATAAATAACACTAACCCTAACCATACATTTTAAAAACTGTTCACTGGTGCAGGTGTACGCAACATACGTAACCTATTAGATATAGGAGCAAAACAATATTTGAAGCATTCAAACGATCTAAATGGCCACTTTATTGTCAATATACATTATTTTACACTTTGCAAAAAAATGACCACGTCATTTTAGAATATTGGCAAAGCGAGAACATTTTTTAGCACTGCGTGGGGATTTGCTGGGCATTGTTGTCGTGACAACAGACGCAACAATGCCCCTACGTTTAATGCGCAATAAAAACATAATGATTCTAAAATAGTATTCAGACAAGACTGCTTTGATTTCACACTCAACTTTTCAACCGATTAATTAGCATGCCTTTATTCACAACAAATTAAAGATGGAGAGAGGAACGATTGTTGATCTGCTTAAATCAAAGGACAACACGATTTTTCACCTAAGACAGACCCTCCAAAATATGTCTACGGGAGACTTTATAGGTAACAATATGCAGATGTGTAGGCTCCAGATGGAGAGAAAGAGCAGAGAGATGACTGCACAGTACCAGGCCGCTCTGAGTGAGAAGGACAAGAAGCTCTACTCTCTCCGGCAGCTCCTAGACAACCACCAGCTAAACGAGCAGAGAACCATCAGAGCCCTGGAGGATAGGTGGAAGAAGGAGAGAGAAGGTCTAGAGACGGGGAGGAGGCATGTTGTCGAGTGGGGACTCTCCACCTTCAAACAAAAAGATGACGTCATTCTTTCTCTTGGCCTCAAAGTGGAGTCCCTTGAGAAGGAGGCCGAAGCTACCAAGGAGAGAGAGAGGAAATGGGTAGAGGAGAGGAGCGAAATGGAGAGCAGGGCGAGAGACGTAGAGGTGAGGGAGATATTCAGGGTCAAAGAGAAAGAGAAGCAAATCAACTATCTCCTTCAGGCTATGGAGAGGTCTAAAAGAAAACAGGACAAAATGGCCAAAGCCCACACAGACCTCCAGAACCTCTGTGCCTCACAGGAGAAGAACTGGAGAGCAGAAAGGGAGGAGATGGAGAGGCAGGCCAGAGAGGCAGAGCAGAGGAAGATGGAGGAGAGAAATGAGATGGCCACCCTCCAACAAACCCTGGAGTCTCTACAAACCCAACTGGAAGACATGTCCAAGGCCCACGTGGACCTCCAGACCCTCTTAGCTGCTCAGCAGGAGGAACGGAGAATGGACAATAATGAGAAGACCAGAGAGATAGATAGTCTCAGCGAGGCCCTCTACTCTTCCCAACTCTACTCTGTTCAAATGGAAAAGTCCGCTAGCTGTCTCCGGGCCCTCTCTGTGAGAGAGAGGAAGGAGATGAGGGAGATGGAGAGGAGGATGAACAAGGCTGTGGAGAAGTGTCTGACCAAGGAGAAAGAAGTGGAGACCTTGGAAAGAGAGAGGGAGGAGCTGCGACAGCTGCAGAAGCTGAAGGACTGCGAGGATGAAAAGGAGAGACAGGAGATGAGAGATCAGCTCGCCATGAAGGCCATAGAGCTGGAGAAAGCTGAGAAAAAGGTACAGTACTGGCACTTCAATGAATCATTGGACTTATCTACATTACTTTAATGAAAACAGGGTCAAAAACAGTTGATCATCATGTTATAAAGCCCGAAGTTGTTGTCATTACGTGGTTTTGTACTTTAATACCATATCTCGTTTCAGATCCATTCAAGGAAAGGATTCATGAAGTTCTTCAAGCGACAGAACAGGGCCGACATCCCGGATGGAAAGAAAGTGAATGGCAGGAATGAGAGAGAGAAGAAAAAGAAGGAGTCCTGTTAAGGATGATTGCTGTCCTTCTTTTTATTTTTGCAAACCCTCCCCACCACCCCCACCCCCCCCCCACACACTTTTCCTACCTTCCCATCAACCCCCCCCCAGTCCCGTCCTCCAGCCCCCCAGCCCTCCAGCTCCCTAGCCTCCTAGCTCCCTAGCCCCTAGCCCCCAGCTCCCCAGCCCCCTAGCCTCCAGCCCCCTAGCCCCCAGCCCCCTAGCTCCCTAGCCTCCAGCCCCCTAGCCCCCAGCCCTCAACTCTCTCTCCCTCCCCCCTCCTCCCTCTCTCCATCCCTAACCCTAACCCTAACCCTAACCCAATTCTCCTTATAGTCTTATTTTGATCCTTATAGCATTTTCTGTCAAATGGACTGAGATAAATAAACCATCTGATTATCTCCTAAACACCATGACTGAAGTACATCATTGACTTTTATTCTTTTTCCATTGTGTTTATCATCCACCCACTCTCATTCAAGTTCACTTTGTTCTAGCTTAGACTTCCACAGTCTCAATGTCTAGCTCTCATTTAGCCAGTCTGAGTAATGTGCGTGTGTGCATGCATGTGTGTGTGTGTGTGTGTGTGTGTGTGTGTGTGTGTGTGCGTGTGTGTGTGTGTGTGTGTGTGTGTGTTTGTTTGTGTATGTGTGTTTGCATATAGGTAGACGTGTGTGTTTGTGTTTGTGTGTGTGTGTGTGTGTGTGTGTGTGTGTGTGTGTGTGTCTGTCGCTCTCCTTATGTTATGCCAACACACTTAAATATGACTAATACTGTAGGACGACACACAAGCTGCTGTTGTTATAGTTTATAACTTATTTATAACTCATTTTGACATTTTACATTTACACTTTAGCCATTCAACGCTCTTTTCTAGAGCCACGTATGCACAATAGGTGCAGTTGTCTAAAGTCAGTGAAACAATATATCACAATCATTGCAAGTAGGCTAATCATTGTGCACAAGTGCAGGTATTTATTAAGTGCAGGTCCCTCACAAGTAGGAAATGTTGGGAAGTGCAATGGTGGTTATTAGAACAGTGCCTCTACTCCCACTCTAGCAATCTGAATTCATCTACAGTAGGTGTAGTTGCGCAGATGTCTCACACGCGAAGCGTATGAAGAAACGCATGCCCTAATATCGGGACAGATTCGTAATTATTTGAGTTGAGTAGATTCTGCGATTACAACAGATTAATAATGAGTTATTTGATTAGGATAGCAGTCTGTTGTATTGTAGCATACAAGTACCGTACGTGTACTGTGCGTAGTCCTACTTTGAAGTCCCCGAACTCCGTGCGTGAAAATATATCCAAATTACCAGTAGCCTAGAGGACAGACTGCATACAGAAGAATATGCAGGTCAGTGCTTCATTGAACAGGTCTGTTGTGCCCCACCTAAAACCTGAGTCCATCATGGAAGCCCATTTGGGGGCTTCTGCCCACCTACTTGAGACAAAAAGCTGTGTGCTGTAAATTTGTAAATTCTGTTAATATTTTGCTATTTTGTAAATTTTCTGGCAATACTTGCTATTGTTTTTTATGTCCATGCACCAACCTCACCAAGTCAATTTCCTGTATGTGCAAATATACTTATACCAAATAAAAGAATTCTGATTCTGAAACACTAACGCAGGTATATGTTTGTTGGTTTACACACATAGGCCTCATTTATTTGTATATGATACTAGAACGTAAGCCTATTCTAATTGTAACATGACCACACGTATTGTGAAACAGAAGGGAAAACATTGTTATCCTCGTAAAGGCACCCCTTTCATTCATGTCATGATGATTATCTGCAATAGCGTTCACATAACGTAGCTAGCAAGCTATAGCTAGTCCAGGCGATACAAGGGATATTTCTCTGGACAGCTGTCGAACGTGGCTGGAAATGGTACTTGCTTTGCTGCCCCCTTGTGGTAAAAGGTGGACCCGACAACTTAAAATGGCTTAGGCTTCACCCCCAAACTTTATATTGTGGCCTGGTGGTTTTTGCTCTGACATGCACTGTCAACTGTGGGACCTTATATAGACAGGTGTGTGCCATTCCAAATCATGTTCAATCAATTGAATTTACCACAGGTGGACTCCAATCAAGTCATAGAAACATCTCAAGGATGATCAATGGAAACAGGATCCACCAGGGTTCAATTTCCAGTGTCAGCAAAGGGTCTGAATACTTATGTAAATGTGATACTTCAGTTTGTTATTTTTAATAAATTAGCAAACATTTCTAAAAACCTGTTTTCACTTTGTCATTATGGGGTATTGTGTGTAGATTGATGAGGAAAAAAATGAATTTAATCCATTTTAGAATAAGGCTGCAACATAACAAAACATGGAAAAAGTTATGGGGTCCGAATACTTTCGAATGCATGTATGTTTAGAAGAGGAGCGCTTGCGAGCATTTCACCGTACTTTCACTCACTCCACTGTATCCCAGTACATATAGCAATTAATGACCAAAAACTATGTTTTAAGTGAGAAGTTATGGCTTGTCAAAAGCCGCAAAAGACAGGACATTCAAAAATGAGCACAACCACCCATAACGATGCACTAACAAGGTTTTCTAGCACACAGCTTTGATACCAAGTTATAGTGTTGTATGTTTGTAATAATGTCCGTTGGACACAGAGGCAGACGCAGTATGTCGGTGAGGGATTTTAGAGAATATAGTATACACATTGTGACAAAAAGTGATGACGTCACATAATTTATGAGGCTGTGGCCCCGCCCACAGGATGTAGATCCGTGAGAATGGAAGGTATGGGTTAGGAGGGAGGGGTGGGTAGGGGATGTGGAGGGGGCCCCCCTGGGGGGCCCCCCTGGAGGGCCCTGAACTGCCTGAAGAACCATATGGGGGGTCAGCTAAAGTTTGTCACAGATAAGGGGTGTTGGGAAGGGGGGTTTATTGCCCTATGAGACGTGGGTGAGAGTCTAAGGTGTTCTGGGTATGTCGGAACATGACATTTTTATGAGGATATGGTCACCCTCGGGCGCTGTAGAACCGCGAGAATGGATTGGATGGAATAGGGGTGAGGGGTGGGGGCCCCCATGGGGGGCCCTGAACTGTCTGAAGAACCATAGGGGGTTCAGCTAAAGTTTGTCACTGATAAGGGGTGTTGGGAGGGGTGGTGATGACTTTATGTGGCATACAGGCATCTATGTCAAAATTGCATATGAGGCTTAAAATAAAACTTCAATACAGGGGGTTAAAATGGGCAATTAAAAAATGGTTAGGCTGCTACTCTAGTGCTAGTATTGTGTTCAATAATGAAGGGTTAGGGTTAATAAAAGGGGGGTTTAAAAAAAAAGGTTCATTTTTTAAAAAATGTTTAGTTTCAAACGAGGGGTCTGCCACAGTGGCACGGACGTGACGTTGATAAGATCATGTGTTTCCAGGGTAAAAGGTGTATATATATATATATATATATATATATATATGATCCTGTGTGAGAGCTGTAGTAGTGGTTGTGGCTGTATGACTGTGTCTAAAATGGCTTCTACAAGGAGGATGGGGGAAATGGAAGGGTGTTTAATGATCCATGAGACATGGGTGTGAGGCTAAGGTGTTCTGTTGTTTGTAAAATTAGTTGTAGCATCTTGACATTTTTATGAGGCTGTGGTCACCCCCCGTAGGATGTAGAACCGTGAGAATGGATTGGTTGGATTAGGGGGGAATCACTGGGCCCTGAACTGTCTGAAGACCGACCGACCGAGGTCCTGCTAAAGTTTGCCTCTGATAAGAGCATGTGTTTCCCTGACAAAAAGATGTATATATATGTGACCCTGAGAGCTGGTCACAAAGGCCCAAAGACTTGTGACAGCGGCATCTGATCAATCTCTCTCCACCATGGAGGTGCAATTGTGTGGAAATGGCTGTGTGTTCTACCTCTTGTTACCTGTTCAAGTGTTAGGGTAACATCACACTGCTGGTCATTTCCTCATAATTACACGTGATATATCTATCTGATAGGCATCGCTTGAGTCTTGTATTGAGGTTCAACGTTTTTCAACGTTTGCCATGTGGGACAGTGAACCGGCATTCTGTAATCCTAGTTTTTGTAAGCTATCCTGAAGCATGTTCTAAATGTTTTTTCAAGAAAAAAGTGGCTTGAAAGTCTTGGGATCTTTAGCATTGAGCTGTAAGACCCAAATTGTTAGGAAAGTATTTGTTGGTCGTACAAAGCTTTTGGCTTTTTCCTTTTTTTCTACATGCCAATGGAACAGCATTTTTTATTTTTTTTATTTTTTTTATTTGAGATGGATATGGGAAGTTTAGAAACCAATGATGGATAACAATACAATCTGACTTAAAGAAGCGTATTGCATATCTTTGAATATAGACATGTTGCATATGTAGGTATGTTCGCAAGTAACATGTCAGTAAAGAAAAGGGTAATGAAAGTCATAGCAGCTCACCACCAAAAATCTGAATTTGACTATGGGTATTGTCTCTTATTTTAACCCTTGGCTTGACATTTTAAATGTACAACATGTACCGATATATTCCCATAGACCCATATAGAGTTCATGAAAAGTATCACTAATTTGGTTCGTTATCTCACAATTTGTTATTTAGGTCGATTTTTAGGATAGAACTTGAGTTGCTGGTATTATTGTGGGAACTCAAATCAGTCACTCAGCTTTTTCTATAGGATACCCTCATCAATGCAGAATATGTGCTTGTCCAATGAAATGTGAATGTTCTCGTTTCAGTACGCTGAACGCTTCATCTTTCACTCCACCATTTCCTAAATCATTTTACCTCATATCCTTTGTTCATCCTAAATTTGTTTCTAATACTGCTTATTCATGTTTTAAGTTACCTATTTATGCCAGCACCTTAGATTACCAGACCTGTACAACATTTGATAACAATGTTATTTTTACACTAAAATAAAATGACTTTTGGAGCTATTGCTTGAGGTGAGTCTAGTGTGTTTCAGATGGTTGGACGTTCAGATTGTTCTGTTTTAGAGAGGAGAGGTGATGAGGGCAGGTGGATGTTCATCATGAAGCTTACTTTGTTTAATACCAGGCTAGTTTGTCTGGTGAGACCACACCAACTCATTGCATAGCTTGTTAACCAACTGGTCCCGGATACACGTAATGTACGTGCACTACTAATTCAGAAATTCATTTTTACACCCAATGGTCGAGAGGGATACTAACTAGCCAAATAGCATGCAGTGGGTGATATTACAGAGAATAATGCCTTTAATGTTTTATTACAGAAATAACTGCCAATAGGTTGTCATTGAATCTCCCCCCATAAAATGTTGCTGTTCATTAGTTATGATCTCAGTTTTGAGCTATGGTGAAGCGTAACAGTGCATATGCAAATCATTGTGAAACTGACATTTATTTTGACTTTTGTTGGACATTCAATATGTAGGCTAGGCTATATCTTACTGGTTGTTTGTAGTCTGTCTGTCTATCTCTAGTGTGTGGAAAGTATCCAGCAAATTGGTTCTTCGATGAATATGTGTAGGCCTAGTACTTGTTTCTGTGGTCACCGAAACTACAGCATTTATAGAGAAGTCAAGCTGCAAAAATGCATCATGGAATGTTGCCACTGGCCATGCAGATAGAACTAGTTACATATCAGGATGTAGTTGAATTATCTGTCAACCTGTACATTTTTCATCGTTGGGGGACACAGTTTATCTGAAGCTAATCTATTTCCAGTGAATGGATATGTTCATGGGTGTGTGTGTTGTCATTCCAATGAGGGATAAGTGTTTAATTTGAGAGTGACCTGAACAATAGCAAGCCCAGGATGTAAATAATGAAATCACATTTAAATCATACATGCACCATTTCTAGTCTAGTACTTGCATAAAAACTAGGCTTAAGGGTGCCCTCTGATCAGATCTTGACAGTTTTTAGGGAAAAGGCACATTTAATTGCGAAAGAGTATGGTTATGAGGGGTCTGTTTTGTTTAACTAAATGGCATATCATCATGGATATCATAGACCAATTCAGCTCACCAGTAGGCACATTTCACGTGCCTCTGTTGCTTGAATGCAACAATTGAATTGGATTCAATTGGATTGTCTGTTGATCTTTTTTCATCATGCTTAATCGAGTTGTTGGGAGTGTTTTAGAGATTGTTTAACGTCGTCATTGCTCGGCTTTACCCTTTGTTGGTTTGTATGACTTCTTCAACTGGTCCCTACATGGATGTCTCAGTTCAGTTGTCAATCTCCATTCAAAATGGGCTAAGAATAGTATAGATGGATGCCTTTTCCATATGACCCATATTTCTCTGTGTTGCAGAAGGACATTCAAGCAAACAATGTTAATAACAAAATGAAACGTGAATCTGGGTTTGCACTATTGTAGGCCTATAGCCTACTGCTGACCATCTAAACATCTCCTAAAAGTATAATGTCAGATATATAGGCACAGTAATGCCTCTCTTTGCCTTTCTCCTATCTTCCCCTGAAGAGCTAACCGCCCCCTTATAGTAGAGTATAACTTATTTTCTTAATTCAAAGGTAACAATAGGTAACACTGAATGTACTGAAAGCCAGAGTGTTGATATACTTTAAGAAATGACGTATCCACCTGTAATATGCGTATTATGCATGTTCATTAACTTGAACTTATTGACCCCTCAAATTGGGATAGTAAGAAGTCGAAGTTGTCTTTGTTTTCTGATGTCTGTTCTCTGGCAAAAATTGACCCTAAGAATGAGACTGATGGAACATTAGTCATGTTAGTCGTTGAATAGGCATCTACTAGAAAGATTGAATTTGAGCTGGTGCGAAGATTGGTCCTACTTTGTATTGCCTGTTGAGGTGTTGTAATAGAGGAGCTGTTACCATAGTTGCGGTGTCGTGTGATCTTATTGTATGTTTAATTTTGGCTTCAGCTTTTACTATTCATATTCCCATCAGACGACAGTTTTTTCCTCAAGTAACCAACAGAAACAATTAATGTTTGGCACCTTTTGCGGAATGCCTGAAAATGTTATGGTTATCGTTAAACCCCCTCTACAACCTTTAATACGCGTAATGGCTCCATAACAATGATGCTTCTCGTACCGTTGTCCGTTATGGTTTATGAGTTGACTTCTCTTGTATTTTTGTTTGTTTAGCTTATGTCTAGATGTTGCTCTTTTATTCCCCAAAAATATGTATGATGGCTTCTGCAGGCCCTGCTACAGTATGATGGTCTCATATCTCACTCTGTTTTGAGTAGTCAACATTTTATTTTATTTTATCAGGTCTTTTTTGGTTGCGTTCATTTGGAGAACTATGATCGTCGTCACGCAGAGCTTGGCTCCATCCATCCATCGACTCGCAGCGACTCTATCCTGAGAAAGTACGGTTGCAAAAGAAATCGGAGAACTTTCGTAGAGCTTCCCCAAACCGAACCAATGCCATATAGCTGAATTACATGCAACATGCAAGACACCATAACTAATAATGCAAGGTATTTTGTATCTTTCCGAAAGCATTGAGGGCTTCAGAGTAACTTGGTTTTTTATATACCAACTTGGAAAATTACCTCAGAAAGGTCTCGGGTGCTAGTGTTGTATATCCCTAATTTAGGATGACAAAGATCAATTTTAGTGACCAAATGACCCAAGCCAATACTGTGTACAAACTTTATCATTTTACTTCCTTTAACCTTTAGTTAAGCAAAATTTGTAATTATGGATGAACTTTGAATGTATGTACATTAAAGTTCATGGGACCAAATTTTGTAATTGGGAGTTCAAGTCTCAATGTTGTTATGTACGCATGCAAATCCTCCCTTTTTAAAATGTAGTAATACTGTAACTAAAACAACCAATGAACGCTCAGCAGACACTGAGTTGGGACTCATTTGTGTGGCAATATAAGCTGTAGTCATGACTGGATGATATATTGATGTACCAATGAAATGGATATTTAGATTTGCAATGAATCACTATCAATATTCCTGCAATATGTTTTGGTAGTATAAATAGTGGGCTGCGGATTGAAAGAAAGAGGCATGTTGATGGGATGTTGTATGCAGAGCAATAATGACTAAAGTCTGAGTTGGAGTTATGATTTGCTGAGCAGTGTAGATGGGCCAACGTTAGGTAAGATGCATGGCAGGTATCACTCTGAGCGGTACCCTGGCCTGTGGTCTCCAGCACGTCTTGTGGCAACTTTCATTTAACATTTAAGCATTGGTAGGAGGTCATCTAATTAATTGAATATAGGTTACCTGTAACTTTGCAAACCTATAAGTAGTGTTTTTAGTGGTTCGTAGATGGCTTATAGATGCCACTGAGTGATCATCAAGGATCTAACATCTGCATCTTGAAGTGATGTTATGCAGTGCCGCAATAAAACCAGCGAGGCTTTTCTTGCCCTTTGCCATTTAAAGCTGTTTGTTGCAACCAGAAAACGACAAGAACAGTAGCACGCTATTCATTATCCAAATTTGATACAGTTTTTGATATGACGATAGATGTATTTTTGCATGCTACATTTTACAAAGGGAATACACATTTGAAATTACTTTTCTCAATGTATTTGTGACATGATATACTGATGTAGTGACATATATCGGTTATTCAAGAGATCAATCGATTGAAAGGCACTGTACAGAGAAGGTTGTGGGGAAATTAAATTAAAGTTCTTATGTCATTCTTGATGTCTGAGCTGAAAGCATCCTGCATGTTATTGTTTTATGTGTGCCTTTTCAGAGATTTCCTTTCCACCTCCCATATACTGGGGTTGCCATCC
>NC_139664.1:18857206-18974706 GCF_951799395.1 Argentina silus
AAATGACAGTTCCTTGATCTTATGCAATTGCTTTGAAATGACCATGTACTCTAAGAGTAGTATTAAACTCCTGTTCCTATGCGATGCAGTATGAGGAGCGATCTCGGCTCAAACTCATTGAAAAGGATGTACAGCAAGAGGTCAACAAGGCAAGGTACCTGAAGGAGGTCAAAGACCAGCAGGACAGCAAGGTAAAATGTTACACTTTTATATTTTACAAAGCCCCCAAAAACATATTAAAAACTAACAGCATATCCAGCTTCAATAATTCAGAGATGTATGGAATGATAGAACCAACACATCTGTTTTAAGCCATGGAAGCTGTGTACAAATGTCAATGTTTTTACCCTAGAACAATAAACCTTTAGTATTTTTGCACTTCAATGTCACAAGAAGGGTGATAGCTTATGTGGCAGCTAAGTTGACAAGTTCCAATTCAATAACCTTGTTTTTACCTTGGACATATCCAAATAATGTTTCTCCTCACAGAAAAAAAGTATGTACGAACTAAAACAAGCCATTCAGCAGAGAAAAATGCAAGAGATGGTGAATAACATCCATGACTATAAAATAATGACAGAAGCCAGTAGCAATGGCAAAAGGCTCCTGGAACAACTATATGAAACACCACAACTTGGTAAGATTCATGGGAAGAAGTCATGGGATTTGGGGTTGAAAGTTTCAAGACTATACTTATCTATACTTATCTATACTGTGAAAAAGATTGTTTCACTGGCAGGTAAGTCAATTTCACTGACAAAGTATCGTAACTAATACATATATATTCACTGCCTATTGTTTTTGAGGGGCATTTCTGTAATTCTGTAATGTATGGTGGCCACAGTATTGACATGTTCATTGCCAATTAATAATAGATTGTGAATATATGTCATTTGACATTTTCTGTATTTGTAGGGATGACTCCAATGGATGAGCATTGCCTGCTCCAAAGGAGACGAACCCTGGAACGCCTTGCACCTCTGCCCAGCAACGCCAGAGTGAAGGTGGAGAAGGCGAACAAGACAGAGCAGGTACAGATGAAATAACATTGTTGGTATTTTTAGGGTCAGGGTTAGTATATTGATGTTACTCATTATACACTTTCAAGGTCACACTTTGCATTACATTGCCTCTTTAACTGTGTAACAACTTGATAATTACACTAGTAACAACATTGTATTAATAAGCTGTTACCTAGTACCTTTTTTGTTTTAAGGGGTAGAATAGATTTGAAATTAGTAAATAGGATTGGGGAACATGAAAAGAAAATAATAATTATACTTCTACTTACAGCCTAAAATTATTCAAGGCAAGAAAATAAGACAATCAGAGAGGAAGAGTTCTAAAGGACCTGTCGTGAGGCTCCCCAGTTACCCAATACTGGCGAAGACTCTGAAATCAGGCGCCTTCACCAAAGCAACGTGTCAGACGCAGCTAAAATCAGTTGTCAGGCATGCTGTCCTAGACCATCTAGGTACAAAGGGCGTCAGGAGGCGGCTAGCTGAGTCAATCAAGTGTGAGGTGAAACTCAAGACTTCGGCACGAGGGTCGAAACCAGCAGCACAACGGGCTTGCAGTGCCAGAATTGCTTCTGACATGCTGAAGTGTGTTTCTCGGGTTGTCAATCCATTTAAACCCAGCGACGAGCCCGTCTGCAGGATTCTCGGGGGGAATAAAGATAAAAAGCCCAGCGGTCAATCGGATGATCCATCATCCATGGATGAAGAAAAGCTCAACAGCTATGTGACGACGTTGATCACCGGTATTTTGGAGGAGGTCAAGCAGCAAGTCATCGTAAAGGTTCAACAGGTCTGCCCTAAAGTATTTCAAGTGGCCACTGCAAAGGCAAGCAAAACTGCCCTGGATGTGGTCACCAATATGCTGGAGGATGTGAAGGACCATGTAATGCAGGGCAACATTGGACTAAACACATTTTTTGATGTTGAAGCGGTAAATCCAGAGCCATTTGACAGCCAATCTCCTACGATGTCGGCTTTAGAGGTGGCACATGCTGAGATGGAGGAGGCCGGGCTCCAGTCCGAGCTAGACGATGGACATCCAGGGACCTGGATGTCATCAAAAAACATGGACTACATTGCCACAGGCCTCATGGAAAGTGTGTTTAATAACATACTGGATCAGGACCTCGTACTGCTTCAGGAGCCCGGCACATTGGTCTCACATGAAGTCTCTGTGCCCCCAACAGATGGAGAGATGTCTAACTCTGTGGTTAGTCAAGGTTCTTTAAAACCACCCTCCCCAGTCAATTGTGTGACTTCCCTTAAAGACAAATTTGTTTCCCTCAATGATTTGACGAAATCCGCAGGCAATGATCATTTTGCATGCGGCAGAGGCCTCTTCTCTGCACTCCCTACTTTTCCTTTAAAGGGAAAAGTTACTGAACAGATTTCATATTCGAAGGGGTCTGTGTCCATGGAAGAGCAGCTACGGTCCATCTCCCCATCACCCAATGTGACTGAAGCAGAGAGTCAGAGGATATCTGACACAGATGAAGAGGACGGGAAATCCACATCCCCAGTGCCGCTCCAACTGTCGTCCACCATGTCGGTCCTGGATGTTAACCGGCTCCTCACCCCAGGCAGACAGGAGAAGCTGGGGTTGCCATGGCGACCAACGCATCACCTGATAGATAACCCGGGTGTCCCTCCAAAGAAGGTGAAAATTCACACCGTCTATAGAAACCCCCTTTTCTTCCCCACTGAGGCCGTGCAATCAACCAGTACGTCCTCGTCTGATGGAGAATCCTCTACTCCAGAGAAGGCCCTGAGTCAGGCTGGCTCAGATGAGGAAGGAGTCGATGAGAACATGCTGGCCTGGATGACCTCCCTTCGGGACACCCTCAACGCATTTCCGCCCATTGCACCTACCCCACCCACCTCACACCCTCCTTCACGCCGTGGTTTATCTACCAGAAGAAGAACTGTCTCCAGAACCTCACCTCAGAGAAAGAGTGAGAACTGAGAGGGACTCGGTTGCCTGTATTATTTTGAATTGCATTGACATAATGTAAAAATATATTCAAAATGAAAGAGAACACCCTGTCCAGTTCTTTTCAGTCTTTCTGATATTTGTCCTTACGATGTCCATCTTGGCCTTTCTCACAGTTGCCTCTTCAATGTAACATGTACATTTCATACACAGTTGCTCCTCTGTTCACTATACATTGCAGATAGATAGATATTTATATTCGATACAAAAACATATGTTTTTAAGTTAGATATTTTGAGTTGTCAATAGCTGAAAAAGACCGGAAATTCAATTGAGCGCCATAACTCAAAATATGACTGTTAGTACAGTAGCTTTGTTAGGCTACTGTACTTCAAACAACATATGTTACACTCAGCACTGGACATGTTGTTTAGGATTCACACCTTAATGGGATTGATTAGAGACTCCGTTTTGGCAAGTAGATATCTTGGTCATCTCAGGCCATGAGTAAACCATTTCAACAACAGCTTTGAACAATACCATTACAATATAATGTTAATACACTTAAGTATATGTAAAGTAATTTGCATATAACCCAGCATTTCTGTCTAAAATGTAAGTTTTGGTTAACAATAGCACTTACAGTTTGCTTATTTATTGGATTCAATGCTCATTTTGAGATTGGATTATGTATTAACAGTGCTAACCTTCAGTTTTGTGCATTTAGTTGCCAACTGTAACATAACACAACTGCAACATAACACAAACACAAGGTATGGCAGGTAGTCACATATTAACGTGAACATCCTATGGGCTTACTTGCTTGGAGGTTGGCCTTGTTTAGAGGTTGAGTTACTGAATTGAATGGAAACATGTCATATCCCCCTCAAACATAATTGGGACTGAATGGTTGAATATTTAAAACCAAAAAAGCAATTTAACAGTATGAGTACTTATTCAGGATCAAAAACTATGTTTTAAATGAGAAGTTATGGCTTGTCAAAAGCTGCAAAATACAGGAAATTCAAAATGAGCATCACCACCCATAACGTCACCTATGCACTAACAAGGTTTTCCAGCACGCAGCTTTAATGTTGTGTTAATGTTACTGTATGTTGGTCTACTGTACTTCAAACAACATGTACTCACCACTGGGCAGGATGCTTAGGATTCAAAGCTTCTCTCGAACAGCCTAATTCATCCTCTTCAGAGTGATGGTACACACCCATAGAGGACAGACTGCATACAGAAGAATATGCAGGTCAGTGCTTCATTGAACAGGTCTGTTGTGCCCCACCTAAAACCTAAGTCCATCATGGAAACTCATTTGGGGGCTTCTGCCCACCTACTTAAGACAAAAAGCTGTGTGCTGTAAATTTGTAAATGTTGTTAATATTTTGCTATTTTGTACATTTGCTGTCAATATTTGCTATTGTTTTTTATGTCCATGCAGCAACCTCACCAAGTAAATTTCCTTTATGTGCAAATATACTTGGCCAAATAAAAGAATTCTGATTCTGAAACACGAACGCATGTATATGTTTGTTGGTTTACACACATAGGCCTCATTTCTTTGTTTATGATACTAGAACGTAAGCCTATCCCTATTCTAATTGTAACATGACCACACTTATTGTGAAACAGAAGGGAAAACATTGTTATCCTAGTAAAGGCATCCCTTTCATTCATGTCATTATGATTATCTGCAATAGCGTTCACATAACGTAGCTAGCAAGCTATAGCTAGTCCAGGCGAAAGCTAAGCATTTACTAAACCATATAGTTTATTGGTTTGATTCCAGCGAATATCGTAGCCAATCTCTCATCCATCCATCCATCCACGTCTTGAAACTACTACTATTGAGTGGAGGGCAGCACGTTCAAAAGCCGTCACAACATAGCAATGTTTCTGTATCTGCAGCTTAGTTAGACTAGCATTCATACATTTAGCATTTAGCATTCATACATTTAATAACTGTATTAACTGTAACTGTATTAACTACGAACTTAACTCGGTCTCGATGCAATGCTCTGGGACATAATCGGTTATTATGTAGAAATTGCTGTTGGTCTGACTAGAGAAATGTCATAGGTATGTCATGAGGCACCTGGTAAACGGAAACAGCTGAACTAATTGTTACAATATTCAGTCAGCACCTTATATATATATAAAGGATAACCAACGAAAAGAAAACTAATCAACGACGTGGAGGTGTAAATCGGCCCGAGGCTTGGCGGGAGTAACGTTCACCTTCGGCTGAGTCTCGGACCGTTTTACGCCTCTACGGCGTTGATTATTCCTACATAATTCCCACTATGTCCACTTAGAACACAATCACAATAAATGTCACTCGAACGAAGGTAATGGAATCCAAGATCCAATCTGTTGTGTATCTTGTGAAGCCATCAGATACATGGGATGTTTCTCTGTACAGCTGTCCAACGTGGCTGGAAATGGTACATCCTTTGCTGCCCCCTTGTGGTAAAAGGTGGACCCGACAACTTAAAATGGCTTAGGCTACACACCCAAACTGTATATTGTGGCCTGGTGGTTTTTGCTCTGACATGCACTGTCAACTGTGGGACCTTATATAGACAGGTGTGTGCCGTTCCAAATCATGTTCTATCAATTGAATTTACCACAGGTGGACTCCAATCAAGTCATAGAAACATCTCAAGGATGATAAATGGAAACAGGATTCACCGGGGTTCAATTTCGAGTGTCATAGCAAAGGGTCTGAATACTTATGTAAATGTGATACTTCCGTTTTTTATTTTGAATAAATTAGCAAACATTTCTAAAAACCTGTTTTCACTTTGTCATTATGGGGTATTGTGTGTAGATTGATGAGGAAAAAAATGAATTTAATCCATTTTAGAATAAAGCTGTAACATAACAAAACGTGGAAAAAGTTAAGGGGTCCGAATACTTTAGAATGCATGTATGTTTAGAAGAGGAGCGCTTGCGAGCATTTCAACGTCCTTTCACTCACTCCACTGTATCCCAGTATATATATATCAATTAATGACCAAAAACTATGTTTTAAGTGAGAAGTTATGGCTTGTCAAAAGCCGCAAAAGACAGGACATTCAAAAATGAGCACCACCACCCATAACTATGCACTAACAAGGTTTTCTAGCACACAGCTTTGATACCAAGTTATAGTGCTGTATGTTGTACTTCAAAAAACATGTAGGCCTACTCAGCACTGGGCAGGTTGCTTAGGATTCAAAGTTTCTCCCAAACAGCCTAATTCATACTCTTAGAGTATGTGTTCTTCAAGATAGTGATTTATATTTTTGCATGATACAATACAAGTTCCTTTTTATTGCCACACAACCTCAGTTAGTGGAGTTTGTTTTCAGTACAGTATGGTGGGGAACTCTGACATACACTACAATGAACAGAAGAAAGACAACACAACACAGTCCAATGCACTGTAAATTGCACTCGGTCCATGGTTTTTACACCGGAAGGTGATCTGCTGATAAATTACCAAAAATGTGATCCCATCACTATTTAATAAATCTATCAGAAAAGCAAAAACATTTAAGAACTAGGCCTATTCATAAATATGACAGTGGATGACATGTTTGGATATAAAACAAAACTTCAGCGACAATACTGTAGGTGAGAAACATGCAACAATAGGCCCGTGAGATAGACATAATATTACGGATTTACATAATATGATGATAATATGGCGATAAATCCAGGCAGTCAGACTCGAAGTTTGGACAATATAAATAGTGAAGTGACCCGCTGACCAATCGATCGTATCGTTTCTTTCTTTAAGTGATCGATGAAAACATCGAGGTCAGGGCATAGACTTTTACTCGAGGCCAGTCTCGAAAGCGAACTATGGAAGAAAAAAAATACGAAAAGAAGATGCCATTCAAATTCAGACATAACTAAAAGAGACTAAAAGAGAACAGCTCGTGTTGTTTTAAAGTGTAGCTGCTTGTACCACACTAATAGCAACGACTGAGAACCTCAGAGACAGGGATTTGGACTTGAAAGTCGATGATTTTGCTGAACACAAGGCGCTTCAAATGAGTGAATAGTAGGCATCTTTTCGTAGCGGATGGGAGGGGATTGTTGATATAGCCTCTCTCATGGTATAATGCAAAGGACGTAACGCCAGTTATTAACAGTAGTTTAATAGCTGTCATTATTCGAACATGTGGGGCCAATCAAAGACATTTTCACCCGGCCCGTCGTGAGTAGCTTCGCCACTGCGCTATCTTTTGTGTAAATTGATAAATTGCTTTTTCGTGTACTCATCTTCATCTACAGCCGTCTTTATAATTAAATGGGTTTGTTTTTTTTGTAAGCTGTGAATTCATTAATTTGTGTGACTTGTGAAACGTATGACATTTTATTAGAAATTCAGAGGTTGTCATGGAGATAGCTTGGCGCTGGCACGACAGAAAAAGTGATTGACTTGGCAAATTTGACAAATGTCAACGGTGATGACGTCATCGTAACAATGGGCTTGTATTGATATATAATCGTATCGACAGACGTGAAGCTCATTTCTGCAAGTTGCGGTATGGAACAAGCTTCGAAAGGAAAACAGGTAGGCTACATTTACTAACAAAGCATTTTATGTCATTTTATTTTAGTCATTCGACTCTTGACAATTGTGGTTATGGTGTACTCTGCTTACTGTAACTCTCAACTTTACTGTAACTCTCAAATAAGAAGGGTGTGAAATCAGGCTTACTTAACATGGCACTGCAATACAACTGTTGAATTCACCTAAAAATTGACCAAATGTGCACAAAATGCAGTTTTTACAGTATGTATGCATATAGCTGAGTTGCTTCTTTTTCAGAAGAACGCCTCCTTGGCTCCTGAGACAATGGGGATACCCCCTAAATCAGCCAAGCATCCTCATCCACCAGTGGGAAGGCCTCCTCAGATTTTGAGAAAGACTCCTGAGAATACTCGGAGCAGATTGGCTGCAATGACCAAACTTCCTGTTTTACCTGGGGTTGGCCTCACGTTGACCAGGTTACGCCTGGGTGAAACGGTAGGCCCTGTGACACACTACACCTCATTTCAGATCAGAATATTGCCAATGAAAGTAAAGGTAGACATGTAGGCTCTGTACAGAAACAGCCCCATGTCCCTATTCCCCAAGACAGTTGTGTATATTTGAAAGGACTGGATAGGTATAAGCAAGGCCCTGTCCAGTAACATAGCCACTACTCTCAAGACATGAGTACATCTGAAATGACTGGGTAGTCATAAACAAGATGGCAAGTAGATTACACCTATTCTGTCGTAGGACATGTTTTAGTTACTAACATCTTGTTTTACAGCTATCTGATCCAGTCAGCAGGTCTCTGTGGATTGAGACTCAGTCTAGTGTTTTATTACTTGGTAAAAATGCAATTAGACCATCTGCGAAAGAGGAAATTACAGTACATGCTTTATCAGATTCAGATTAGCTTCACAATCCTTCTTTAAAAAGACATGATGGTCAGAGCAAAATCCAAGGGCCAAACTCATCATGTTTTACCAGCTTTCCCCTGATCTAGGCCTATCAGAGCAGTTAGAGAATAATAAAGAAAGATTGCCTTTTAAAAGTGACCCTCTTACTTACCAAGGGCCAGACTGTGGTGCAGTAAAAGTAAACTACTAATGTCATTCCTCCAGTTGTTCCAGCCAACAACCGATTTCAACCTCAGTGACCCCAACTGTCACATTATAAGGCCCAGTTACAGCAGCTTGCATGACCCAAACCTCAATGATTACTACCATAAGAAGGACATGCATGACAAGTTGAAGAAGCAAAACTTCATCACGGAAGATGACAAAGTAAGTTCATGTGATGCGTATTACTCCTTACCATTGTAAGGTGAAACTGAACTTAATTAATGATGTTTCAGGATACACTTTAATCCAGACCATATTTATTTCTCACATTATGTGGTATCTTCCCAAGGTTGTATGCTCGTTGAAGGAGTACAACACCTTCAAACAGTACCTGGATACTGTTAAAACTGACCTTGACAAATCCTTCAGAATACAGATGGTAATGTTCAGTGTTCTATAATAAACATTTAGTCGAGATCACACATGAAGTAACTTGATTGTAGACATTTTAAATAATCGCTCAAATAATCTCCGTAACATGCCCTTTCCTCATGTTGGTACATACAGTATCTAAAATATGCAAATACAGTTTTTACTTTATCATATTTCAGAAGGAACACATGATGAATCTAGTGAAGCTGCAAGGGGAAGGCCAGATTGCTGAGAATGTTACTCTGGCTGACATGAGAGAGTTTCTGTTGGAGGAAGGAGCTAAGAAACTGAAGCAACTTCAGTCGACCAGTGATTCCAGGTGGGCAGGATGTACATTTGTGACCACATCCCCATTGTGATGAATGATTCAAACTTGGACTGAATCTGTATAGCCTCTTATGAATGTATTTTGTTCTGTGTTGGAAATGTCCAGTAAATGATTTGTTGAATTCAGTGATAGGGACAGGGGACAGAAAGATGGCCTGCAAACTGCATCATGTGTCACACAGACAGAGGACGTTCTCTGTAAACAGCTGGTAGGGATGTTAAGGAGAGCAAACACTGTTAGAGATTTGAGATTTGATAATGACATGAAAATGACAGTTCCTTGATCTTATGCAATTGCTTTGAAATGACCATGTACTCTAAGAGTAGTATTAAACTCCTGTTCCTATGCGATGCAGTATGAGGAGCGATCTCGGCTCAAACTCATTGAAAAGGATGTACAGCAAGAGGTCAACAAGGCAAGGTACCTGAAGGAGGTCAAAGACCAGCAGGACAGCAAGGTAAAATGTTACACTTTTATATTTTACAAAGCCCCCAAAAACATATTAAAAACTAACAGCATATCCAGCTTCAATAATTCAGAGATGTATGGAATGATAGAACCAACACATCTGTTTTAAGCCATGGAAGCTGTGTACAAATGTCAATGTTTTTACCCTAGAACAATAAACCTTTAGTATTTTTGCACTTCAATGTCACAAGAAGGGTGATAGCTTATGTGGCAGCTAAGTTGACAAGTTCCAATTCAATAACCTTGTTTTTACCTTGGACATATCCAAATAATGTTTCTCCTCACAGAAAAAAAGTATGTACGAACTAAAACAAGCCATTCAGCAGAGAAAAATGCAAGAGATGGTGAATAACATCCATGACTATAAAATAATGACAGAAGCCAGTAGCAATGGCAAAAGGCTCCTGGAACAACTATATGAAACACCACAACTTGGTAAGATTCATGGGAAGAAGTCATGGGATTTGGGGTTGAAAGTTTCAAGACTATACTTATCTATACTTATCTATACTGTGAAAAAGATTGTTTCACTGGCAGGTAAGTCAATTTCACTGACAAAGTATCGTAACTAATACATATATATTCACTGCCTATTGTTTTTGAGGGGCATTTCTGTAATTCTGTAATGTATGGTGGCCACAGTATTGACATGTTCATTGCCAATTAATAATAGATTGTGAATATATGTCATTTGACATTTTCTGTATTTGTAGGGATGACTCCAATGGATGAGCATTGCCTGCTCCAAAGCAGACGAACCCTGGAACGCCTTGCACCTCTGCCCAGCAACGCCAGAGTGAAGGTGGAGAAGGCGAACAAGACAGAGCAGGTACAGATGAAATAACATTGTTGGTATTTTTAGGGTCAGGGTTAGTATATTGATGTTACTCATTATACACTTTCAAGGTCACACTTTGCATTACATTGCCTCTTTAACTGTGTAACAACTTGATAATTACACTAGTAACAACATTGTATTAATAAGCTGTTACCTAGTACCTTTTTTGTTTTAAGGGGTAGAATAGATTTGAAATTAGTAAATAGGATTGGGGAACATGAAAAGAAAATAATAATTATACTTCTACTTACAGCCTAAAATTATTCAAGGCAAGAAAATAAGACAATCAGAGAGGAAGAGTTCTAAAGGACCTGTCGTGAGGCTCCCCAGTTACCCAATACTGGCGAAGACTCTGAAATCAGGCGCCTTCACCAAAGCAACGTGTCAGACGCAGCTAAAATCAGTTGTCAGGCATGCTGTCCTAGACCATCTAGGTACAAAGGGCGTCAGGAGGCGGCTAGCTGAGTCAATCAAGTGTGAGGTGAAACTCAAGACTTCGGCACGAGGGTCGAAACCAGCAGCACAACGGGCTTGCAGTGCCAGAATTGCTTCTGACATGCTCAAGTGTGTTTCTCGGGTTGTCAATCCATTTAAACCCAGCGACGAGCCCGTCTGCAGGATTCTCGGGGGGAATAAAGATAAAAAGCCCAGCGGTCAATCGGATGATCCATCATCCATGGATGAAGAAAAGCTCAACAGCTATGTGACGACGTTGATCACCGGTATTTTGGAGGAGGTCAAGCAGCAAGTCATCGTAAAGGTTCAACAGGTCTGCCCTAAAGTATTTCAAGTGGCCACTGCAAAGGCAAGCAAAACTGCCCTGGATGTGGTCACCAATATGCTGGAGGATGTGAAGGACCATGTAATGCAGGGCAACATTGGACTAAACACATTTTTTGATGTTGAAGCGGTAAATCCAGAGCCATTTGACAGCCAATCTCCTACGATGTCGGCTTTAGAGGTGGCACATGCTGAGATGGAGGAGGCCGGGCTCCAGTCCGAGCTAGACGATGGACATCCAGGGACCTGGATGTCATCAAAAAACATGGACTACATTGCCACAGGCCTCATGGAAAGTGTGTTTAATAACATACTGGATCAGGACCTCGTACTGCTTCAGGAGCCCGGCACATTGGTCTCACATGAAGTCTCTGTGCCCCCAACAGATGGAGAGATGTCTAACTCTGTGGTTAGTCAAGGTTCTTTAAAACCACCCTCCCCAGTCAATTGTGTGACTTCCCTTAAAGACAAATTTGTTTCCCTCAATGATTTGACGAAATCCGCAGGCAATGATCATTTTGCATGCGGCAGAGGCCTCTTCTCTGCACTCCCTACTTTTCCTTTAAAGGGAAAAGTTACTGAACAGATTTCATATTCGAAGGGGTCTGTGTCCATGGAAGAGCAGCTACGGTCCATCTCCCCATCACCCAATGTGACTGAAGCAGAGAGTCAGAGGATATCTGACACAGATGAAGAGGACGGGAAATCCACATCCCCAGTGCCGCTCCAACTGTCGTCCACCATGTCGGTCCTGGATGTTAACCGGCTCCTCACCCCAGGCAGACAGGAGAAGCTGGGGTTGCCATGGCGACCAACGCATCACCTGATAGATAACCCGGGTGTCCCTCCAAAGAAGGTGAAAATTCACACCGTCTATAGAAACCCCCTTTTCTTCCCCACTGAGGCCGTGCAATCAACCAGTACGTCCTCGTCTGATGGAGAATCCTCTACTCCAGAGAAGGCCCTGAGTCAGGCTGGCTCAGATGAGGAAGGAGTCGATGAGAACATGCTGGCCTGGATGACCTCCCTTCGGGACACCCTCAACGCATTTCCGCCCATTGCACCTACCCCACCCACCTCACACCCTCCTTCACGCCGTGGTTTATCTACCAGAAGAAGAACTGTCTCCAGAACCTCACCTCAGAGAAAGAGTGAGAACTGAGAGGGACTCGGTTGCCTGTATTATTTTGAATTGCATTGACATAATGTAAAAATATATTCAAAATGAAAGAGAACACCCTGTCCAGTTCTTTTCAGTCTTTCTGATATTTGTCCTTACGATGTCCATCTTGGCCTTTCTCACAGTTGCCTCTTCAATGTAACATGTACATTTCATACACAGTTGCTCCTCTGTTCACTATACATTGCAGATAGATAGATATTTATATTCGATACAAAAACATATGTTTTTAAGTTAGATATTTTGAGTTGTCAATAGCTGAAAAAGACCGGAAATTCAATTGAGCGCCATAACTCAAAATATGACTGTTAGTACAGTAGCTTTGTTAGGCTACTGTACTTCAAACAACATATGTTACACTCAGCACTGGACATGTTGTTTAGGATTCACACCTTAATGGGATTGATTAGAGACTCCGTTTTGGCAAGTAGATATCTTGGTCATCTCAGGCCATGAGTAAACCATTTCAACAACAGCTTTGAACAATACCATTACAATATAATGTTAATACACTTAAGTATATGTAAAGTAATTTGCATATAACCCAGCATTTCTGTCTAAAATGTAAGTTTTGGTTAACAATAGCACTTACAGTTTGCTTATTTATTGGATTCAATGCTCATTTTGAGATTGGATTATGTATTAACAGTGCTAACCTTCAGTTTTGTGCATTTAGTTGCCAACTGTAACATAACACAACTGCAACATAACACAAACACAAGGTATGGCAGGTAGTCACATATTAACGTGAACATCCTATGGGCTTACTTGCTTGGAGGTTGGCCTTGTTTAGAGGTTGAGTTACTGAATTGAATGGAAACATGTCATATCCCCCTCAAACATAATTGGGACTGAATGGTTGAATATTTAAAACCAAAAAAGCAATTTAACAGTATGAGTACTTATTCAGGATCAAAAACTATGTTTTAAATGAGAAGTTATGGCTTGTCAAAAGCTGCAAAATACAGGAAATTCAAAATGAGCATCACCACCCATAACGTCACCTATGCACTAACAAGGTTTTCCAGCACGCAGCTTTAATGTTGTGTTAATGTTACTGTATGTTGGTCTACTGTACTTCAAACAACATGTACTCACCACTGGGCAGGATGCTTAGGATTCAAAGCTTCTCTCGAACAGCCTAATTCATCCTCTTCAGAGTGATGGTACACACCCATAGAGGACAGACTGCATACAGAAGAATATGCAGGTCAGTGCTTCATTGAACAGGTCTGTTGTGCCCCACCTAAAACCTAAGTCCATCATGGAAACTCATTTGGGGGCTTCTGCCCACCTACTTAAGATAAAAAGCTGTGTGCTGTAAATTTGTAAATGTTGTTAATATTTTGCTATTTTGTACATTTGCTGTCAATATTTGCTATTGTTTTTTATGTCCATGCAGCAACCTCACCAAGTAAATTTCCTTTATGTGCAAATATACTTGGCCAAATAAAAGAATTCTGATTCTGAAACACGAACGCATGTATATGTTTGTTGGTTTACACACATAGGCCTCATTTCTTTGTTTATGATACTAGAACGTAAGCCTATCCCTATTCTAATTGTAACATGACCACACTTATTGTGAAACAGAAGGGAAAACATTGTTATCCTAGTAAAGGCATCCCTTTCATTCATGTCATTATGATTATCTGCAATAGCGTTCACATAACGTAGCTAGCAAGCTATAGCTAGTCCAGGCGAAAGCTAAGCATTTACTAAACCATATAGTTTATTGGTTTGATTCCAGCGAATATCGTAGCCAATCTCTCATCCATCCATCCATCCACGTCTTGAAACTACTACTATTGAGTGGAGGGCAGCACGTTCAAAAGCCGTCACAACATAGCAATGTTTCTGTATCTGCAGCTTAGTTAGACTAGCATTCATACATTTAGCATTTAGCATTCATACATTTAATAACTGTATTAACTGTAACTGTATTAACTACGAACTTAACTCGGTCTCGATGCAATGCTCTGGGACATAATCGGTTATTATGTAGAAATTGCTGTTGGTCTGACTAGAGAAATGTCATAGGTATGTCATGAGGCACCTGGTAAACGGAAACAGCTGAACTAATTGTTACAATATTCAGTCAGCACCTTATATATATATAAAGGATAACCAACGAAAAGAAAACTAATCAACGACGTGGAGGTGTAAATCGGCCCGAGGCTTGGCGGGAGTAACGTTCACCTTCGGCTGAGTCTCGGACCGTTTTACGCCTCTACGGCGTTGATTATTCCTACATAATTCCCACTATGTCCACTTAGAACACAATCACAATAAATGTCACTCGAACGAAGGTAATGGAATCCAAGATCTGTTGTGTATCTTGTGAAGCCATCAGATACAAGGGATGTTTCTCTGTACAGCTGTCCAACGTGGCTGGAAATGGTACATCCTTTGCTGCCCCCTTGTGGTAAAAGGTGGACCCGACAACTTAAAATGGCTTAGGCTACACACCCAAACTGTATATTGTGGCCTGGTGGTTTTTGCTCTGACATGCACTGTCAACTGTGGGACCTTATATAGACAGGTGTGTGCCGTTCCAAATCATGTTCTATCAATTGAATTTACCACAGGTGGACTCCAATCAAGTCATAGAAACATCTCAAGGATGATAAATGGAAACAGGATTCACCGGGGTTCAATTTCGAGTGTCATAGCAAAGGGTCTGAATACTTATGTAAATGTGATACTTCAGTTTTTTATTTTGAATAAATTAGCAAACATTTCTAAAAACCTGTTTTCACTTTGTCATTATGGGGTATTGTGTGTAGATTGATGAGGAAAAAAATGAATTTAATCCATTTTAGAATAAAGCTGTAACATAACAAAACGTGGAAAAAGTTAAGGGGTCCGAATACTTTAGAATGCATGTATGTTTAGAAGAGGAGCGCTTGCGAGCATTTCAACGTCCTTTCACTCACTCCACTGTATCCCAGTATATATATATCAATTAATGACCAAAAACTATGTTTTAAGTGAGAAGTTATGGCTTGTCAAAAGCCGCAAAAGACAGGACATTCAAAAATGAGCACCACCACCCATAACTATGCACTAACAAGGTTTTCTAGCACACAGCTTTGATACCAAGTTATAGTGCTGTATGTTGTACTTCAAAAAACATGTAGGCCTACTCAGCACTGGGCAGGTTGCTTAGGATTCAAAGTTTCTCCCAAACAGCCTAATTCATACTCTTAGAGTATGTGTTCTTCAAGATAGTGATTTATATTTTTGCATGATACAATACAAGTTCCTTTTTATTGCCACACAACCTAAGTTAGTGGAGTTTGTTTTCAGTACAGTATGGTGGGGAACTCTGACATACACTACAATGAACAGAAGAAAGACAACACAACACAGTCCAATGCACTGTAAATTGCACTCGGTCCATGGTTTTTACACCGGAAGGTGATCTGCTGATAAATTACCAAAAATGTGATCCCATCACTATTTAATAAATCTATCAGAAAAGCAAAAACATTTAAGAACTAGGCCTATTCATAAATATGACAGTGGATGACATGTTTGGATATAAAACAAAACTTCAGCGACAATACTGTAGGTGAGAAACATGCAACAATAGGCCCGTGAGATAGACATAATATTACGGATTTACATAATATGATGATAATATGGCGATAAATCCAGGCAGTCAGACTCGAAGTTTGGACAATATAAATAGTGAAGTGACCCGCTGACCAATCGATCGTATCGTTTCTTTCTTTAAGTGATCGATGAAAACATCGAGGTCAGGGCATAGACTTTTACTCGAGGCCAGTCTCGAAAGCGAACTATGGAAGAAAAAAAATACGAAAAGAAGATGCCATTCAAATTCAGACATAACTAAAAGAGACTAAAAGAGAACAGCTCGTGTTGTTTTAAAGTGTAGCTGCTTGTACCACACTAATAGCAACGACTGAGAACCTCAGAGACAGGGATTTGGACTTGAAAGTCGATGATTTTGCTGAACACAAGGCGCTTCAAATGAGTGAATAGTAGGCATCTTTTCGTAGCGGATGGGAGGGGATTGTTGATATAGCCTATCTCATGGTATAATGCAAAGGACGTAACGCCAGTTATTAACAGTAGTTTAATAGCTGTCATTATTCGAACATGTGGGGCCAATCAAAGACATTTTCACCCGGCCCGTCGTGAGTAGCTTCGCCACTGCGCTATCTTTTGTGTAAATTGATAAATTGCTTTTTCGTGTACTCATCTTCATCTACAGCCGTCTTTATAATTAAATGGGTTTGTTTTTTTTGTAAGCTGTGAATTCATTAATTTGTGTGACTTGTGAAACGTATGACATTTTATTAGAAATTCAGAGGTTGTCATGGAGATAGCTTGGCGCTGGCACGACAGAAAAAGTGATTGACTTGGCAAATTTGACAAATGTCAACGGTGATGACGTCATCGTAACAATGGGCTTGTATTGATATATAATCGTATCGACAGACGTGAAGCTCATTTCTGCAAGTTGCGGTATGGAACAAGCTTCGAAAGGAAAACAGGTAGGCTACATTTACTAACAAAGCATTTTATGTCATTTTATTTTAGTCATTCGACTCTTGACAATTGTGGTTATGGTGTACTCTGCTTACTGTAACTCTCAACTTTACTGTAACTCTCAAATAAGAAGGGTGTGAAATCAGGCTTACTTAACATGGCACTGCAATACAACTGTTGAATTCACCTAAAAATTGACCAAATGTGCACAAAATGCAGTTTTTACAGTATGTATGCATATAGCTGAGTTGCTTCTTTTTCAGAAGAACGCCTCCTTGGCTCCTGAGACAATGGGGATACCCCCTAAATCAGCCAAGCATCCTCATCCACCAGTGGGAAGGCCTCCTCAGATTTTGAGAAAGACTCCTGAGAATACTCGGAGCAGATTGGCTGCAATGACCAAACTTCCTGTTTTACCTGGGGTTGGCCTCACGTTGACCAGGTTACGCCTGGGTGAAACGGTAGGCCCTGTGACACACTACACCTCATTTCAGATCAGAATATTGCCAATGAAAGTAAAGGTAGACATGTAGGCTCTGTACAGAAACAGCCCCATGTCCCTATTCCCCAAGACAGTTGTGTATATTTGAAAGGACTGGATAGGTATAAGCAAGGCCCTGTCCAGTAACATAGCCACTACTCTCAAGACATGAGTACATCTGAAATGACTGGGTAGTCATAAACAAGATGGCAAGTAGATTACACCTATTCTGTCGTACGACATGTTTTAGTTACTAACATCTTGTTTTACAGCTATCTGATCCAGTCAGCAGGTCTCTGTGGATTGAGACTCAGTCTAGTGTTTTATTACTTGGTAAAAATGCAATTAGACCATCTGCGAAAGAGGAAATTACAGTACATGCTTTATCAGATTCAGATTAGCTTCACAATCCTTCTTTAAAAAGACATGATGGTCAGAGCAAAATCCAAGGGCCAAACTCATCATGTTTTACCAGCTTTCCCCTGATCTAGGCCTATCAGAGCAGTTAGAGAATAATAAAGAAAGATTGCCTTTTAAAAGTGACCCTCTTACTTACCAAGGGCCAGACTGTGGTGCAGTAAAAGTAAACTACTAATGTCATTCCTCCAGTTGTTCCAGCCAACAACCGATTTCAACCTCAGTGACCCCAACTGTCACATTATAAGGCCCAGTTACAGCAGCTTGCATGACCCAAACCTCAATGATTACTACCATAAGAAGGACATGCATGACAAGTTGAAGAAGCAAAACTTCATCACGGAAGATGACAAAGTAAGTTCATGTGATGCGTATTACTCCTTACCATTGTAAGGTGAAACTGAACTTAATTAATGATGTTTCAGGATACACTTTAATCCAGACCATATTTATTTCTCACATTATGTGGTATCTTCCCAAGGTTGTATGCTCGTTGAAGGAGTACAACACCTTCAAACAGTACCTGGATACTGTTAAAACTGACCTTGACAAATCCTTCAGAATACAGATGGTAATGTTCAGTGTTCTATAATAAACATTTAGTCGAGATCACACATGAAGTAACTTGATTGTAGACATTTTAAATAATCGCTCAAATAATCTCCGTAACATGCCCTTTCCTCATGTTGGTACATACAGTATCTAAAATATGCAAATACAGTTTTTACTTTATCATATTTCAGAAGGAACACATGATGAATCTAGTGAAGCTGCAAGGGGAAGGCCAGATTGCTGAGAATGTTACTCTGGCTGACATGAGAGAGTTTCTGTTGGAGGAAGGAGCTAAGAAACTGAAGCAACTTCAGTCGACCAGTGATTCCAGGTGGGCAGGATGTACATTTGTGACCACATCCCCATTGTGATGAATGATTCAAACTTGGACTGAATCTGTATAGCCTCTTATGAATGTATTTTGTTCTGTGTTGGAAATGTCCAGTAAATGATTTGTTGAATTCAGTGATAGGGACAGGGGACAGAAAGATGGCCTGCAAACTGCATCATGTGTCACACAGACAGAGGACGTTCTCTGTAAACAGCTGGTAGGGATGTTAAGGAGAGCAAACACTGTTAGAGATTTGAGATTTGATAATGACATGAAAATGACAGTTCCTTGATCTTATGCAATTGCTTTGAAATGACCATGTACTCTAAGAGTAGTAGTAAACTCCTGTTCCTATCCAATGCAGTATGAGGAGCGATCTCGGCTCAAACTCATTGAAAAGGATGTGCAGCAAGAGGTCAACAAGGCAAGGTACCTGAAGGAGGTCAAAGACCAGCAGGACAGCAAGGTAAAATGTTACACTTTTATATTTTACAAAGCTCCCAAAAACGTATTAAAAACTAACAGCACATCCAGCTTCAATAATTCAGAGATGTATGGAATGATAGAACCAACACATCTGTTTTAAGCCATGGAAGCTGTGTACAAATGTCATTGTTTTTACCCTAGAACAATAAACATTTAGTATTTTTGCACTTCAATGTCACAAGAAGGGTGATAGCTTATGTGGCAGCTAAGTTGACAAGTTCCAATTCAATAACCTTGTTTTTACCTTGGACATATCCAAATAATGTTTCTCCTCACAGAAAAAAAGTATGTACGAACTAAAACAAGCCATTCAGCAGAGAAAAATGCAAGAGATGGTGAATAACATCCATGACTATAAAATAATGACAGAAGCCAGTAGCAGTGGCAAAAGGCTCCTGGAACAACTATATAAAACACCACAACTTGGTAAGATTTCACGTTAAGTCATGGGATTTGGGGTTGAAAGTTTCAAGACCATTTAAAATCAACATGTAAAACAAAATCACATCAATTATCTATACTGTGAAAAAGATTGTTTCACTGGCAGGTAAGTCAATTTCACTGACAAAGTATCGTAACTAATACATATATATTCACTGCCTATTGTTTTTGAGGGGCATTTCTGTAATTCTGTAATGTATGGTGGCCACAGTATTGACATGTTCATTGCCAATTAATAATAGATTGTGAATATATGTCATTTGACATTTTCTGTATTTGTAGGGATGACTCCAATGGATGAGCATTGCCTGCTCCAAAGGAGACGAACCCTGGAACGCCTTGCACCTCTGCCCAGCAACGCCAGAGTGAAGGTGGAGAAGGCGAACAAGACAGAGCAGGTACAGATGAAATAACATTGTTGATATTTTTAGGGTCAGGGTTAGTATATTGATGTTACTCATTATACACTTTCAAGGTCACACTTCGCATTACATTGCTTCTTTGTTGTGTAACAACTTGATAATTACACTAGTAACAACATTGTATTAATAAGCTGTTACCTAGTACCTTTTTTGTTTTAAGGGGTAGAATAGATTTGGAATTAGTAAATAGGATTGGGGAACATGAAAAGAAAATAATAATTATACTTCTACTTACAGTCTAAAATTATTCAAGGCAAGAAAATAAGACAATCAGAGAGGAAGAGTTCTAAAGGACCTGTCGTGAGGCTCCCCAGTTACCCAATACTGGCGAAGACTCTGAAATCAGGCGCCCTCACCAAAGCAACGTGTCAGACGCAGCTAAAATCAGTTGTCAGGCATGCTGTCCTAGACCATCTAGGGACAAAGGGCGTCAGGAGGAGGCTAGCTGAGTCAATCAAGTGTGAGGTGAAACTCAAGACTTCGGCACGAGGGTCGAAACCAGCAGCACAACAGGCTTGCAGTGCCAGAATTGCTTCTGACATGCTGAAGTGTGTTTCTCGGGTTGTCAATCCATTTAAACCCAGCGACGAGCCCGTCTGCAGGATTCTCGGGGGGAATAAAGATAAAAAGCCCAGCGGTCAATCGGATGATCCATCATCCATGGATGAAGAAAAGCTCAACAGCTATGTGACGACGTTGATCGCCGGTATTTTAGAGGAGGTCAAGCAGCAAGTCATCGTAAAGGTTCAACAGGTCTGCCCTAAAGCATTTCAAGTGGCCACTGCAAAGGCAAGCAAAACTGCCCTGGATGTGGTTACCAATATGCTGGAGGATGTGAAGGACCATGTAATGCAGGGCAACATTGGACTAAACACATTTTTGGATGTTGAAGCGGTAAATCCAGAGCCATTTGACAGCCAACCTCCTACGATGTCGGCTTTAGAGGTGGCACATGCTGAGATGGAGGAGGCCGGGCTCCAGTCCGAGCTAGACGATGGACATCCAGGGACCTGGATGTCATCAAAAAACATGGACTACATTGCCACAGGCCTCATGGAAAGTGTGTTTAATAACATACTGGATCAGGACCTCGTACTGCTTCAGGAGCCCGGCACATTGGTCTCACATGAAGTCTCTGTGCCCCCAACAGATGGAGAGATGTCTAACTCTGTGGTTATTCAAGGTTCTTTAAAACCACCCTCCCCAGTCAATTGTGTGACTTCCCTTAAAGACAAATATGTTTCCCTCAATGATTTGACGAAATCCGCAGGCAATGATCATTTTGCATGCAGCAGAGGCCTCTTCTCTGCACTCCCTAATTTTCCTTTAAAGGGAAAAGTTACTGAACAGACTTCATATTCGAAGGGGTCTGTGTCCATGGAAGAGCAGCTACGCTCCATCTCCCCATCACCCAATGTGACTGAAGCAGAGAGTCAGAGGATATCTGACACAGATGAAGAGGACGGGAAATCCACATCCCCAGTGCCGCTCCAACTGTCGTCCACCATGTCGGTCCTGGATGTTAACCGGCTCCTCACCCCAGGCAGACAGGAGAAGCTGGGGTTGCCATGGCGACCAACGCATCACCTGATAGATAACCCGGGTGTCCCTCCAAAGAAGGTGAAAATTCACACCGTCTATAGAAACCCCCTTTTCTTCCCCACTGAGGCCGTGCAATCGACCAGTACGTCCTCGTCTGATGGAGAATCCTCTACTCCAGAGAAGGCCCTGAGTCAGGCTGGCTCAGATGAGGAAGGAGTCGATGAGAACATGCTGGCCTGGATGACCTCCCTTCGGGACACCCTCAACGCATTTCCGCCCATTGCACCTACCCCACCCACCTCACACCCTCCTTCACACCGTGGTTTATCTACCAGAAGAAGAACTGTCTCCAGAACCTCACCTCAGAGAAAGAGTGAGAACTGAGAAGGACTCAGTTGCTTGTATTATTTTGAATTGCATTGAAATAATGTAAAAATATATTCAAAATGAAAGAGAACACCCTGTCCAGTTCTTTTCAGTATTTCTGATATTTGTCCTTACTATGTACATCTTGGCCTTTCTCACAGTTGCCTCTTCAATGTAACATGTACATTTCATACACAGTTGCTCCTCTGTTCACTATACATTGCAGATAGATATATATTTATATTCGATACAAAAACATATGTTTTTAAGTTAGATATTTTGAGTTGTCAATAGCCGAAAAAGACCGGAAATTCAACTGAGCACCATAACTCAAAATATGACTGTTAGTACAGTAGCTTTGTTAGGCTACTGTACTTCAAACAACATAGTTACACTCAGCACTGGACATGTTGTTTAGGATTCACACCTTAATGGGATTGATTAGAGACTCCGTTTTGACAAGTAGATATCTTGGTCATCTCAGGCCATGGGTAAACCATTTCAACAACAGCTTTGAACAATACCATTACAATATAATATTAATACACTTAAGTATATGTAAAGTAATTTGCATTTAACCCAGCATTTCTGTCTAAAATGTAAGTTTTGGTTAATAATAGCACTTACAGTTTGCTTATTTTTTGGATTCAATGCTCATTTTGAGATTGGATTATGTATTAACAGTGCTAACCTTCAGTTTTGTGCATTTAGTTGCCAACTGTAACATAACACAAACACAAGGTATGGCAGGTAGTCACATATTAACGTGAACATCCTATGGGCTTACTTGCTTGGAGGTTGGCCTTGTTTAGAGGTTGAGTTACTGAATTGAATGGAAACATGTCATATCCCCCTCAAACATAATTGGGACTGAATGGTTGAATATTTAAAACCAAAAAAGCAATTTAACAGTATGAGTCCTTATTCAGGATCAAAAACTATGTTTTAAATGAGAAGTTATGGCTTGTCAAAAGCTGCAAAATACAGGAAATTCAAAATGAGCATCACCACCCATAACGTCACCTATGCACTAACAAGGTTTTCCAGCACGCAGCTTTAATGTTGTGTTAATGTTACTGTATGTTGGTCTACTGTACTTCAAACAACATGTACTCACCACTGGGCAGGATGCTTAGGATTCAAAGCTTCTCTCGAACAGCCTAATTCATCCTCTTCAGAGTGATGGTACACACCCATAGAGCAGCGTTTCCCAACCGCTGTGCCGCGAGAGATCGTTGGGTGTGCCGTGAGAAATTATCCAATTTCACTTTTTTTTAATTAACATTTATTAATTATTATCTGCAAATAATATGCCATTGTCGAGTGTCTGTGCTGTAATATAGTGACTGGCAGAGTAATGTAATATTCGTCCGGGTGGCAGCAGGTAGCTAATTGCCTCTTTCCTGCATAGAGACAAGAGAATTAGTGACGCATGCGACAGGTCGTGGTTGACAGTGATGGAGAAGTTTTTAAAATGGAAAAATGCAAACTCCGAACTGGGCCCTGGACAAGATTCTGACCCAGGTGAAGGCCCTAGTATGAGTGGTGGTAAAAAGAACACTGGCCTAGGCTACAGATTCCCAACCGTGATATGCTGACTGTGTAACGCATAAAATGGATTCATGTTGGAAATTGCTCATGGTCCCACATTTAAAAGTAAGAAGTTGTAAGGCAGTAGATTTTGACGAAACAATAAATAACACTAACCCTAACCCTACATTTTAAAAACTGTTCACTGGTGCAGGTGTACGCAACATACGTAACCTATTAGATATAGGAGCAAAACAATATTTGAAGCATTCAAACGATCTAAATGGCCACTTTATTGTCAATATACATTATTTTACACTTTGCAAAAAAATGACCACGTCATTTTAGAATATTGGCAAAGCGAGAACATTTTTAGCACTGCGTGGGGATTTGCTGGGCATTGTTGTCGTGACAACAGACGCAACAATGCCCCTACGTTTAATGCGCAATAAAAACATAATGATTCTAAAATAGTATTCAGACAAGACTGCTTTGATTTCACACTCAACTTTTCAACCGATTAATTAGCATGCCTTTATTCACAACAAATTAAAGATGGAGAGAGGAACGATTGTTGATCTGCTTAAATCAAAGGACAACACGATTTTTCACCTAAGACAGACCCTCCAAAATATGTCTACGGGAGACTTTATAGGTAACAATATGCAGATGTGTAGGCTCCAGATGGAGAGAAAGAGCAGAGAGATGACTGCACAGTACCATGCCGCTCTGAGTGAGAAGGACAAGAAGCTCTACTCTCTCCGGCAGCTCCTAGACAACCACCAGCTAAACGAGCAGAGAACCATCAGGGCCCTGGAGGATAGGTGGAAGAAGGAGAGAGAAGGTCTAGAGACGGGGAGGAGGCATGTTGTCGAGTGGGGACTCTCCACCTTCAAACAAAAAGATGACGTCATTCTTTCTCTTGGCCTCAAAGTGGAGTCCATTGAGAAGGAGGCCGAAGCTACCAAGGAGAGAGAGAGGAAATGGGTAGAGGAGAGGAGCGAAATGGAGAGCAGGGCGAGAGACGTAGAGGTGAGGGAGATATTCAGGGTCAAAGAGAAAGAGAAGCAAATCAACTATCTCCTTCAGGCTATGGAGAGGTCTAAAAGAAAACAGGACAAAATGGCCAAAGCCCACACAGACCTCCAGAACCTCTGTGCCTCACAGGAGAAGAACTGGAGAGCAGAAAGGGAGGAGATGGAGAGGCAGGCCAGAGAGGCAGAGCAGAGGAAGATGGAGGAGAGAAATGAGATGGCCACCCTCCAACAAACCCTGGAGTCTCTACAAACCCAACTGGATGACATGTCCAAGGCCCACGTGGACCTCCAGACCCTCTTAGCTGCTCAGCAGGAGGAACGGAGAATGGACAATAATGAGAAGACCAGAGAGATAGATAGTCTCAGCGAGGCCCTCTACTCTTCCCAACTCTACTCTGTTCAAATGGAAAAGTCCGCTAGCTGTCTCCGGGCCCTCTCTGTGAGAGAGAGGAAGGAGATGAGGGAGATGGAGAGGAGGATGAACAAGGCTGTGGAGAAGTGTCTGACCAAGGAGAAAGAAGTGGAGACCTTGGAAAGAGAGAGGGAGGAGCTGCGACAGCTGCAGAAGCTGAAGGACTGCGAGGATGAAAAGGAGAGACAGGAGATGAGAGATCAGCTCGCCATGAAGGCCATAGAGCTGGAGAAAGCTGAGAAAAAGGTACAGTACTGGCACTTCAATGAATCATTGGACTTATCTACATTACTTTAATGAAAACAGGGTCAAAAACAGTTGATCATCATGTTATAAAGCCCGAAGTTGTTGTCATTACGTGGTTTTGTACTTTAATACCATATCTCGTTTCAGATCCATTCAAGGAAAGGATTCATGAAGTTCTTCAAGCGACAGAACAGGGCCAACATCCCGGATGGAAAGAAAGTGAATGGCAGGAATGAGAGAGAGAAGAAAAAGAAGGAGTCCTGTTAAGGATGATTGCTGTCCTTCTTTTTATTTTTGCAAACCCCCCCCACCACCCCCACCCCCCCCACACACTTTTCCTACCTTCCCATCAACCCCCCCCCAGTCCCATCCTCCAGCCCCCCAGCCCTCCAGCTCCCTAGCCTCCTAGCTCCCTAGCCCCCTAGCTCCCTAGCCTCCAGCCCCTAGCCCCCAGCCCCCTAGCTCCCTAGCCTCCAGCCCTCCAGCCCCCAGCCCTCAGCCCCCAACTCTCTCTCCCTCCCCCCTCCTCCCTCTCTCCATCCCTAACCCTAACCCTAACCCTAACCCAATTCTCCTTATAGTCTTATTTTGATCCTTATAGCATTTTCTGTCAAATGGACTGAGATAAATAAACCATCTGATTATCTCCTAAACACCATGACTGAAGTACATCATTGACTTGTATTCTTTTTCCATTGTGTTTATCATCCACCCACTCTCATTCAAGTTCACTTTGTTCTAGCTTAGACTTCCACAGTCTCAATGTCTAGCTCTCATTTAGCCAGTCTGAGTAATGTGCGTGTGTGCATGCATGTGTGTGTGTGTGTGTGTGTGTGTGTGTGTGTGTTTGTTTGTGTATGTGTGTTTGCATTTTGGTAGACGTGTGTGTTTGTGTTTGTGTGTGTGTGTGTGTGTGTGTGTGTGTCTGTCGCTCTCCTTATGTTATGCCAACACACTTAAATATGACTAATACTGTAGGACTACACACAAGCTGCTGTTGTTATAGTTTATAACTTATTTATAACTCATTTTGACATTTTACATTTACACTTTAGCCATTCAACGCTCTTTTCTAGAGCCACGTATGCACAATAGGTGCAGTTGTCTAAAGTCAGTGAAACAATATATCACAATCATTGCAAGTAGGCTAATCATTGTGCACAAGTGCAGGTATTTATTAAGTGCAGGTCCCTCACAAGTAGGAAATGTTGGGAAGTGCAATGGTGGTTATTAGAACAGTGCCTCTACTCCCACTCTAGCAATCTGAATTCATCTACTGTAGGTGTAGTTGCGCAGATGTCTCACACGCGAAGCGTATGAAGAAACGCATGCCCTAATATCGGGACAGATTCGTAATTATTTGAGTTGAGTAGATTCTGCGATTACAACAGATTAATAAGGAGTTATTTGATTAGGATAGCAGTCTGTTGTATTGTAGCATACAAGTACCGTACGTGTACTATGCGTAGTCCTACTTTGAAGTCCCCGAACTCCGTGCATAAAAATATATCCAAATTACCAGTAGCCTAGAGGACAGACTGCATACAGAAGAATATGCAGGTCAGTGCTTCATTGAACAGGTCTGTTGTGCCCCACCTAAAACCTGAGTCCATCATGGAAGCCCATTTGGGGGCTTCTGCCCACCTACTTAAGACAAAAAGCTGTGTGCTGTAAATTTGTAAATTCTGTTAATATTTTGCTATTTTGTAAATTTTCTGGCAATACTTGCTATTGTTTTTTATGTCCATGCACCAACCTCACCAAGTCAATTTCCTGTATGTGCAAATATACTTATACCAAATAAAAGAATTATGATTCTGAAACACTAACGCAGGTATATGTTTGTTGGTTTACACACATAGGCCTCATTTATTTGTATATGATACTAGAACGTAAGCCTATTCTAATTGTAACATGACCACACGTATTGTGAAACAGAAGGGAAAACATTGTTATCCTCGTAAAGGCACCCCTTTCATTCATGTCATGATGATTATCTGCAATAGCGTTCACATAACGTAGCTAGCAAGCTAAAGCTAGTCCAGGCGATACAAGGGATATTTCTCTGTACAGCTGTCGAACGTGGCTGGAAATGGTACTTGCTTTGCTGCCCCCTTGTGGTAAAAGGTGGACCCGACAACTTAAAATGGGTTAGGCTTCACCCCCAAACTTTATATTGTGGCCTGGTGGTTTTTGCTCTGACATGCACTGTCAACTGTGGGACCTTATATAGACAGGTGTGTGCCATTCCAAATCATGTTCAATCAATTGAATTTACCACAGGTGGACTCCAATCAAGTCATAGAAACATCTCAAGGATGATCAATGGAAACAGGATCCACCAGGGTTCAATTTCGAGTGTCAGCAAAGGGTCTGAATACTTATGTAAATGTGATACTTCAGTTTGTTATTTTTAATAAATTAGCAAACATTTCTAAAAACCTGTTTTCACTTTGTCATTATGGGGTATTGTGTGTAGATTGATGAGGAAAAAAATGAATTTAATCCATTTTAGAATAAGACTGCAACATAACAAAACGTGGAAAAAGTTAAGGGGTCCGAATACTTTAGAATGCATGTATGTTTAGAAGAGGAGCGCTTGCGAGCATTTCACCGTACTTTCACTCACTCCACTGTATCCCAGTACATATAGCAATTAATGACCAAAAACTATGTTTTAAGTGAGAAGTTATGGCTTGTCAAAAGCCGCAAAAGACAGGACACTCAAAAATGAGCACAACCACCCATAACTATGCACTAACAAGGTTTTCTAGCACACAGCTTTGACACCAAGTTATAGTGTTGTATGTTTGTAATAATGTCCGTTGTACACAGAGGCAGACGCAGTATGTCGGTGAGGGATTTTGTCCCGTTTATTAGCATATATATATATATATAGCATATATATAGTCTTGGCTTTTCAGCCCGTCTCAACGCTTTCGCGACTTTCCAGTCGTCGTCTCGGGAAAAACCTCCTCTCGTTCCCAGCCCCTCTACTGAAATGACAAAGGAACACACATGTTAAGCACTAGCCAACGAGGCTTCATTTGCCACAGGTGTGCAACGAAGCCTCGCCGACACAACCCTGGCCACGGTCCTGTAGCTCCCTCTACAGGCCGAACGCTGCATGTCCCCCCACAATGTTGTACTTCAAAAAACATGTAGGCCTACTCAGCACTGGGCAGGTTGCTTCGGATTCAAAGCTTCTCCCAAACAGCCTAATTCATACTCTTAGAGTATGTGTTCTTCAAGATAGTGATTTATATTTTTCAATGATACAATACAAGTTCCTTTTTATTGCCACACAACCTAGTGTTAGTGGAGTTTGTTTTCAGTACAGTATGGTGGGGAACTCTGACATACACTACAATAAATAGAAGACAGACAACACAACACAGTCCAATGCACTGTAAATTGCACTCGGTCCATGGTATTTACACCGGAAGGTGATCTGCTGCTAAATTACAAAAATGTGATCCCATCACTATCCTGAGCATTAGCGATAAATCCAGGCAGTCAGACTCGAAGTTTGGACAATATAAATAGTGAAGTGACCCGCTGACCAATCGATCCTATCGTTTCTTTCTTTAAGTGATCGATGAAAACATCGAGGTCAGGGCATAGACTTTTACTCGAGTCCAGTCTAGAAAGCGAACTATGGAAAAGAAAATACGAAAAGAAGATGCCATTCAAATTCAGACATAACTAAAAGAGACTAAAAGAGAACAGCTCATGTTGTTTTAAAGTGTAGCTGCTTGTACCACACTAATAGCAACGACTGAGAACCTCAGAGACAGGGATTTGGACTTGAAAGTAGATGATTTTGCTGAACACAAGGCGCTTCAAATGAGTGAATAGTAGGCATCTTTTCGTAGCGGATGGGAGGGGATTGTTGATATTGCCTATCTCATGGTATAATGCAAAGGACGTAACGCCAGTTATTAACAGTAGTTTAATAGCTGTCATTATTCGAACATGTGGGGCCCATCAAAGACATTTTCACCCGGCCCGTCGTGAGTAGCTTCGCCACTGCGCTATCTCTTGTGTAAATTGATAAATTGCTTTTTCGTGTACTCATCTTCATCCACAGCCGTCTTTATAATTAAATGGAGTTATTTTTTTCTAAGCTGTGAATTCATTAATTTGTGTGACTTGTGAAACGTATGACATTTTATTAGAAATTCAGAGGTTGTCATGGAGATAGCTTGGCGCTGGCACGACAGAAAAAGTGATTGACTTGGCAAATTTGACAAATGTCAACGGTGATGACGTCATCGTAACAATGGGCTTGTATTGATATATAATCGTATCGACAGACGTGAAGCTCATTTCTGCAAGTTGCGGTATGGAACAAGCTTCGAAAGGAAAACAGGTAGGCTACATTTACTAACAAAGCATTTTATGTCATTTTATTTTAGTCATTCGACTCTTGACAATTGTGGTTATGGTGTACTCTGCTTACTGTAACTCTCAACTTTACTGTAACTCTCAAATAAGAAGGGTGTGAAATCAGGCTTACTTAACATGGCACTGCAATACAACTGTTGAATTCACCTAAAAATTGACCAAATGCCCATATGTGCACAAAATGCAGTTTTTACAGTATGTATGCATATAGCTGAGTTGCTTCTTTTTCAGAAGAACGCCTCCTTGGCTCCTGAGACAATGGGGATACCCCCTAAATCAGCCAAGCATCCTCATCCACCAGTGGGAAGGCCTCCTCAGATTTTGAGAAAGACTCCTGAGAATACTCGGAGCAGATTGGCTGCAATGACCAAACTTCCTGTTTTACCTGGGGTTGGCCTCACGTTGACCAGGTTACGCCTGGGTGAAACGGTAGGCCCTGTGACACACTACACCTCATTTCAGATCAGAATATTGCCAATGAAAGTAAAGGTAGACATGTAGGCTCTGTACAGAAACAGCCCCTAGTCCCTATTCCCCAAGACAGTTGTGTATATTTGAAAGGACTGGATAGGTATAAGCAAGGCCCTGTCCAGTAACATAGCCACTACTCTCAAGACATGAGTACATCTGAAATGACTGGGTAGTCATAAACAAGATGGCTAGCAGATTCCACCTATTCTGTCGTAGGACATGTTTTAGTTACTAACATCTTGTTTTACAGCTATCTGATCCAGTCAGCAGGTCTCTGTGGATTGAGACTCAGTCTAGTGTTTTATTACTTGGTAAAAATGCAATGAGACCATCTGCGAAAGAGGAAATTACAGTACACGCTTTATCAGATTCAGATTAGCTTCACAATCCTTCTTTAAAAAGACATGATAGGTTAAAGCAAAATCCAAGGGCCAAACTCCATCATGTTTTACCAGCTTTCCCCTCATCTAGGCCTATCAGAGCAGTTAGAGAATAATAAAGAAAGATTGCCTTTTAAAAGTGACCCTCTTACTTACCAAGGGCCAGACTGTGGTGCAGTAAAAGTAAACTACTAATGTCATTCCTCCAGTTGTTCCAGCCAACAACCGATTTCAACCTCAGTGACCCCAACTGTCACATTATGAGGCCCAGTTACAGCAGCTTGCATGACCCAAACCTCAATGATTACTACCATAAGAAGGACATGCATGACAAGTTGAAGAAGCAAAACTTCATCACGGAAGATGACAAAGTAAGTTCATGTGATGCGTATTACTCCTTACCATTGTAAGGTGAAACTGAACTTAATTAATGATGTTTCAGGATACACTTTAATCCAGACCATATTTATTTCTCACATAATGTGGTATCTTCCCAAGGTTGTATGCTCGTTGAAGGAGTACAACACCTTCAAACAGTACCTGGATACTGTTAAAACTGACCTTGACAAATCCTTCAGAATACAGATGGTAATGTTCAGTGTTCTAAAATAAACATTTAGTCGAGATCACACATGAAGTAACTTGATTATAGCCCTTTCCTCATGTTGGTACATACAGTATCTAAAATATGCAAATACAGTTTTTACTTTATCATATTTCAGAAGGAACACATGATGAATCTAGTGAAGCTGCAAGGGGAAGGCCAGATTGCTGAGAATGTTACTCTGGCTGACATGAGAGAGTTTCTGTTGGAGGAAGGAGCTAAGAAACTGAAGCAACTTCAGTCGACCAGTGATTCCAGGTGGGCAGGATGTACATTTGTGACCACATCCCCATTGTGATGAATGATTCAAACTTGGACTGAATCTGTATAGCCTCTTATGAATGTATTTTGTTCTGTGTTGGAAATGTCCAGTAAATGATTTGTTGAATTCAGTGATAGGGACAGGGGACAGAAAGATGGCCTGCAAACTGCATCATGTGTCACACAGACAGAGGACGTTCTCTGTAAACAGCTGGTAGGGATGTTAAGGAGAGCAAACACTGTTAGAGATTTGAGATTTGATAATGACATGAAAATGACAGTTCCTTGATCTTATGCAATTGCTTTGAAATGACCATGTACTCTAAGAGTAGTATTAAACTCCTGTTCCTATGCGATGCAGTATGAGGAGCGATCTCGGCTCAAACTCATTGAAAAGGATGTACAGCAAGAGGTCAACAAGGCAAGGTACCTGAAGGAGGTCAAAGACCAGCAGGACAGCAAGGTAAAATGTTACACTTTTATATTTTACAAAGCCCCCAAAAACATATTAAAAACTAACAGCACATCCAGCTTCAATAATTCAGAGATGTATGGAATGATAGAACCAACACATCTGTTTTAAGCCATGGAAGCTGTGTACAAATGTCAATGTTTTTACCCTAGAACAATAAACCTTTAGTATTTTTGCACTTCAATGTCACAAGAAGGGTGATAGCTTATGTGGCAGCTAAGTTGACAAGTTCCAATTCAATAACCTTGTTTTTACCTTGGACATATCCAAATAATGTTTCTCCTCACAGAAAAAAAGTATGTACGAACTAAAACAAGCCATTCAGCAGAGAAAAATGCAAGAGATGGTGAATAACATCCATGACTATAAAATAATGACAGAAGCCAGTAGCAATGGCAAAAGGCTCCTGGAACAACTATATGAAACACCACAACTTGGTAAGATTCATGGGAAGAAGTCATGGGATTTGGGGTTGAAAGTTTCAAGACTATACTTATCTATACTTATCTATACTGTGAAAAAGATTGTTTCACTGGCAGGTAAGTCAATTTCACTGACAAAGTATCGTAACTAATACATATATATTCACTGCCTATTGTTTTTGAGGGGCATTTCTGTAATTCTGTAATGTATGGTGGCCACAGTATTGACATGTTCATTGCCAATTAATAATAGATTGTGAATATATGTCATTTGACATTTTCTGTATTTGTAGGGATGACTCCAATGGATGAGCATTGCCTGCTCCAAAGGAGACGAACCCTGGAACGCCTTGCACCTCTGCCCAGCAACGCCAGAGTGAAGGTGGAGAAGGCGAACAAGACAGAGCAGGTACAGATGAAATAACATTGTTGGTATTTTTAGGGTCAGGGTTAGTATATTGATGTTACTCATTATACACTTTCAAGGTCACACTTTGCATTACATTGCCTCTTTAACTGTGTAACAATTTGATAATTACACTAATAACAACGTTGTATTAATAAGCTGTTAACTAGTACCTTTTTTGTTTTAAGGGGTAGAATAGATGTAGCTTTGAAATGAGTAAATAGGATTGGAGAACATGAAAAGAAAATAATAATTATACTTCTACTTACAGCCTAAAATTATTCAAGGCAAGAAAATAAGACAATCAGAGAGGAAGAGTTCTAAAGGACCTGTCGTGAGGCTCCCCAGTTACCCAATACTGGCGAAGACTCTGAAATCAGGCGCCTTCACCAAAGCAACGTGTCAGACGCAGCTAAAATCAGTTGTCAGGCATGCTGTCCTAGACCATCTAGGTACAAAGGGCGTCAGGAGGCGGCTAGCTGAGTCAATCAAGTGTGAGGTGAAACTCAAGACTTCGGCACGAGGGTCGAAACCAGCAGCACAACGGGCTTGCAGTGCCAGAATTGCTTCTGACATGCTGAAGTGTGTTTCTCGGGTTGTCAATCCATTTAAACCCAGCGACGAGCCCGTCTGCAGGATTCTCGGGGGGAATAAAGATAAAAAGCCCAGCGGTCAATCGGATGATCCATCATCCATGGATGAAGAAAAGCTCAACAGCTATGTGACGACGTTGATCACCGGTATTTTGGAGGAGGTCAAGCAGCAAGTCATCGTAAAGGTTCAACAGGTCTGCCCTAAAGTATTTCAAGTGGCCACTGCAAAGGCAAGCAAAACTGCCCTGGATGTGGTCACCAATATGCTGGAGGATGTGAAGGACCATGTAATGCAGGGCAACATTGGACTAAACACATTTTTTGATGTTGAAGCGGTAAATCCAGAGCCATTTGACAGCCAATCTCCTACGATGTCGGCTTTAGAGGTGGCACATGCTGAGATGGAGGAGGCCGGGCTCCAGTCCGAGCTAGACGATGGACATCCAGGGACCTGGATGTCATCAAAAAACATGGACTACATTGCCACAGGCCTCATGGAAAGTGTGTTTAATAACATACTGGATCAGGACCTCGTACTGCTTCAGGAGCCCGGCACATTGGTCTCACATGAAGTCTCTGTGCCCCCAACAGATGGAGAGATGTCTAACTCTGTGGTTAGTCAAGGTTCTTTAAAACCACCCTCCCCAGTCAATTGTGTGACTTCCCTTAAAGACAAATTTGTTTCCCTCAATGATTTGACGAAATCCGCAGGCAATGATCATTTTGCATGCGGCAGAGGCCTCTTCTCTGCACTCCCTACTTTTCCTTTAAAGGGAAAAGTTACTGAACAGATTTCATATTCGAAGGGGTCTGTGTCCATGGAAGAGCAGCTACGGTCCATCTCCCCATCACCCAATGTGACTGAAGCAGAGAGTCAGAGGATATCTGACACAGATGAAGAGGACGGGAAATCCACATCCCCAGTGCCGCTCCAACTGTCGTCCACCATGTCGGTCCTGGATGTTAACCGGCTCCTCACCCCAGGCAGACAGGAGAAGCTGGGGTTGCCATGGCGACCAACGCATCACCTGATAGATAACCCGGGTGTCCCTCCAAAGAAGGTGAAAATTCACACCGTCTATAGAAACCCCCTTTTCTTCCCCACTGAGGCCGTGCAATCAACCAGTACGTCCTCGTCTGATGGAGAATCCTCTACTCCAGAGAAGGCCCTGAGTCAGGCTGGCTCAGATGAGGAAGGAGTCGATGAGAACATGCTGGCCTGGATGACCTCCCTTCGGGACACCCTCAACGCATTTCCGCCCATTGCACCTACCCCACCCACCTCACACCCTCCTTCACGCCGTGGTTTATCTACCAGAAGAAGAACTGTCTCCAGAACCTCACCTCAGAGAAAGAGTGAGAACTGAGAGGGACTCGGTTGCCTGTATTATTTTGAATTGCATTGACATAATGTAAAAATATATTCAAAATGAAAGAGAACACCCTGTCCAGTTCTTTTCAGTCTTTCTGATATTTGTCCTTACGATGTCCATCTTGGCCTTTCTCACAGTTGCCTCTTCAATGTAACATGTACATTTCATACACAGTTGCTCCTCTGTTCACTATACATTGCAGATAGATAGATATTTATATTCGATACAAAAACATATGTTTTTAAGTTAGATATTTTGAGTTGTCAATAGCTGAAAAAGACCGGAAATTCAATTGAGCGCCATAACTCAAAATATGACTGTTAGTACAGTAGCTTTGTTAGGCTACTGTACTTCAAACAACATATGTTACACTCAGCACTGGACATGTTGTTTAGGATTCACACCTTAATGGGATTGATTAGAGACTCCGTTTTGGCAAGTAGATATCTTGGTCATCTCAGGCCATGAGTAAACCATTTCAACAACAGCTTTGAACAATACCATTACAATATAATGTTAATACACTTAAGTATATGTAAAGTAATTTGCATATAACCCAGCATTTCTGTCTAAAATGTAAGTTTTGGTTAACAATAGCACTTACAGTTTGCTTATTTATTGGATTCAATGCTCATTTTGAGATTGGATTATGTATTAACAGTGCTAACCTTCAGTTTTGTGCATTTAGTTGCCAACTGTAACATAACACAACTGCAACATAACACAAACACAAGGTATGGCAGGTAGTCACATATTAACGTGAACATCCTATGGGCTTACTTGCTTGGAGGTTGGCCTTGTTTAGAGGTTGAGTTACTGAATTGAATGGAAACATGTCATATCCCCCTCAAACATAATTGGGACTGAATGGTTGAATATTTAAAACCAAAAAAGCAATTTAACAGTATGAGTACTTATTCAGGATCAAAAACTATGTTTTAAATGAGAAGTTATGGCTTGTCAAAAGCTGCAAAATACAGGAAATTCAAAATGAGCATCACCACCCATAACGTCACCTATGCACTAACAAGGTTTTCCAGCACGCAGCTTTAATGTTGTGTTAATGTTACTGTATGTTGGTCTACTGTACTTCAAACAACATGTACTCACCACTGGGCAGGATGCTTAGGATTCAAAGCTTCTCTCGAACAGCCTAATTCATCCTCTTCAGAGTGATGGTACACACCCATAGAGGACAGACTGCATACAGAAGAATATGCAGGTCAGTGCTTCATTGAACAGGTCTGTTGTGCCCCACCTAAAACCTAAGTCCATCATGGAAACTCATTTGGGGGCTTCTGCCCACCTACTTAAGACAAAAAGCTGTGTGCTGTAAATTTGTAAATGTTGTTAATATTTTGCTATTTTGTACATTTGCTGTCAATATTTGCTATTGTTTTTTATGTCCATGCAGCAACCTCACCAAGTAAATTTCCTTTATGTGCAAATATACTTGGCCAAATAAAAGAATTCTGATTCTGAAACACGAACGCATGTATATGTTTGTTGGTTTACACACATAGGCCTCATTTCTTTGTTTATGATACTAGAACGTAAGCCTATCCCTATTCTAATTGTAACATGACCACACTTATTGTGAAACAGAAGGGAAAACATTGTTATCCTAGTAAAGGCATCCCTTTCATTCATGTCATTATGATTATCTGCAATAGCGTTCACATAACGTAGCTAGCAAGCTATAGCTAGTCCAGGCGAAAGCTAAGCATTTACTAAACCATATAGTTTATTGGTTTGATTCCAGCGAATATCGTAGCCAATCTCTCATCCATCCATCCATCCACGTCTTGAAACTACTACTATTGAGTGGAGGGCAGCACGTTCAAAAGCCGTCACAACATAGCAATGTTTCTGTATCTGCAGCTTAGTTAGACTAGCATTCATACATTTAGCATTTAGCATTCATACATTTAATAACTGTATTAACTGTAACTGTATTAACTACGAACTTAACTCGGTCTCGATGCAATGCTCTGGGACATAATCGGTTATTATGTAGAAATTGCTGTTGGTCTGACTAGAGAAATGTCATAGGTATGTCATGAGGCACCTGGTAAACGGAAACAGCTGAACTAATTGTTACAATATTCAGTCAGCACCTTATATATATATAAAGGATAACCAACGAAAAGAAAACTAATCAACGACGTGGAGGTGTAAATCGGCCCGAGGCTTGGCGGGAGTAACGTTCACCTTCGGCTGAGTCTCGGACCGTTTTACGCCTCTACGGCGTTGATTATTCCTACATAATTCCCACTATGTCCACTTAGAACACAATCACAATAAATGTCACTCGAACGAAGGTAATGGAATCCAAGATCTGTTGTGTATCTTGTGAAGCCATCAGATACATGGGATGTTTCTCTGTACAGCTGTCCAACGTGGCTGGAAATGGTACATCCTTTGCTGCCCCCTTGTGGTAAAAGGTGGACCCGACAACTTAAAATGGCTTAGGCTACACACCCAAACTGTATATTGTGGCCTGGTGGTTTTTGCTCTGACATGCACTGTCAACTGTGGGACCTTATATAGACAGGTGTGTGCCGTTCCAAATCATGTTCTATCAATTGAATTTACCACAGGTGGACTCCAATCAAGTCATAGAAACATCTCAAGGATGATAAATGGAAACAGGATTCACCGGGGTTCAATTTCGAGTGTCATAGCAAAGGGTCTGAATACTTATGTAAATGTGATACTTCCGTTTTTTATTTTGAATAAATTAGCAAACATTTCTAAAAACCTGTTTTCACTTTGTCATTATGGGGTATTGTGTGTAGATTGATGAGGAAAAAAATGAATTTAATCCATTTTAGAATAAAGCTGTAACATAACAAAACGTGGAAAAAGTTAAGGGGTCCGAATACTTTAGAATGCATGTATGTTTAGAAGAGGAGCGCTTGCGAGCATTTCAACGTCCTTTCACTCACTCCACTGTATCCCAGTATATATATATCAATTAATGACCAAAAACTATGTTTTAAGTGAGAAGTTATGGCTTGTCAAAAGCCGCAAAAGACAGGACATTCAAAAATGAGCACCACCACCCATAACTATGCACTAACAAGGTTTTCTAGCACACAGCTTTGATACCAAGTTATAGTGCTGTATGTTGTACTTCAAAAAACATGTAGGCCTACTCAGCACTGGGCAGGTTGCTTAGGATTCAAAGTTTCTCCCAAACAGCCTAATTCATACTCTTAGAGTATGTGTTCTTCAAGATAGTGATTTATATTTTTGCATGATACAATACAAGTTCCTTTTTATTGCCACACAACCTAAGTTAGTGGAGTTTGTTTTCAGTACAGTATGGTGGGGAACTCTGACATACACTACAATGAACAGAAGAAAGACAACACAACACAGTCCAATGCACTGTAAATTGCACTCGGTCCATGGTTTTTACACCGGAAGGTGATCTGCTGATAAATTACCAAAAATGTGATCCCATCACTATTTAATAAATCTATCAGAAAAGCAAAAACATTTAAGAACTAGGCCTATTCATAAATATGACAGTGGATGACATGTTTGGATATAAAACAAAACTTCAGCGACAATACTGTAGGTGAGAAACATGCAACAATAGGCCCGTGAGATAGACATAATATTACGGATTTACATAATATGATGATAATATGGCGATAAATCCAGGCAGTCAGACTCGAAGTTTGGACAATATAAATAGTGAAGTGACCCGCTGACCAATCGATCGTATCGTTTCTTTCTTTAAGTGATCGATGAAAACATCGAGGTCAGGGCATAGACTTTTACTCGAGGCCAGTCTCGAAAGCGAACTATGGAAGAAAAAAAATACGAAAAGAAGATGCCATTCAAATTCAGACATAACTAAAAGAGACTAAAAGAGAACAGCTCGTGTTGTTTTAAAGTGTAGCTGCTTGTACCACACTAATAGCAACGACTGAGAACCTCAGAGACAGGGATTTGGACTTGAAAGTCGATGATTTTGCTGAACACAAGGCGCTTCAAATGAGTGAATAGTAGGCATCTTTTCGTAGCGGATGGGAGGGGATTGTTGATATAGCCTATCTCATGGTATAATGCAAAGGACGTAACGCCAGTTATTAACAGTAGTTTAATAGCTGTCATTATTCGAACATGTGGGGCCAATCAAAGACATTTTCACCCGGCCCGTCGTGAGTAGCTTCGCCACTGCGCTATCTTTTGTGTAAATTGATAAATTGCTTTTTCGTGTACTCATCTTCATCTACAGCCGTCTTTATAATTAAATGGGTTTGTTTTTTTTGTAAGCTGTGAATTCATTAATTTGTGTGACTTGTGAAACGTATGACATTTTATTAGAAATTCAGAGGTTGTCATGGAGATAGCTTGGCGCTGGCACGACAGAAAAAGTGATTGACTTGGCAAATTTGACAAATGTCAACGGTGATGACGTCATCGTAACAATGGGCTTGTATTGATATATAATCGTATCGACAGACGTGAAGCTCATTTCTGCAAGTTGCGGTATGGAACAAGCTTCGAAAGGAAAACAGGTAGGCTACATTTACTAACAAAGCATTTTATGTCATTTTATTTTAGTCATTCGACTCTTGACAATTGTGGTTATGGTGTACTCTGCTTACTGTAACTCTCAACTTTACTGTAACTCTCAAATAAGAAGGGTGTGAAATCAGGCTTACTTAACATGGCACTGCAATACAACTGTTGAATTCACCTAAAAATTGACCAAATGTGCACAAAATGCAGTTTTTACAGTATGTATGCATATAGCTGAGTTGCTTCTTTTTCAGAAGAACGCCTCCTTGGCTCCTGAGACAATGGGGATACCCCCTAAATCAGCCAAGCATCCTCATCCACCAGTGGGAAGGCCTCCTCAGATTTTGAGAAAGACTCCTGAGAATACTCGGAGCAGATTGGCTGCAATGACCAAACTTCCTGTTTTACCTGGGGTTGGCCTCACGTTGACCAGGTTACGCCTGGGTGAAACGGTAGGCCCTGTGACACACTACACCTCATTTCAGATCAGAATATTGCCAATGAAAGTAAAGGTAGACATGTAGGCTCTGTACAGAAACAGCCCCATGTCCCTATTCCCCAAGACAGTTGTGTATATTTGAAAGGACTGGATAGGTATAAGCAAGGCCCTGTCCAGTAACATAGCCACTACTCTCAAGACATGAGTACATCTGAAATGACTGGGTAGTCATAAACAAGATGGCAAGTAGATTACACCTATTCTGTCGTAGGACATGTTTTACTTACTAACATCTTGTTTTACAGCTATCTGATCCAGTCAGCAGGTCTCTGTGGATTGAGACTCAGTCTAGTGTTTTATTACTTGGTAAAAATGCAATTAGACCATCTGCGAAAGAGGAAATTACAGTACATGCTTTATCAGATTCAGATTAGCTTCACAATCCTTCTTTAAAAAGACATGATGGTCAGAGCAAAATCCAAGGGCCAAACTCATCATGTTTTACCAGCTTTCCCCTGATCTAGGCCTATCAGAGCAGTTAGAGAATAATAAAGAAAGATTGCCTTTTAAAAGTGACCCTCTTACTTACCAAGGGCCAGACTGTGGTGCAGTAAAAGTAAACTACTAATGTCATTCCTCCAGTTGTTCCAGCCAACAACCGATTTCAACCTCAGTGACCCCAACTGTCACATTATAAGGCCCAGTTACAGCAGCTTGCATGACCCAAACCTCAATGATTACTACCATAAGAAGGACATGCATGACAAGTTGAAGAAGCAAAACTTCATCACGGAAGATGACAAAGTAAGTTCATGTGATGCGTATTACTCCTTACCATTGTAAGGTGAAACTGAACTTAATTAATGATGTTTCAGGATACACTTTAATCCAGACCATATTTATTTCTCACATTATGTGGTATCTTCCCAAGGTTGTATGCTCGTTGAAGGAGTACAACACCTTCAAACAGTACCTGGATACTGTTAAAACTGACCTTGACAAATCCTTCAGAATACAGATGGTAATGTTCAGTGTTCTATAATAAACATTTAGTCGAGATCACACATGAAGTAACTTGATTGTAGACATTTTAAATAATCGCTCAAATAATCTCCGTAACATGCCCTTTCCTCATGTTGGTACATACAGTATCTAAAATATGCAAATACAGTTTTTACTTTATCATATTTCAGAAGGAACACATGATGAATCTAGTGAAGCTGCAAGGGGAAGGCCAGATTGCTGAGAATGTTACTCTGGCTGACATGAGAGAGTTTCTGTTGGAGGAAGGAGCTAAGAAACTGAAGCAACTTCAGTCGACCAGTGATTCCAGGTGGGCAGGATGTACATTTGTGACCACATCCCCATTGTGATGAATGATTCAAACTTGGACTGAATCTGTATAGCCTCTTATGAATGTATTTTGTTCTGTGTTGGAAATGTCCAGTAAATGATTTGTTGAATTCAGTGATAGGGACAGGGGACAGAAAGATGGCCTGCAAACTGCATCATGTGTCACACAGACAGAGGACGTTCTCTGTAAACAGCTGGTAGGGATGTTAAGGAGAGCAAACACTGTTAGAGATTTGAGATTTGATAATGACATGAAAATGACAGTTCCTTGATCTTATGCAATTGCTTTGAAATGACCATGTACTCTAAGAGTAGTAGTAAACTCCTGTTCCTATCCAATGCAGTATGAGGAGCGATCTCGGCTCAAACTCATTGAAAAGGATGTGCAGCAAGAGGTCAACAAGGCAAGGTACCTGAAGGAGGTCAAAGACCAGCAGGACAGCAAGGTAAAATGTTACACTTTTATATTTTACAAAGCTCCCAAAAACGTATTAAAAACTAACAGCACATCCAGCTTCAATAATTCAGAGATGTATGGAATGATAGAACCAACACATCTGTTTTAAGCCATGGAAGCTGTGTACAAATGTCATTGTTTTTACCCTAGAACAATAAACATTTAGTATTTTTGCACTTCAATGTCACAAGAAGGGTGATAGCTTATGTGGCAGCTAAGTTGACAAGTTCCAATTCAATAACCTTGTTTTTACCTTGGACATATCCAAATAATGTTTCTCCTCACAGAAAAAAAGTATGTACGAACTAAAACAAGCCATTCAGCAGAGAAAAATGCAAGAGATGGTGAATAACATCCATGACTATAAAATAATGACAGAAGCCAGTAGCAGTGGCAAAAGGCTCCTGGAACAACTATATAAAACACCACAACTTGGTAAGATTTCACGTTAAGTCATGGGATTTGGGGTTGAAAGTTTCAAGACCATTTAAAATCAACATGTAAAACAAAATCACATCAATTATCTATACTGTGAAAAAGATTGTTTCACTGGCAGGTAAGTCAATTTCACTGACAAAGTATCGTAACTAATACATATATATTCACTGCCTATTGTTTTTGAGGGGCATTTCTGTAATTCTGTAATGTATGGTGGCCACAGTATTGACATGTTCATTGCCAATTAATAATAGATTGTGAATATATGTCATTTGACATTTTCTGTATTTGTAGGGATGACTCCAATGGATGAGCATTGCCTGCTCCAAAGGAGACGAACCCTGGAACGCCTTGCACCTCTGCCCAGCAACGCCAGAGTGAAGGTGGAGAAGGCGAACAAGACAGAGCAGGTACAGATGAAATAACATTGTTGATATTTTTAGGGTCAGGGTTAGTATATTGATGTTACTCATTATACACTTTCAAGGTCACACTTCGTATTACATTGCTTCTTTGTTGTGTAACAACTTGATAATTACACTAGTAACAACATTGTATTAATAAGCTGTTACCTAGTACCTTTTTTGTTTTAAGGGGTAGAATAGATTTGGAATTAGTAAATAGGATTGGGGAACATGAAAAGAAAATAATAATTATACTTCTACTTACAGTCTAAAATTATTCAAGGCAAGAAAATAAGACAATCAGAGAGGAAGAGTTCTAAAGGACCTGTCGTGAGGCTCCCCAGTTACCCAATACTGGCGAAGACTCTGAAATCAGGCGCCCTCACCAAAGCAACGTGTCAGACGCAGCTAAAATCAGTTGTCAGGCATGCTGTCCTAGACCATCTAGGGACAAAGGGCGTCAGGAGGAGGCTAGCTGAGTCAATCAAGTGTGAGGTGAAACTCAAGACTTCGGCACGAGGGTCGAAACCAGCAGCACAACAGGCTTGCAGTGCCAGAATTGCTTCTGACATGCTGAAGTGTGTTTCTCGGGTTGTCAATCCATTTAAACCCAGCGACGAGCCCGTCTGCAGGATTCTCGGGGGGAATAAAGATAAAAAGCCCAGCGGTCAATCGGATGATCCATCATCCATGGATGAAGAAAAGCTCAACAGCTATGTGACGACGTTGATCGCCGGTATTTTAGAGGAGGTCAAGCAGCAAGTCATCGTAAAGGTTCAACAGGTCTGCCCTAAAGCATTTCAAGTGGCCACTGCAAAGGCAAGCAAAACTGCCCTGGATGTGGTTACCAATATGCTGGAGGATGTGAAGGACCATGTAATGCAGGGCAACATTGGACTAAACACATTTTTGGATGTTGAAGCGGTAAATCCAGAGCCATTTGACAGCCAACCTCCTACGATGTCGGCTTTAGAGGTGGCACATGCTGAGATGGAGGAGGCCGGGCTCCAGTCCGAGCTAGACGATGGACATCCAGGGACCTGGATGTCATCAAAAAACATGGACTACATTGCCACAGGCCTCATGGAAAGTGTGTTTAATAACATACTGGATCAGGACCTCGTACTGCTTCAGGAGCCCGGCACATTGGTCTCACATGAAGTCTCTGTGCCCCCAACAGATGGAGAGATGTCTAACTCTGTGGTTATTCAAGGTTCTTTAAAACCACCCTCCCCAGTCAATTGTGTGACTTCCCTTAAAGACAAATATGTTTCCCTCAATGATTTGACGAAATCCGCAGGCAATGATCATTTTGTATGCAGCAGAGGCCTCTTCTCTGCACTCCCTAATTTTCCTTTAAAGGGAAAAGTTACTGAACAGACTTCATATTCGAAGGGGTCTGTGTCCATGGAAGAGCAGCTACGCTCCATCTCCCCATCACCCAATGTGACTGAAGCAGAGAGTCAGAGGATATCTGACACAGATGAAGAGGACGGGAAATCCACATCCCCAGTGCCGCTCCAACTGTCGTCCACCATGTCGGTCCTGGATGTTAACCGGCTCCTCACCCCAGGCAGACAGGAGAAGCTGGGGTTGCCATGGCGACCAACGCATCACCTGATAGATAACCCGGGTGTCCCTCCAAAGAAGGTGAAAATTCACACCGTCTATAGAAACCCCCTTTTCTTCCCCACTGAGGCCGTGCAATCGACCAGTACGTCCTCGTCTGATGGAGAATCCTCTACTCCAGAGAAGGCCCTGAGTCAGGCTGGCTCAGATGAGGAAGGAGTCGATGAGAACATGCTGGCCTGGATGACCTCCCTTCGGGACACCCTCAACGCATTTCCGCCCATTGCACCTACCCCACCCACCTCACACCCTCCTTCACACCGTGGTTTATCTACCAGAAGAAGAACTGTCTCCAGAACCTCACCTCAGAGAAAGAGTGAGAACTGAGAAGGACTCAGTTGCTTGTATTATTTTGAATTGCATTGAAATAATGTAAAAATATATTCAAAATGAAAGAGAACACCCTGTCCAGTTCTTTTCAGTATTTCTGATATTTGTCCTTACTATGTACATCTTGGCCTTTCTCACAGTTGCCTCTTCAATGTAACATGTACATTTCATACACAGTTGCTCCTCTGTTCACTATACATTGCAGATAGATATATATTTATATTCGATACAAAAACATATGTTTTTAAGTTAGATATTTTGAGTTGTCAATAGCCGAAAAAGACCGGAAATTCAACTGAGCACCATAACTCAAAATATGACTGTTAGTACAGTAGCTTTGTTAGGCTACTGTACTTCAAACAACATAGTTACACTCAGCACTGGACATGTTGTTTAGGATTCACACCTTAATGGGATTGATTAGAGACTCCGTTTTGACAAGTAGATATCTTGGTCATCTCAGGCCATGGGTAAACCATTTCAATAACAGCTTTGAACAATACCATTACAATATAATATTAATACACTTAAGTATATGTAAAGTAATTTGCATTTAACCCAGCATTTCTGTCTAAAATGTAAGTTTTGGTTAATAATAGCACTTACAGTTTGCTTATTTTTTGGATTCAATGCTCATTTTGAGATTGGATTATGTATTAACAGTGCTAACCTTCAGTTTTGTGCATTTAGTTGCCAACTGTAACATAACACAAACACAAGGTATGGCAGGTAGTCACATATTAACGTGAACATCCTATGGGCTTACTTGCTTGGAGGTTGGCCTTGTTTAGAGGTTGAGTTACTGAATTGAATGGAAACATGTCATATCCCCCTCAAACATAATTGGGACTGAATGGTTGAATATTTAAAACCAAAAAAGCAATTTAACAGTATGAGTCCTTATTCAGGATCAAAAACTATGTTTTAAATGAGAAGTTATGGCTTGTCAAAAGCTGCAAAATACAGGAAATTCAAAATGAGCATCACCACCCATAACGTCACCTATGCACTAACAAGGTTTTCCAGCACGCAGCTTTAATGTTGTGTTAATGTTACTGTATGTTGGTCTACTGTACTTCAAACAACATGTACTCACCACTGGGCAGGATGCTTAGGATTCAAAGCTTCTCTCGAACAGCCTAATTCATCCTCTTCAGAGTGATGGTACACACCCATAGAGCAGCGTTTCCCAACCGCTGTGCCGCGAGAGATCGTTGGGTGTGCCGTGAGAAATTATCCAATTTCACTTTTTTTTAATTAACATTTATTAATTATTATCTGCAAATAATATGCCATTGTCGAGTGTCTGTGCTGTAATATAGTGACTGGCAGAGTAATGTAATATTCGTCCGGGTGGCAGCAGGTAGCTAATTGCCTCTTTCCTGCATAGAGACAAGAGAATTAGTGACGCATGCGACAGGTCGTGGTTGACAGTGATGGAGAAGTTTTTAAAATGGAAAAATGCAAACTCCGAACTGGGCCCTGGACAAGATTCTGACCCAGGTGAAGGCCCTAGTATGAGTGGTGGTAAAAAGAACACTGGCCTAGGCTACAGATTCCCAACCGTGATATGCTGACTGTGTAACGCATAAAATGGATTCATGTTGGAAATTGCTCATGGTCCCACATTTAAAAGTAAGAAGTTGTAAGGCAGTAGATTTTGACGAAACAATAAATAACACTAACCCTAACCCTACATTTTAAAAACTGTTCACTGGTGCAGGTGTACGCAACATACGTAACCTATTAGATATAGGAGCAAAACAATATTTGAAGCATTCAAACGATCTAAATGGCCACTTTATTGTCAATATACATTATTTTACACTTTGCAAAAAAATGACCACGTCATTTTAGAATATTGGCAAAGCGAGAACATTTTTAGCACTGCGTGGGGATTTGCTGGGCATTGTTGTCGTGACAACAGACGCAACAATGCCCCTACGTTTAATGCGCAATAAAAACATAATGATTCTAAAATAGTATTCAGACAAGACTGCTTTGATTTCACACTCAACTTTTCAACCGATTAATTAGCATGCCTTTATTCACAACAAATTAAAGATGGAGAGAGGAACGATTGTTGATCTGCTTAAATCAAAGGACAACACGATTTTTCACCTAAGACAGACCCTCCAAAATATGTCTACGGGAGACTTTATAGGTAACAATATGCAGATGTGTAGGCTCCAGATGGAGAGAAAGAGCAGAGAGATGACTGCACAGTACCATGCCGCTCTGAGTGAGAAGGACAAGAAGCTCTACTCTCTCCGGCAGCTCCTAGACAACCACCAGCTAAACGAGCAGAGAACCATCAGGGCCCTGGAGGATAGATGGAAGAAGGAGAGAGAAGGTCTAGAGACGGGGAGGAGGCATGTTGTCGAGTGGGGACTCTCCACCTTCAAACAAAAAGATGACGTCATTCTTTCTCTTGGCCTCAAAGTGGAGTCCATTGAGAAGGAGGCCGAAGCTACCAAGGAGAGAGAGAGGAAATGGGTAGAGGAGAGGAGCGAAATGGAGAGCAGGGCGAGAGACGTAGAGGTGAGGGAGATATTCAGGGTCAAAGAGAAAGAGAAGCAAATCAACTATCTCCTTCAGGCTATGGAGAGGTCTAAAAGAAAACAGGACAAAATGGCCAAAGCCCACAAAGACCTCCAGAACCTCTGTGCCTCACAGGAGAAGAACTGGAGAGCAGAAAGGGAGGAGATGGAGAGGCAGGCCAGAGAGGCAGAGCAGAGGAAGATGGAGGAGAGAAATGAGATGGCCACCCTCCAACAAACCCTGGAGTCTCTACAAACCCAACTGGATGACAAGTCCAAGGCCCACGTGGACCTCCAGACCCTCTTAGCTGCTCAGCAGGAGGAACGGAGAATGGACAATAATGAGAAGACCAGAGAGATAGATAGTCTCAGCGAGGCCCTCTACTCTTCCCAACTCTACTCTGTTCAAATGGAAAAGTCCGCTAGCTGTCTCCGGGCCCTCTCTGTGAGAGAGAGGAAGGAGATGAGGGAGATGGAGAGGAGGATGAACAAGGCTGTGGAGAAGTGTCTGACCAAGGAGAAAGAAGTGGAGACCTTGGAAAGAGAGAGGGAGGAGCTGCGACAGCTGCAGAAGCTGAAGGACTGCGAGGATGAAAAGGAGAGACAGGAGATGAGAGATCAGCTCGCCATGAAGGCCATAGAGCTGGAGAAAGCTGAGAAAAAGGTACAGTACTGGCACTTCAATGAATCATTGGACTTATCTACATTACTTTAATGAAAACAGGGTCAAAAACAGTTGATCATCATGTTATAAAGCCCGAAGTTGTTGTCATTACGTGGTTTTGTACTTTAATACCATATCTCGTTTCAGATCCATTCAAGGAAAGGATTCATGAAGTTCTTCAAGCGACAGAACAGGGCCGACATCCCGGATGGAAAGAAAGTGAATGGCAGGAATGAGAGAGAGAAGAAAAAGAAGGAGTCCTGTTAAGGATGATTGCTGTCCTTCTTTTTATTTTTGCAAACCCTCCCCACCACCCCCACCCCCCCCCACACACTTTTCCTACCTTCCCATCAACCCCCCCCCAGTCCCGTCCTCCAGCCCCCCAGCCCTCCAGCTCCCTAGCCCCCAGCTCCCCAGCCCCCTAGCTCCCTAGCCTCCAGCCCCCTAGCCCCCAGCCCCCTAGCCCCCAGCCCCCTAGCTCCCTAGCCTCCAGCCCTCCAGCCCCCAGCCCTCAGCCCCCAACTCTCTCTCCCTCCCCCCTCCTCCCTCTCTCCATCCCTAACCCTAACCCTAACCCAATTCTCCTTATAGTCTTATTTTGATCCTTATAGCATTTTCTGTCAAATGGACTGAGATAAATAAACCATCTGATTATCTCCTAAACAACATGACTGAAGTACATCATTGACTTTTATTCTTTTTCCATTGTGTTTATCATCCACCCACTCTCATTCAAGTTCACTTTGTTCTAGCTTAGACTTCCACAGTCTCAATGTCTAGCTCTCATTTAGCCAGTCTGAGTAATGTGCGTGTGTGCATGCATGTGTGTGTGTGTGTGTGTGTGTGTGCGTGTGTGTGTGTGTGTTTGTTTGTGTATGTGTGTTTGCATATAGGTAGACGTGTGTGTTTGTGTTTGTGTGTGTGTGTGTGTGTGTGTGTGTGTGTGTGTGTGTGTGTGTGTGTGTGTGTGTCTGTCGCTCTCCTTATGTTATGCCAACACACTTAAATATGACTAATACTGTAGGACTACACACAAGCTGCTGTTGTTATAGTTTATAACTTATTTATAACTCATTTTGACATTTTACATTTACACTTTAGCCATTCAACGCTCTTTTCTAGAGCCACGTATGCACAATAGGTGCAGTTGTCTAAAGTCAGTGAAACAATATATCACAATCATTGCAAGTAGGCTAATCATTGTGCACAAGTGCAGGTATTTATTAAGTGCAGGTCCCTCACAAGTAGGAAATGTTGGGAAGTGCAATGGTGGTTATTAGAACAGTGCCTCTACTCCCACTCTAGCAATCTGAATTCATCTACAGTAGGTGTAGTTGCGCAGATGTCTCACACGCGAAGCGTATGAAGAAACGCATGCCCTAATATCGGGACAGATTCGTAATTATTTGAGTTGAGTAGATTCTGCGATTACAACAGATTAATAATGAGTTATTTGATTAGGATAGCAGTCTGTTGTATTGTAGCATACAAGTACCGTACGTGTACTGTGCGTAGTCCTACTTTGAAGTCCCCGAACTCCGTGCGTAAAAATATATCCAAATTACCAGTAGCCTAGAGGACAGACTGCATACAGAAGAATATGCAGGTCAGTGCTTCATTGAACAGGTCTGTTGTGCCCCACCTAAAACCTGAGTCCATCATGGAAGCCCATTTGGGGGCTTCTGCCCACCTACTTAAGACAAAAAGCTGTGTGCTGTAAATTTGTAAATTCTGTTAATATTTTGCTATTTTGTAAATTTTCTGGCAATACTTGCTATTGTTTTTTATGTCCATGCACCAACCTCACCAAGTCAATTTCCTGTATGTGCAAATATACTTATACCAAATAAAAGAATTCTGATTCTGAAACACTAACGCAGGTATATGTTTGTTGGTTTACACACATAGGCCTCATTTATTTGTATATGATACTAGAACGTAAGCCTATTCTAATTGTAACATGACCACACGTATTGTGAAACAGAAGGGAAAACATTGTTATCCTCGTAAAGGCACCCCTTTCATTCATGTCATGATGATTATCTGCAATAGCGTTCACATAACGTAGCTAGCAAGCTATAGCTAGTCCAGGCGATACAAGGGATATTTCTCTGGACAGCTGTCGAACGTGGCTGGAAATGGTACTTGCTTTGCTGCCCCCTTGTGGTAAAAGGTGGACCCGACAACTTAAAATGGCTTAGGCTTCACCCCCAAACTTTATATTGTGGCCTGGTGGTTTTTGCTCTGACATGCACTGTCAACTGTGGGACCTTATATAGACAGGTGTGTGCCATTCCAAATCATGTTCAATCAATTGAATTTACCACAGGTGGACTCCAATCAAGTCATAGAAACATCTCAAGGATGATCAATGGAAACATGATCCACCGGGGTTCAATTTCCAGTGTTAGCAAAGGGTCTGAATACTTATGTAAATGTGATACTTCAGTTTGTTATTTTTAATAAATTAGCAAACATTTCTAAAAACCTGTTTTCACTTTGTCATTATGGGGTATTGTGTGTAGATTGATGAGGAAAAAAATGAATTTAATCCATTTTAGAATAAGGCTGCAACATAACAAAACATGGAAAAGGTTATGGGGTCCGAATACTTTAGAATGCATGTATGTTTAGAAGAGGAGCGCTTGCGAGCATTTCACCGTACTTTCACTCACTCCACTGTATCCCAGTACATATAGCAATTAATGACCAAAAACTATGTTTTAAGTGAGAAGTTATGGCTTGTCAAAAGCCGCAAAAGACAGGACATTCAAAAATGAGCACAACCACCCATAACTATGCACTAACAAGGTTTTCTAGCACACAGCTTTGATACCAAGTTATAGTGTTGTATGTTTGTAATAATGTCCGTTGGACACAGAGGCAGACGCAGTATGTCGGTGAGGGATTTTGTCCCGTTTATTAGCATATACATAGCATATATATATATAGCATATATATAGTCTTGGCTTTTCAGCCCGTCTCAACGCTTTCGCGACTTTCCAGTCGTCGTCTCGGGAAAAACCTCCTCTCGTTCCCAGCCCCTCTACTGAAATGACAAAGGCACACACATGTTAAGCACTAGCCAACGAGGCTTCATTTGCCACAGGTGTGCAACGAAGCCTCGCCGACACAACCCTGGCCACGGTCCTGTAGCTCCCTCTACAGGCCGAACGCTGCATGTCCCCCCACAATGTTGTACTTCAAAAAACATGTAGGCCTACTCAGCACTGGGCAGGTTGCTTCGGATTCAAAGCTTCTCCCAAACAGCCTAATTCATACTCTTAGAGTATGTGTTCTTCAAGATAGTGATTTATATTTTTCCATGATACAATACAAGTTCCTTTTTATTGCCACACAACCTAGTGTTAGTGGAGTTTGTTTTCAGTACAGTATGGTGGGGAACTCTGACATACACTACAATAAATAGAAGACAGACAACACAACACAGTCCAATGCACTGTAAATTGCACTCGGTCCATGGTATTTACACCGGAAGGTGATCTGCTGCTAAATTACAAAAATGTGATCCCATCACTATCCTGAGCATTAGCGATAAATCCAGGCAGTCAGACTCGAAGTTTGGACAATATAAATAGTGAAGTGACCCGCTGACCAATCGATACAATCGTTTCTTTCTTTAAGTGATCGATGAAAACATCGAGGTCAGGGAATAGACTTTTACTCGAGTCCAGTCTAGAAAGCGAACTATGGAAAAGAAAATACGAAAAGAAGATGCCATTCAAATTCAGACATAACTAAAAGAGACTAAAAGAGAACAGCTCATGTTGTTTTAAAGTGTAGCTGCTTGTACCACACTAATAGCAACGACTGAGAACCTCAGAGACAGGGATTTGGACTTGAAAGGAGATGATTTTGCTGAACACAAGGCGCTTCAAATGAGTGAATAGTAGGCATCTTTTCGTAGCGGATGGGAGGGGATTGTTGATATAGCCTATCTCATGGTATAATGCAAAGGACGTAACGCCAGTTATTAACAGTAGTTTAATAGCTGTCATTATTCGAACATGTGGGGCCAATCAAAGACATTTTCACCCGGCCCGTAGTGAGTAGCTTCGCCACTGCGCTATCTCTTGTGTAAATTGATAAATTGCTTTTTCGTGTACTCATCTTCATCCACAGCCGTCTTTATAATTAAATGGAGTTATTTTTTTCTAAGCTGTGAATTCATTAATTTGTGTGACTTGTGAAACGTATGACATTTTATTAGAAGTTCAGAGGTTGTCATGGAGATAGCTTGGCGCTGGCACGACAGAAAAAGTGATTGACAAATGTCAACGGTGATGACGTCATCGTAACAATGGGCTTGTATTGATATATAATCGTATCGACAGACGTGAAGCTCATTTCTGCAAGTTGCGGTATGGAACAAGCTTCGAAAGGAAAACAGGTAGGCTACATTTACTAACAAAGCATTTTATGTCATTTTATTTTAGTCATTCGACTCTTGACAATTGTGGTTATGGTGTACTCTGCTTACTGTAACTCTGAACTTTACTGTAACTCTCAAATAAGAAGGGTGTGAAATCAGGCTTACTTAACATGGCATTGCAATACAACTGTTGAATTCACCTAAACATTTACCAAATGCCCATATGTGCACAAAATGCAGTTTTTACAGTATGTATGCATATAGCTGAGTTGCTTCTTTTTCAGAAGAACGCCTCCTTGGCTCCTGAGACAATGGGGATACCCCCTAAATCAGCCAAGCATCCTCATCCACCAGTGGGAAGGCCTCCTCAGATTTTGAGAAAGACTCCTGAGAATACTCGGAGCAGATTGGCTGCAATGACCAAACTTCCTGTTTTACCTGGGGTTGGCCTCACGTTGACCAGGTTACGCCTGGGTGAAAAGGTAGGCCCACACACTACACCTCATTTCAGATCAGAATATTGCCAATGAAAGTAAAGGTAGACATGTAGGCTCTGTACAGAAACAGACCCTAGTCCCTACTCCCCAAGACAGTTGTGTATATTTGAAAGGACTGGATAGGTATAAGCAAGGCCCTGTCCAGTAACATAGCCACTACTCTCAAGACATGAGTACATCTGAAATGACTGGGTAGTCATAAACAAGATGGCTAGTAGATTCCAACTATTCTGTCGTAGGACATGTTTTAGTTACTAACATGCGAAAGAGGAAATTACAGTACATGCTTTATCAGATTCAGATTAGCTTCACAATCCTTCTTTAAAAAGACATGATGGTCAGAGCAAAATCCAAGGGCCAAACTCATCATGTTTTACCAGCTTTCCCCTCATCTAGGCCCATCAGAGCAGTTAGAGAATTATAAAGAAAGATTGCATTTTAAAAGTGACCCTCTTACTTACCAAGGGCCAGACTGTGGTGTAGTAAAAGTAAACTACTAATGTCATTCCTCCAGTTGTTCCAGCCAACAACCGATTTCACCCTCAGTGACCCCAACTGTCACATTATGAGGCCCAGTTACAGCAGCTTGCATGACCCAAACCTCAATGATTACTACCATAAGAAGGACATGCATGACAAGTTGAAGAAGCAAAACTTCATCACGGAAGATGACAAAGTAAGTTCATGTGATGCGTATTACTCCTTACCATTGTAAGGTGAAACTGAACTTAATTAATGATGTTTCAGGATACACTTTAATCCAGACCATATTTATTTCTCACATAATGTGGTATCTTCTCAAGGTTGTATGCTCGTTGAAGGAGTACAACACCTTCAAACAGTACCTGGATACTGTTAAAACTGACCTTGACAAATCCTTCAGAATACAGATGGTAATGTTCAGTGTTCTAAAATAAACATTTAGTCGAGATCACACATGAAGTAACTTGATTATAGACATTTGAAATAATCGCTCAAATAATCTCTGTAACATGCCCTTTCCTCATGTTGGTACATACAGTATCTAAAATATGCAAATACAGTTTTTATTTGATCATATTTCAGAAGGAACACATGATGAATCTAGTGAAGCTGCAAGGGGAAGGCCAGATTGCTGAGAATGTTACTCTGTCTGACATGAGAGAGTTTCTGTTGGAGGAAGGAGCTAAGAAACTGAAGCAACTTCAGTCGACCAGTGATTCCAGGTGGGCAGGATGTACATTTGTGACCACATCCCCATTGTGATGAATGATAAAAACTTGGACTGAATCTGTATAGCCTCTTATGAATGTATTTTGTTCTGTGTTGGAAATGTCCAGTAAACGATTTGTTGAATTCAGTGATAGGGACAGGGGACAGAAAGATGGCCTGCAAACTGCATCATGTGTCACACAGACAGAGGACGTTCTCTGTAAACAGCTGGTAGGGATGTTAAGGAGAGCAAACACTGTTAGAGATTTGAGATTTGATAAGGACATGAAAATGACAGTTCCTTGATCTTATGCAATTGCTTTGAAATGACCATGTACTCTAAGAGTAGTATTAAACTCCTGTTCCTATCCGATGCAGTATGAGGAGCGATCTCGGCTCAAACTCATTGAAAAGGATGTACAGCAAGAGGTCAACAAGGCAAGGTACCTGAAGGAGGTCAAAGACCAGCAGGACAGCAAGGTAAAATGTTACACTTTTATATTTTACAAAGCTCCCAAAAACGTATTAAAAACTAACAGCACATCCAGCTTCGATAATTCAGAGATGTATGGAATGATAGAACCAACACATCTGTTTTAAGCCATGGAAGCTGTGTACAAATGTCAATGTTTTTACCCTAGAACAATAAACCATTAGTATTTTTGCACTTCAATGTCACAAGAAGGGTGATAGCTTATGTGGCAGCTAAGTTGACAAGTTCCAATTCAATAACCTTGTTTTTACCTTGGACATATCCAAATAATGTTTCTCCTCACAGAAAAAAAGTATGTACGAACTAAAACAAGCCATTCAGCAGAGAAAAATGCAAGAGATGGTGAATAACATCCATGACTATAAAATAATGACAGAAGCCAGTAGCAATGGCAAAAGGCTCCTGGAACAACTATATGAAACACCACAACTTGGTAAGATTTCACATTAAGTCATGGGATTTGGGGTTGAAAGTTTCAAGACCATTTAAAATCAACATGTAAAACAAAATCACATCAATTATCTATACTGTGAAAAAGACTGTTTCACTGGCAGGTAAGTAAATTTCACTGACAAAGTATCGTAACTAATACATATATATTCACTGCCTATTGTTTTTGAGGGGCATTTCTGTAATTCTGTAATGTATGGTGGCCACAGTATTGACATGTTCATTGCCAATTAATAATAGATTGTGAATATATGTCATTTGACATTTTCTGTATTTGTAGGGATGACTCCAATGGATGAGCATTGCCTGCTCCAAAGGAGACGAACCCTGGAACGCCTTGCACCTCTGCCCAGCAACGCCAGAGTGAAGGTGGAGAAGGCGAACAAGACAGAGCAGGTACAGATGAAATAACATTGTTGGTATTTTTAGGGTCAGGGTTAGTATATTGATGTTACTCATTATACACTTTCAAGGTCACACTTTGCATTACATTGCCTCTTTAACTGTGTAACAATTTGATAATTACACTAATAACAACGTTGTATTAATAAGCTGTTAACTAGTACCTTTTTTGTTTTAAGGGGTAGAATAGATGTAGCTTTGAAATGAGTAAATAGGATTGGAGAACATGAAAAGAAAATAATAATTATACTTCTACTTACAGTCTAAAATTATTCAAGGCAAGAAAATAAGACAATCAGAGAGGAAGAGTTCTAAAGGACCTGTCGTGAGGCTCCCCAGTTACCCAATACTGGCGAAGACTCTGAAATCAGGCGCCTTCACCAAAGCAACGTCTCAGACGCAGCTAAAATCAGTTGTCAGGCATGCTGTCCTAGACCATCTAGGGACAAAGGGCGTCAGGAGGCGGCTAGCCGAGTCAATCAAGTGTGAGGTGAAACTCAAGACTTCGGCACGAGGGTCGAAACCAGCAGCACAACGGGCTTGCAGTGCCAGAATTGCTTCTGACATGCTGAAGTGTGTTTCTCGGGTTGTCAATCCATTTAAACCCAGCGACGAGCCCGTCTGCAGGATTCTCGGGGGGAATAAAGATAAAAAGCCCAGCGGTCAATCGGATGATCCATCATCCATGGATGAAGAAAAGCTCAACAGCTATGTGACGACGTTGATCGCCGGTATTTTGGAGGAGGTCAAGCAGCAAGTCATCGTAAAGGTTCAACAGGTCTGCCCTAAAGCATTTCAAGTGGCCACAGCAAAGGCAAGCAAAACTGCCCTGGATGTGGTTACCAATATGCTGGAGGATGTGAAGGACCATGTAATGCAGGGCAACATTGGACTAAACACATTTTTTGATGTTGAAGCGGTAAATCCAGAGCCATTTGACAGCCAATCTCCTACGATGTCGGCTTTAGAGGTGGCACATGCTGTGATGGAGGAGGCCGGGCTCCAGTCCGAGCTAGACGATGGACATCCAGGGACCTGGATGTCATCAAAAAACATGGACTACATTGCCACAGGCCTCATGGAAAGTGTGTTTAATAACATACTGGATCAGGACCTCGTACTGCTTCAGGAGCCCGGCACATTGGTCTCACATGAAGTCTCTGTGCCCCCAACAGATGGAGAGATGTCTGACTCTGTGGTTATTCAAGGTTCTTTAAAACCACCCTCCCCAGTCAATTGTGTGACTTCCCTTAAAGACAAATATGTTTCGATGTCACCCCTCAATGATTTGACGAAATCCGCAGGCAATGATCATTTTGCATGCAGCAGAGGCCTCTTCTCTGCACTCCCTACTTTTCCTTTAAAGGGAAAAGTTACTGAACAGATTTCATATTCGAAGGGGTCTGTGTCCATGGAAGAGCAGCTACGCTCCATCTCCCCATCACCCAATGTGACCGAAGCAGAGAGTCAGAGGATATCTGACACAGATGAAGAGGACGGGAAATCCACATCCCCAGTGCCGCTCCAACTGTCGTCCACCATGTCGGTCCTGGATGTTAACCGGCTCCTCACCCCAGGCAGACAGGAGAAGCTGGGGTTGCCGTGGCGACCAACGCATCACCTGATAGATAACCCGGGTGTCCCTCCAAAGAAGGTGAAAATTCACACCGTCTATAGAAACCCCCTTTTCTTCCCCACTGAGGCCGTGCAATCGACCAGTACGTCCTCGTCTGATGGAGAATCCTCTACTCCAGAGAAGGCCCTGAGTCAGGCTGGCTCAGATGAGGAAGGAGTCGATGAGAACATGCTGGCCTGGATGACCTCCCTTCGGGACTCCCTCAACGCATTTCCGCCCATTGCACCTACCCCACCCACCTCACACCCTCCTTCACGCCGTGGTTTATCTACCAGAAGAAGAACTGTCTCCAGAACCTCACCTCAGAGAAAGAGTGAGAACTGAGAGGGACTCAGTTGCCTGTAACATTTTGAATTGCATTGAAATAATGTAAAAATATATTCAAAATGAAAGAGAACACCCTGTCCAGTTCTTTTCAGTCTTTCTGATATTTGTCCTTACGATGTCCATCTTGGCCTTTCTCACAGTTGCCTCTTCAATGTAACATGTACATTTCATACACAGTTGCTCCTCTGTTCACTATACATTGCAGATAGATATATATTTATATTCGATACAAAAACATATGTTTTTAAGTTAGATATTTTGAGTTGTCAAATAGCCGAAAAAGACCGGAAATTCAACTGAGCGCCATAACTCAAAATATGACTGTTAGTACAGTAGCTTTGTTAGGCTACTGTACTTCAAACAACATAGTTACACTCAGCACTGGACATGTTGTTTAGGATTCACACCTTAATGGGATTGATTAGAGACTCCGTTTTGGCAAGTAGATATCTTGGTCATCTCAGGCCATGAGTAAACCATTTCAACAACAGCTTTGAACAATACCATTACAATATAATGTTAAGTATATGTAAAGTAATTTGCATATAACCCAGCATTTCTGTCTAAAATGTAAGTTTTGGTTAACAATAGCACTTACAGTTTGCTTATTTATTGGATTCAATGCTCATTTTGAGATTGGATTATGTATTAACAGTGCTAACCTTCAGTTTTGTGCATTTAGTTGCCAACTGTGACATAACACAAACACAAGGTATGGCAGGTAGTCACATATTAATGTGAACATCCTATGGGCTTACTTGCTTGGAGGTTGGCCTTGTTTAGAGGTTGAGTTACTGAATTGAATGGAAACATGTCATATCCCCCTCAAACATAATTGGGACTGAATGGTTGAATATTTAAAACCAAAAAAGCAATTTAACAGTATGAGTCCTTATTAATGACCAAAAACTATGTTTTAAATGAGAATTTATGGCTTGTCAAAAGCTGCAAAATACAGGAAATTCAAAATGAGCATCACCACCCATAACATCACCTATGCACTAACAAGGTTTTCCAGCACGCAGCTTTAATGTTGTGTTAATGTTACTGTATGTTGGTCTACTGTACTTCAAACAACATGTACTAGATGAAGATCTACCCCAACCAGAAACCCTGGGTCGACAGTTCCGTCCGTGCCGCTCTGAGGGCTCGCACCGCCGCTTACAACTCCGGGCTGGCATCCGGCAGCATGGAGGAGTATAAAGAGTCCTACAAACTGCGGAGGGCGGTGAAAGCCGCCAAGAGGAGATATGCAAACAGAATGCAGGCGCAGATGGAGAACAACGACACCAGGGGCCTATGGCGAGGACTACGATCTATTACGGATTACCGGCACACACCCCCCTCAACCGGAAGTGCAGATGCCTCCCTAGCCGAAGACCTGAACTCTTTTTATGCACGGTTTGAGGCTGGCAACACCACCGCTAGCGCGCCGGCTAACAATAACAACATCAGAGTGTTGGCTAGCGCGGCTGATGGGAGTTCACACGCTAGGGCAGAGCAAGCACTCTCCGTGACGGAACACGACGTGAGGAGGGCTCTGCTGAAGGTGAACACTAGGAAAGCTGCTGGCCCGGATGGCATTCCGGGGAGAGTACTTAAGACCTGTGCTAACCAGCTAGCTCCTGTGTTCACTACCATATTCAACTTATCATTGGCAAATTCAGTAGTTCCCACCTGTTTTAAAAGATCCTCCATCGTCCCTGTGCCTAAGATCACCTCCCCAGCCTGCTTAAATGACTAAAGACCCGTGGCTCTAACCTCAGTGGTCATGAAGTGCTTTGAGAGGCTGATTAAGGAATACATCTGCTCCTCCCTCCCTCCGACCCTGGACCCACTGCAGTTCGCATATAGACCAAACAGATCTACGGACGATGCAGTTTCCCAGGTCCTCCACACCACTCTCTCTCACCTTGACAGTCAAAAGGGGGGCTATGTGAGAATGCTGTTTATAGACTACAGCTCAGCGTTCAATACCATAGTCCCCACCAGACTGGCTGATAAGATGATTGGTTTAGGACTGAACATTCCCCTGTGTGCCTGGATCCTGGACTTTCTGACGGCCAGGCCACAGGTGGTCAGGGTGGGTAGACACACCTCCAGCTCCCTCATACTGAGCACAGGGTCCCCCCAGGGCTGCGTCCTTAGTCCCCTCCTCTACTCCCCATACACCCACGACTGTGTGGCTAAGTCCAGTGAAAACTCCATCATTAAGTTTGCGGACGACACAGTCGTGGTGGGGCTGATCTCAGACAACAATGAGAAAGGCTACCTGAACGAGGTGGCGGATCTGTCACTCTGGTGTCAGGAGAATAGCCTCATCCTGAATGTCTCCAAGACAAAAGAGCTGATTGTTGACTTCGGGAGAGCACAACAACTAAGGGCCTACACACCGCTGGACATCGATGGGACTGCTGTGGACAGGGTGAGCAGTTTTAAATACCTGGGAGTCCACATCACAGAAGACCTGACCTGGACTACCCACATCAGTTCTCTGGTGGGAAAGGCAAGGCAGCGCCTGTTCCATCTCAGGCAGCTGAGGAAATTCAAAGTCTCCCGGAGGATCCTTCAGTCCTTCTACTCTGGAGCTGTGGAGAGCATCCTGGCTGGCAACATCACCGTCTGGTACGGTAACAGCACGGCCCAGGACAGGCGAGCTCTGCAAAGGGTGGTACGCCTGGCAGAAAAGACCATGGGAGCTCCAACCCCCCCTCTCCATGTCCTGTACACCAGGAGGTGTAGGACCAGAGCCTACAGGATTATGAAGGACCCTCACCACCCGAAAAACGGACTGTTCCAGCCGCTGCGGTCAGGCAAACGCCTCCGCTGTCATGCAGCAAGAACAGAGAGGCTAAGGCTGAGTTTCTTCCCCCACGCCATCAGAATCATCAACGATGACCCCACCAGTGCCCCCCTCAAGTCACTCACACACTCACTGACATCATAACACATATGCACACACATAATCATCCATCTGCTGTTTATATTGCTTACTGCTTATACTGTTCATATTATTTATACTGTTTATACTGTCCATACTGTATATTTTTTAGTACTTCTATTTTATTTTATTCTATTTTAAAACGTATTGTATGTTGCACTACTCTGTGGCACTGTCACTTTTGCATTTCACTGTATACTTGTATGCACGTTGTTATGTTTGTATTTTATTTGTATTCCTAACTAGGAATGAACGGGCAGGGTTTCTTTTACTGGCTTTATTCCACGACGTGCATCTGTACATTCAAGCATTGTAGGTTTTACCTGCCGTCCCTCAGTCCGGGTACAACAGCCTAGGGCGGAACCAATAACATGTACTATAATAACAACACATCTTCCCTTCCTTCAAAAGAATAAATAAAAACGCGTTCCTTCCTTGTACCTAACAAAACATCAGTTTCTGACTGTTCTTAAACATTTGCACATCCCAATAATATGCAATTAAATAATAATAATACTAATGCATTTCAAACCTGAACCTATGCATTCCAATAATAAACACATGTATCAAATATTTCTTTACAATCCTCCTTCCTCTTTTTTTTTTTTTTTCTTTAACCCATCTCTGTCCACAGTCCACATGCTCTTAGCACTGTGCAATAAGTCTCTCAGGAGGTCTAACAGTCCTTTTAGGCCTGCAACAGGTCTCAGAGGGTGTGCTGCCCCCTCTTGGCATGACAGAGTCACTACGGTCTGGGGAACTCTGACCAAACTGCTCACTCCTGGGAGCATCTAACACTTCTGCAGTGCCCTGTTGTTGAGAGTCTGTCTCTGGGACCATCACCTGTGGTCTCAAATCCACACGGTTTCGTCTCAGAGCTGCACCATGGTCTGTCTGGATCTGGTATGAGCGTGGTGCAACTTCTCTTTGCACGCGTCCTCCTTGTCTCCATGTGCCTGTTGTGTGATCCAGGATACGGATTGTATCGCCTGGCTTGAGGCTTGGTAAGTGTTTGGCCTTCTTGTCATGTTGCAACTTGTGCCTCTCTTTTTGTTCCTGTTTCCTTGTCCTGATTTTGTGTGCTCCTTCAGGTGTCAACAGGTTGTCATGGATAGGAAGGTTAGTGCGTAAGCGCCTTCCCATCAGCATCTGGGCTGGGGACAAACCATTTTCCAATGGGGCACTCCTGTATATCATCAAACTCCTCTGGAACTCCTCCTGTCCATCTTGAGCCTTCTTCATGAGGGCCTTGACGATCTTGACTGAACTCTCTGCGAGCCCATTGGACCTCGGGTAGTTCGGGCTTGAGGTGGCGTGGTGAAAACCCCATTCTTCTGCAAAAGAAGCAAACTCACCGCTGGAGAACTGTGGCCCGTTATCTGAAAACACCTCACAGGGAACTCCATGTCTCGTAAAGACTGTTTTCAAGTAGGCTATGACTGTTTTGCTGGATGTTGACTGCAGTGTTGCAACTTCCGGGTAGTTGGAGAAGTAGTCTGTGACTACAATGTTGCTTTTACCGTTACAGTCAAACAAATCGACTCCGACCTTCTGATACGGGCGATCAGGTAACAGGCGGCTCTGCTTGCTGTTTGGACCTGTAGGTGAGACATATTTCACATGCAGCTGTGGTGTGGCTGATGTCTTGGTTGAGCCGTGGCCAGTACATTACTTCACGCGCTCTACGTTTACATTTTTCCTCACCCAAATGTCCCTCATGCACTTTCTGCAGCATTTCCTTGCGCATGGATGCTGGGATGACAAACCTGCTTCCCTTGAAAACAATGTCATTAGCAACTGAGAGCTCTGACCTGCATGCCCAGTAATCTTGGATCTGACTCGGGCAATCATGCCTTTGCTCAGGCCACCCTTTCAGAATGGTCTTCCTGAGCTCTTTCATTGTTTCGTCTAGTTCGGTTGCTTTCCTGATCTTCTCTGTTCGCTCAGAAAGACACAGGAAGTGATGTGACAATCATGTCAACATAGGCTTGTATTTCTATGCTTTTCTGTTCATTTGGACTTTCTATCTTGTTAACTGCACGTGAGAGCGTGTCAGCAGCAAACATGAATTTTCCTGGTGTATAGACCATTTTCACATCATATTTCTGCAGTCTGATTGATAGTCGCTGAATCCTCAGAGGACAATCATTGAGGGGCTTGGACATTATCGACACTAGGGGCTTGTGGTCTGTCTCCACTTCAAAAGCCTTTCCGTATATGTACTGATGGAAACGTTCACATGCATATGTGCTGGCTAAAAGTTCCTTCTCTATTTGTGCATATGTGACTTCAGCACTTGTCAATGCACGAGACGCGTAGGCTACGGGCTGCCAGCTGTTGTCATACATCTGTAGCAGTACTGCCCCTAGGCCGTACTGAGAAGCATCTGCCGAGATCCTAGTGCTTCGTTCCGAGTCATAAAACTTGAGCACTGGCTCCTTGGTTAAGATCTCTTTCAGCTTTTTGAAGCATTCTTCCTGCTCATGAGACCATTCCCACTCGTTCTTCTGCTCTAGAAGCCATCTGAGTGGTGCTGACTGGGCAGACAACTGGGGGATAAACTTAGCCAAGTATGTGACCATTCCCAGAAATCTCCTCACCTCTTCTTTGCTCTGTGGGCGTTCCATGTTCAGTATGGCTGACGTCTTCCTTGGATCCGGCTTGACACCTTGCTCTGAAATCACATCTCCCACAAAGGTAAGGCTTTTCACTGCAAACTCACACTTGTTTCGGTTTAATTTCAGATTGGACTTGCGTGTCAGATCCAGTACTTCCCTCAGCCGTGCATCATGTTCTTCTCTTGTGGATCCCCACACGATGATGTCATCCATCATGGTCTCCACTCCCTCTATGTGCTCATAGATCATATGGATTGTCTTATGGTACACCTCAGGCGCAGACAGAATACCGTAAGGTAAACGCAGAAAGCGAAACCTTCCTTCTGGTGTGTTGAACGTGCACAGTTTTGAGCTTGCCTCATCAAGCTTCATCTGCCAGAAGCCTGTTGACGCATCCAGCTTGCTAAACCACTTAGCACCGGCAAACTGTGACATGATCTCTTCTCTTGTTGGGAGCTTGAAATGCTCACGCTTTATAGCCCTGTTTAGATCCCGTGGATCGAGACATGTGCGTAGAGCTCCATTTGGCTTCTGCACAACCACTAGTGAGCTCACCCAATCTGTTGGCTCATCTATTTTCTGTATGACGCCCATCTTCTCCATGCGGGCCAGCTCTTCTTTGAGTTTGTCTCTCAGTGCAAACGGAATCTTTCTGCACGCATGCACTACAGGAGTCACTGTGTCGTCCACACATATCTTGTGCTCTCCAGGCAAGCATCCTAGTCCTTCAAAGACATCGCTGTACTCCTGCATGATTGCGTTGTGGTCTGTGTTAGTGTGGGAATTCACTACAAACACCCTCCTCACCAAGTCAAGCTTTTCACAGGTACTCAGACCTAGGATTGGCTGTACGCTCTTCTCTACTATGAGCACCTGTGTCCTTAACTGCTGTCCCTTGTGCTTTAGAGTCACTACACAACACCCTTTAACTGGAACAGTCTCTCCTGTATAGCCAGTCACTTTTACTTTCACCGGGTGTATTTTGCTCTTAACTGTGAGGGTCTTATAATCATCTATGGATAAAAGGTTGACCTGTGCACCAGTGTCTATCTTGAATGGAATTATGGTCTCATTCACGGTGAATGGGACTAACCATTCAGCCGCATCTGCTTGCCTCCACACCTTCCACATCTACCGTTTGGACTCCTGGGACTTTGCTCTGTAGGCTTTAGCTTTCCAAACTGTTTGGGGCGCTGTCCCTCTCCTTTCACGGCATGCACTGCTGCCGACTCATCCATGCGCAGCTCCTTTGCTCGTGCGCGAGTGGTCTCCGCTGCTCTACACATGTGAACTGCTTTTTCTAATGTTAAATCATGTTCACGTAGTAGTCTTTCTCTGAGCCCATTATCAGGAATTCCACATACAATACAATCCCTGACTAATGAGTTTCTTAAATCTCCGAATTCACATGACTTGCTCAACGTGAGTAGCTCAGTTAAGTACTGATCAAAACTGTCGCCTGTTTTCTGACCGGCGGAGAAAAACTTATATCTCTCAATAGTGACATTTTTACTGGGCACAAAGTACTCCTCAAACTTTGTCACTAGCTCAGTCAATGTTACATTTCCCTCGTCTATCTGAAAACTATTGTAAATGTCCAATGCATCCTCTCCTATTACATGCAAAAATATAGACGCTTTTCGCTTCTCATCTCCTCCCCCCGCCCCGCTCGCAGCCAAGTAAATATTAAATCTCTGCTTGAATTTCTTCCAGTTATCAGCAAGATTGCCGTTGAACTGCATGGGTGTGGGAGGACTGAGTCTATCCATGACGGGGAACACTACGAGTGCAGGATCTTCCTGGTCTCCTCGTTGATCGCTCGAAACACTCTCACTCACGTTAGCTTGGTCACTGTCACTTCCACTCTCGCTAGACATGCTCGCATGACGGTCCTCTTGCTAGCAGTGCGCAGATGTGTGCCTTCGGAATCCAACACATTCCTTCTTCATACGTCGATGAACTCCGCGTTGCCAGTTCCATATTCTGACACCATGTTATGTTTGTATTTTATTTGTATTCCTAACTAGGAATGAACGAGCAGGGTTTCTTTTACTGGCTTTATTCCACGACGTGCATCTGTACATTCAAGCATTGTAGGTTTTACCTGCCGTCCCTCAGTCCGGGTACAACAGCCTAGGGCGGAACCAATAACATGTAGTATAATAACAACACACGTGACAAATAAAGAATCTTGAATCTTGAATACTCACCACTGGGCAGGTTGCTTAGGATTCAAAGCTTCTCTCGAACAGCCTAATTCATCCTCTTCAGAGTGATGGTACACACCTATAGAGGACAGACTGCATACAGAAGAATATGCAGGTCAGTACTTCATTGAACAGGTCTGTTGTGCCCCACCTAAAACCTGAGTCCATCATGGAAGCCCATTTGGGGGCTTCTGCCCACCTACTTAAGACAAAAAGCTGTGTGCTGTAAATTTGTAAATTCTGTTAATATTTTGCTATTTTGTAAATTTTCTGGCAATACTTGCTATTGTTTTTTATGTCCATGCAGCAACCTCACCAAGTCAATTTCCTGTATGTGCAAATATACTTGGCCAAATAAAAGAATTCTGATTCTGAACATTTAAGAACTAGGCCTATTCATAAATATGACAGTGGATGACATGTTTGGATATAAAACAAAACTTCAGCGACAATACTGTAGGTGAGAAACATGCAACAATAGGCCCGTGAAACAGACATAATATTACGGATTTACATAATATCATGGAACACAAATTGCATGAATGTCGCATTAGCGATAAATCCAGGCAGTCAGACTCGAAGTTTGGACAACATAAATAGTGAAGTGACCCGCTGACAAATCGATCCTATCGTTTCTTTCTTTAACCCATTTGTGCCGACTGCCGCACGACATCAACCGCCGGTTGCTGCGTTGCGCACATTTGAATTTACCGCCATTTTCGATTTGTCGTACAAGGGTTATCAACAAGACCCACCTCATGTGTATTTGAACCAATGACAGTGCATTACATGCTGCACTCATGAAAATTACGACAAATCAAAAATGCTGCGCAGCGCAGCAACTGGCGGCAAATTCAAATGTGCGTAACGCAGCAACCGGCGGTAGATGCAATGCTGCGTAGCGCAGCATCCGGCACAAATGGGTTTAAGTCATCGATGAAAACATCGAGGTCAGGGCATAGACTTTTACTCGAGTCCAGTCTAGAAAGCGAACTATGGGGAAAAAAATACGAAAAGAAGATGCCATTCAAATTCAGACATAACTAAAAGAGACTAAAAGAGAACAGCTCATGTTGTTTTAAAGTGTAGCTGCTTGTACCACACTAATAGCAACGACTGAGAACCTCAGAGACAGGGATTTGGACTTGAAAGTAGATGATTTTGCTGAACACAAGGCGCTTCAAATGAGTGAATAGTAGGCATCTTTTCGTAGCGGATGGGAGGGGATTGTCGATATAGCCTATCTCATGGTATAATGCAAAGGACGTAACGCCAGTTATTAACAGTAGTTTAATAGCTGTCATTATTCGAACATGTGGGGCCAATCAAAGACATTTTCACCCGGCCCGTCGTGAGTAGCTTCGCCACTGCGCTATCTTTTGTGTAAATTGATAAATTGCTTTTTCGTGTACTCATCTTCATCTACAGCCGTCTTTATAATTAAATGGGTTTGTTTTTTTGTAAGCTGTGAATTCATTAATTTGTGTGACTTGTGAAACGTATGACATTTTATTAGAAATTCAGAGGTTGTCATGGAGATAGCTTGGCGCTGGCACGACAGAAAAAGTGATTGACTTGGCAAATTTGACAAATGTCAACGGTGATGACGTCATCGTAACAATGGGCTTGTATTGATATATAATCGTATCGACAGACGTGAAGCTCATTTCTGCAAGTTGCGGTATGGAACAAGCTTCGAAAGGAAAACAGGTAGGCTACATTTACTAACAAAGCATTTTATGTCATTTTATTTTAGTCATTCGACTCTTGACAATTGTGGTTATGGTGTACTCTGCTTACTGTAACTCTCAACTTTACTGTAACTCTCAAATAAGAAGGGTGTGAAATCAGGCTTACTTAACATGGCACTGCAATACAACTGTTGAATTCACCTAAAAATTGACCAAATGCCCATATGTGCACAAAATGCAGTTTTTACAGTATGTATGCATATAGCTGAGTTGCTTCTTTTTCAGAAGAACGCCTCCTTGGCTCCTGAGACAATGGGGATACCCCCTAAATCAGCCAAGCATCCTCATCCACCAGTGGGAAGGCCTCCTCAGATTTTGAGAAAGACTCCTGAGAATACTCGGAGCAGATTGGCTGCGATGACCAAACTTCCTGTTTTACCTGGGGTTGGCCTCACGTTGACCAGGTTACGCCTGGGTGAAACGGTAGGCCCTGTGACACACTACACCTCATTTCAGATCCGAATATTGCCAATGAAAGTAAAGGTAGACATGTAGGCTCTGTACAGAAACAGCCCCTAGTCCCTATTCCCCAAGACAGTTGTGTATATTTGAAAGGACTGGATAGGTATAAGCAAGGCCCTGTCCAGTAACATAGCCACTACTCTCAAGACATGAGTACATCTGAAATGACTGGGTAGTCATAAACAAGATGGCTAGTAGATTCCACCTATTCTGTCGTAGGACATGTTTTAGTTACTAACATGCGAAAGAGGAAATTACAGTACATGCTTTATCAGATTCAGATTAGCTTCACAATCCTTCTTTAAAAAGACATGATGGTCAGAGCAAAATCCAAGGGCCAAACTCATCATGTTTTACCAGCTTTCCCCTCATCTAGGCCCATCAGAGCAGTTAGAGAATTATAAAGAAAGATTGCATTTTAAAAGTGACCCTCTTACTTACCAAGGGCCAGACTGTGGTGTAGTAAAAGTAAACTACTAATGTCATTCCTCCAGTTGTTCCAGCCAACAACCGATTTCAACCTCAGTGACCCCAACTGTCACATTATGAGGCCCAGTTACAGCAGCTTGCATGACCCAAACCTCAATGATTACTACCATAAGAAGGACATGCATGACAAGTTGAAGAAGCAAAACTTCATCACGGAAGATGACAAAGTAAGTTCATGTGATGCGTATTACTCCTTACCATTGTAAGGTGAAACTGAACTTAATTAATGATGTTTCAGGATACACTTTAATCCATATTTATTTCTCACATAATGTTGTATCTTCCCAAGGTTGTATGCTCGTTGAAGGAGTACAACACCTTCAAACAGTACCTGGATACTGTTAAAACTGACCTTGACAAATCCTTCAGAATAAAGATGGTAATGTTCAGTGTTCTAAAATAAACATTTAGTCGAGATCACACATGAAGTAACTTGATTATAGACATTTGAAATAATCGCTCAAATAATCTCTGTAACATGCCCTTTCCTCATGTTGGTACATCCAGTATCTAAAATATGCAAATACAGTTTTTATTTGATCATATTTCAGAAGGAACACATGATGAATCTAGTGAAGCTGCAAGGGGAAGGCCAGATTGCTGAGAATGTTACTCTGGCTGACATGAGAGAGTTTCTGTTGGAGGAAGGAGCTAAGAAACTGAAGCAACTTCAGTCGACCAGTGATTCCAGGTGGGCAGGATGTACATTTGTGACCACATCCCCATTGTGATGAATGATTAAAACTTGGACTGAATCTGTATAGCCTCTTATGAATGTATTTTGTTCTGTGTTGGAAATGTCCAGTAAACGATTTGTTGAATTCAGTGATAGGGACAGGGGACAGAAAGATGGCCTGCAAACTGCATCATGTGTCACACAGACAGAGGACGTTCTCTGTAAACAGCTGGTAGGGATGTTAAGGAGAGCAAACACTGTTAGAGATTTGAGATTTGATAATGACATGAAAATGACAGTTCCTTGATCTTATGCAATTGCTTTGAAATTACCATGTACTCTAAGAGTAGTATTAAACTCCTGTTCCTATCCAATGCAGTATGAGGAGCGATCTCGGCTCAAACTCATTGAAAAGGATGTACAGCAAGAGGTCAACAAGGCAAGGTACCTGAAGGAGGTCAAAGACCAGCAGGACAGCAAGGTAAAATGTTACACTTTTATATTTTACAAAGCTCCCAAAAACGTATTAAAAACTAACAGCACATCCAGCTTCAATAATTCAGAGATGTATGGAATGATAGAACCAACACATCTGTTTTAAGCCATGGAAGCTGTGTACAAATGTCAATGTTTTTACCCTAGAACAATAAACCTTTAGTATTTTTGCACTTCAATGTCACAAGAAGGGTGATAGCTTATGTGGCAGCTAAGTTGACAAGTTCCAATTCAATAACCTTGTTTTTACCTTGGACATAACCAAATAATGTTTCTCCTCACAGAAAAAAAGTATGTACGAACTAAAACAAGCCATTCAGCAGAGAAAAATGCAAGAGATGGTGAATAACATCCATGACTATAAAATAATGACAGAAGCCAGTAGCAATGGCAAAAGGATCATGGAACAACTATATAAAACACCACAACTTGGTAAGATTTCACATTAAGTCATGGGATTTGGGGTTGAAAGTTTCAAGACCATTTAAAATCAACATGTAAAACAAAATCACATCAATTATCTATACTGTGAAAAAGATTGTTTCACTGGCAGGTAAGTCAATTTCACTGACAAAGTATCGTAACTAATACATATATATTCACTGCCTATTGTTTTTGAGGGGCATTTCTGTAATTCTGTAATGTATGGTGGCCATAGTATTGACATGTTCATTGCCAATTAATAAGAGATTGTGAATATATGTCATTTGACATTTTCTGTATTTGTAGGGATGACTCCAATGGATGAGCATTGCCTGCTCCAAAGGAGACGAACCCTGGAACGCCTTGCACCTCTGCCCAGCAACGCCAGAGTGAAGGTGGAGAAGGCGAACAAGACAGAGCAGGTACAGATGAAATAACATTGTTGGTATTTTTGGGGTCAGGGTTATTATATTGATGTTACTCATTATACACTTTCAAGGTCACACTTTGCATTACATTGCCTCTTTAACTGTGTAACAACTTGATAATTACACTAGTGACAACATTGTATTAATAAGCTGTTACCTAGTACCTTTTTTGTTTTAAGGGGTAGAATAGATGTAGCTTTGAAATGAGTAAATAGGATTGGAGAACATGAAAAGAAAATAATAATTATACTTCTACTTACAGTCTAAAATTATTCAAGGCAAGAAAATAAGACAATCAGAGAGGAAGAGTTCTAAAGGACCTGTCGTGAGGCTCCCCAGTTACCCAATACTGGCGAAGACTCTGAAATCAGGCGCCTTCACCAAAGCAACGTCTCAGACGCAGCTAAAATCAGTCGTCAGGCATGCTGTCCTAGACCATCTAGGTACAAAGGGCGTCAGGAGGCGGCTAGCTGAGTCAATCAAGTGTGAGGTGAAACTCAAGACTTCGGCACGAGGGTCGAAACCAGCAGCACAACGGGCTTGCAGTGCCAGAATTGCTTCTGACATGCTGAAGTGTGTTTCTCGGGTTGTCAATCCATTTAAACCCAGCGACGAGCCCGTCTGCAGGATTCTCGGGGGGAATAAAGATAAAAAGCCCAGCGGTCAATCGGATGATCCATCATCCATGGATGAAGAAAAGCTCAACAGCTATGTGACGACGTTGATCGCCGGTATTTTGGAGGAGGTCAAGCAGCAAGTCATCGTAAAGGTTCAACAGGTCTGCCCTAAAGTATTTCAAGTGGCCACTGCAAAGGCAAGCAAAACTGCCCTGGATGTGGTTACCAATATGCTGGAGGATGTGAAGGACCATGTAATGCAGGGCAACATTGGACTAAACACATTTTTGGATGTTGAAGCGGTAAATCCAGAGCCATTTGACAGCCAATCTCCTACGATGTCGGCTTTAGAGGTGGCACATGCTGAGATGGAGGAGGCCGGGCTCCAGTCCGAGCTAGACGATGGACATCCAGGGACCTGGATGTCATCAAAAAACATGGACTACATTGCCACAGGCCTCATGGAAAGTGTGTTTAATAACCTACTGGATCAGGACCTCGTACTGCTTCAGGAGCCCGGCACATTGGTCTCACATGAAGTCTCTGTGCCCCCAACAGATGGAGAGATGTCTAACTCTGTGGTTAGTCAAGGTTCTTTGAAACCACCCTCCCCAGTCAATTGTGTGACTTCCCTTAAAGACAAATATGTTTCGATGTCCGCAGGCAATGATCATTTTGCATGCAGCAGAGGCCTCTTCTCTGCACTCCCTAATTTTCCTTTAAAGGGAAAAGTTACTGAACAGATTTCATATTCGAAGGGGTCTGTGTCCATGGAAGAGCAGCTACGGTCCATCTCCCCATCACCCAATGTGACTGAAGCAGAGAGTCAGAGGATATCTGACACAGATGAAGAGGACGGGAAATCCACATCCCCAGTGCCGCTCCAACTGTCGTCCACCATGTCGGTCCTGGATGTTAACCGGCTCCTCACCCCAGGCAGACAGGAGAAGCTGGGGTTGCCATGGCGACCAACGCATCACCTGATAGATAACCCGGGTGTCCCTCCAAAGAAGGTGAAAATTCACACCGTCTACAGAAACCCCCTTTTCTTCCCCAGTGAGGCCGTGCAATCGACCAGTACGTCCTCGTCTGATGGAGAATCCTCTACTCCAGAGAAGGCCCTGAGTCAGGCTGGCTCAGATGAGGAAGGAGTCGATGAGAACATGCTGGCCTGGATGACCTCTGTTCGGGACACCCTCAACGCATTTCCGCCCATTGCACCTACCCCACCCACCTCACACCCTCCTTCACGCCGTGGTTTATCTACCAGAAGAAGAACTGTCTCCAGAACCTCACCTCAGAGAAAGAGTGAGAACTGAGAAGGACTCAGTTGCCTGTATTATTTTGAATTGCATTGAAATAATGTAAAAATATATTCAAAATGAAAGAGAACACCCTGTCCAGTTCTTTTCAGTCTTTCTGATATTTCTCCTTACGATGTCCATCTTGGTCTTTCTCACAGTTGCCTTTCTTCAATGTAACATGTACATTTCATACACAGTTGCTCCTCTGTTCACTATACATTGCAGATAGATAGATATTTGTATTCGATACAAAAACATATGTTTTTAAGTCAGATATTTTGAGTTGTCAATAGCCGAAAAAGACCGGAAATTCAATTGAGCGCCATAACTCAAAATATGACTGTTACTACAGTAGCTTTGTTGGGCTACTGTACTTCAAACAACATAGTTACACTCAGCACTGGACATGTTGTTTAGGATTCACACCTTAATGGGATTAATTAGAGACTCCGTTTTGGCAAGTAGATATCTTGGTCATCTCAGGCCATGAGTAAACCATTTCAACAACAGTTTTGAACAATACCATTACTATATAATGTTAATACACTTCAGTATATGTAAAGTAATTTGCATATAACCCAGCATTTCTGTCTAAAATGTAAGTTTTGGTTAACAATAGCACTTACAGTTTGCTTATTTATTGGATTCAATGCTCATTTTGAGATTGGATTATGTATTAACAGTGCTAACCTTCAGTTTTGTGCATTTAGTTGCCAACTGTAACATAACACAAACACAAGGTATGGCAGGTAGTCACATATTAACGTGAACATCCTATGGGCTTACTTGCTTGGAGGTTGGCCTTGTTTAGAGATTGAGTTACTGAATTGAATGGAAACATGTCATATCCCCCTCAAACATAATTGGGACTGAATGGTTGAATATTTAAAACCAAAAAAGCAATTTAACAGTATGAGTCCTTATTCATGATCAAAAACTATGTTTTAAATGAGAAGTTATGGCTTGTCAAAAGCTGCAAAATACAGGAAATTCAAAATGAGCATCACCACCCATAACGTCACCTATGCACTAACAAGGTTTTCCAGCACGCAGCTTTAATGTTGTGTTAATGTTACTGTATGTTGGTCTACTGTACTTCAAACAACATGTACTCACCACTGGGCAGGATGCTTAGGATTCAAAGCTTCTCTCGAACAGCCTAATTCATCCTCTTCAGAGTGATGGTACACACCCATAGAGCAGCGTTTCCCAACCGCTGTGCCGCGGCACACTAGTGTGCCGTGAGAGATTATCCAATTTCACTTTTCTTTAATTAACATTTATTAATTATTATCTGCAAATAATATGCCATTGTCGAGTGTCTGTGCTGTAATATAGTGACTGGCAGAGTAATGTAATATTCGTCCGGGTGGCAGCAGGTAGCTAATTGCCTCTTTCCTGCATAGAGACAAGAGAATTAGTGACGCATGCGACAGGTCGTGGTTGACAGTGATGGAGAAGTTTTTAAAATGGAAAAATGCAAACTCCGAACTGGGCCCTGGACAAGATTCTGACCCAGGTGAAGGCCCTAGTATGAGTGGTGGTAAAAAGAACACTGGCCTAGGCTACAGATTCCCAACCGTGATATGCTGACTGTGTAACGCATAAAATGGATTCATGTTGGAAATTGCTCATGGTCCCACATTTAAAAGTAAGAAGTTGTAAGGCAGTAGATTTTGACGAAACAATAAATAACACTAACCCTAACCCTACATTTTAAAAACTGTTCACTGGTGCAGGTGTACGCAACATACGTAACCTATTAGATATAGGAGCAAAACAATATTTGAAGCATTCAAACGATCTAAATGGCCACTTTATTGTCAATATACATTATTTTACACTTTGCAAAAAAATGACCACGTCATTTTAGAATATTGGCAAAGCGAGAACATTTTTTAGCACTGCGTGGGGATTTGCTGGGCATTGTTGTCGTGACAACAGACGCAACAATGCCCCTACGTTTAATGCGCAATAAAAACATAATGATTCTAAAATAGTATTCAGACAAGACTGCTTTGATTTCACACTCAACTTTTCAACCGATTAATTAGCATGCCTTTATTCACAACAAATTAAAGATGGAGAGAGGAACGATTGTTGATCTGCTTAAATCAAAGGACAACACGATTTTTCACCTAAGACAGACCCTCCAAAATATGTCTACGGGAGACTTTATAGGTAACAATATGCAGATGTGTAGGCTCCAGATGGAGAGAAAGAGCAGAGAGATAACTGCACAGTACCAGGCCGCTCTGAGTGAGAAGGACAAGAAGCTCTACTCTCTCCGGCAGCTCCTAGACAACCACCAGCTAAACGAGCAGAGAACCATCAGAGCCCTGGAGGATAGGTGGAAGAAGGAGAGAGAAGGTCTAGAGACGGGGAGGAGGCATGTTGTCGAGTGGGGACTCTCCACCTTCAAACAAAAAGATGACGTCATTCTTTCTCTTGGCCTCAAAGTGGAGTCCCTTGAGAAGGAGGCCGAAGCTACCAAGGAGAGAGAGAGGAAATGGGTAGAGGAGAGGAGCGAAATGGAGAGCAGGGCGAGAGACGTAGAGGTGAGGGAGATATTCAGGGTCAAAGAGAAAGAGAAGCAAATCAACTATCTCCTTCAGGCTATGGAGAGGTCTAAAAGAAAACAGGACAAAATGGCCAAAGCCCACACAGACCTCCAGAACCTCTGTGCCTCACAGGAGAAGAACTGGAGAGCAGAAAGGGAGGAGATGGAGAGGCAGGCCAGAGAGGCAGAGCAGAGGAAGATGGAGGAGAGAAATGAGATGGCCACCCTCCAACAAACCCTGGAGTCTCTACAAACCCAACTGGAAGACATGTCCAAGGCCCACGTGGACCTCCAGACCCTCTTAGCTGCTCAGCAGGAGGAACGGAGAATGGACAATAATGAGAAGACCAGAGAGATAGATAGTCTCAGCGAGGCCCTCTACTCTTCCCAACTCTACTCTGTTCAAATGGAAAAGTCCGCTAGCTGTCTCCGGGCCCTCTCTGTGAGAGAGAGGAAGGAGATGAGGGAGATGGAGAGGAGGATGAACAAGGCTGTGGAGAAGTGTCTGACCAAGGAGAAAGAAGTGGAGACCTTGGAAAGAGAGAGGGAGGAGCTGCGACAGCTGCAGAAGCTGAAGGACTGCGAGGATGAAAAGGAGAGACAGGAGATGAGAGATCAGCTCGCCATGAAGGCCATAGAGCTGGAGAAAGCTGAGAAAAAGGTACAGTACTGGCACTTCAATGAATCATTGGACTTATCTACATTACTTTAATGAAAACAGGGTCAAAAACAGTTGATCATCATGTTATAAAGCCCGAAGTTGTTGTCATTACGTGGTTTTGTACTTTAATACCATATCTCGTTTCAGATCCATTCAAGGAAAGGATTCATGAAGTTCTTCAAGCGACAGAACAGGGCCGACATCCCGGATGGAAAGAAAGTGAATGGCAGGAATGAGAGAGAGAAGAAAAAGAAGGAGTCCTGTTAAGGATGATTGCTGTCCTTCTTTTTATTTTTGCAAACCCTCCCCACCACCCCCACCCCCCCCACACACTTTTCCTACCTTCCCATCAACCCCCCCCCAGTCCCGTCCTCCAGCCCCCCAGCCCTCCAGCTCCCTAGCCTCCTAGCTCCCTAGCCCCTAGCCCCCAGCTCCCCAGCCCCCTAGCCTCCAGCCCCCTAGCCCCCAGCCCCCTAGCTCCCTAGCCTCCAGCCCCCTAGCCCCCAGCCCTCAACTCTCTCTCCCTCCCCCCTCCTCCCTCTCTCCATCCCTAACCCTAACCCTAACCCTAACCCAATTCTCCTTATAGTCTTATTTTGATCCTTATAGCATTTTCTGTCAAATGGACTGAGATAAATAAACCATCTGATTATCTCCTAAACACCATGACTGAAGTACATCATTGACTTTTATTCTTTTTCCATTGTGTTTATCATCCACCCACTCTCATTCAAGTTCACTTTGTTCTAGCTTAGACTTCCACAGTCTCAATGTCTAGCTCTCATTTAGCCAGTCTGAGTAATGTGCGTGTGTGCATGCATGTGTGTGTGTGTGTGTGTGTGTGTGTGTGTGTTTGTTTGTGTATGTGTGTTTGCATATAGGTAGACGTGTGTGTTTGTGTTTGTGTGTGTGTGTGTGTGTGTGTGTGTGTGTGTGTCTGTCGCTCTCCTTATGATATGCCAACACACTTAAATATGACTAATACTGTAGGACTACACACAAGCTGCTGTTGTTATAGTTTATAACTTATTTATAACTCATTTTGACATTTTACATTTACACTTTAGCCATTCAACGCTCTTTTCTAGAGCCACGTATGCACAATAGGTGCAGTTGTCTAAAGTCAGTGAAACAATATATCACAATCATTGCAAGTAGGCTAATCATTGTGCACAAGTGCAGGTATTTATTAAGTGCAGGTCCCTCACAAGTAGGAAATGTTGGGAAGTGCAATGGTGGTTATTAGAACAGTGTCTCTACTCCCACTCTAGCAATCTGAATTCATCTACAGTAGGTGTAGTTGCGCAGATGTCTCACACGCGAAGCGTATGAAGAAACGCATGCCCTAATATCGGGACAGATTCGTAATTATTTGAGTTGAGTAGATTCTGCGATTACAACAGATTAATAATGAGTTATTTGATTAGGATAGCAGTCTGTTGTATTGTAGCATACAAGTACCGTACGTGTACTGTGCGTAGTCCTACTTTGAAGTCCCCGAACTCCGTGCGTGAAAATATATCCAAATTACCAGTAGCCTAGAGGACAGACTGCATACAGAAGAATATGCAGGTCAGTGCTTCATTGAACAGGTCTGTTGTGCCCCACCTAAAACCTGAGTCCATCATGGAAGCCCATTTGGGGGCTTCTGCCCACCTACTTGAGACAAAAAGCTGTGTGCTGTAAATTTGTAAATTCTGTTAATATTTTGCTATTTTGTAAATTTTCTGGCAATACTTGCTATTGTTTTTTATGTCCATGCACCAACCTCACCAAGTCAATTTCCTGTATGTGCAAATATACTTATACCAAATAAAAGAATTCTGATTCTGAAACACTAACGCAGGTATATGTTTGTTGGTTTACACACATAGGCCTCATTTATTTGTATATGATACTAGAACGTAAGCCTATTCTAATTGTAACATGACCACACGTATTGTGAAACAGAAGGGAAAACATTGTTATCCTCGTAAAGGCACCCCTTTCATTCATGTCATGATGATTATCTGCAATAGCGTTCACATAACGTAGCTAGCAAGCTATAGCTAGTCCAGGCGATACAAGGGATATTTCTCTGGACAGCTGTCGAACGTGGCTGGAAATGGTACTTGCTTTGCTGCCCCCTTGTGGTAAAAGGTGGACCCGACAACTTAAAATGGCTTAGGCTTCACCCCCAAACTTTATATTGTGGCCTGGTGGTTTTTGCTCTGACATGCACTGTCAACTGTGGGACCTTATATAGACAGGTGTGTGCCATTCCAAATCATGTTCAATCAATTGAATTTACCACAGGTGGACTCCAATCAAGTCATAGAAACATCTCAAGGATGATCAATGGAAACAGGATCCACCAGGGTTCAATTTCCAGTGTCAGCAAAGGGTCTGAATACTTATGTAAATGTGATACTTCAGTTTGTTATTTTTAATAAATTAGCAAACATTTCTAAAAACCTGTTTTCACTTTGTCATTATGGGGTATTGTGTGTAGATTGATGAGGAAAAAAATGAATTTAATCCATTTTAGAATAAGGCTGCAACATAACAAAACATGGAAAAAGTTATGGGGTCCGAATACTTTAGAATGCATGTATGTTTAGAAGAGGAGCGCTTGCGAGCATTTCACCGTACTTTCACTCACTCCACTGTATCCCAGTACATATAGCAATTAATGACCAAAAACTATGTTTTAAGTGAGAAGTTATGGCTTGTCAAAAGCCGCAAAAGACAGGACATTCAAAAATGAGCACAACCACCCATAACTATGCACTAACAAGGTTTTCTAGCACACAGCTTTGATACCAAGTTATAGTGTTGTATGTTTGTAATAATGTCCGTTGGACACAGAGGCAGACGCAGTATGTCGGTGAGGGATTTTGTCCCGTTTATTAGCATATACATAGCATATATATATAGCATATATATAGTCTTGGCTTTTCAGCCCGTCTCAACGCTTTCGCGACTTTCCAGTCGTCGTCTCGGGAAAAACCTCCTCTCGTTCCCAGCCCCTCTACTGAAATGACAAAGGCACACACATGTTAAGCACTAGCCAACGAGGCTTCATTTGCCACAGGTGTGCAACGAAGCCTCGCCGACACAACCCTGGCCACGGTCCTGTAGCTCCCTCTACAGGCCGAACGCTGCATGTCCCCCCACAATGTTGTACTTCAAAAAACATGTTGGCCTACTCAGCACTGGGCAGGTTGCTTCGGATTCAAAGCTTCTCCCAAACAGCCTAATTCATACTCTTAGAGTATGTGTTCTTCAAGATAGTGATTTATATTTTTCCATGATACAAAACAAGTTCCTTTTTATTGCCACACAACCTAGTGTTAGTGGAGTTTGTTTTCAGTACAGTATGGTGGGGAACTCTGACATACACTACAATAAATAGAAGACAGACAACACAACACAGTCCAATGCACTGTAAATTGCACTCGGTCCATGGTATTTACACCGGAAGGTGATCTGCTGCTAAATTACAAAAATGTGATCCCATCACTATCCTGCGAGACAATTAATAATCCTATTAGAAAAGCAAAAACATTGAAGAACTAGGCATATTCATAAATAAGACAGTGGCTGACATGTTTGGATATAAAACAAAAGTTCAGCGACAATACTGTAGGTGAGAAACATGCAACAATAGGCCCGTGAAACAGACATAATATTACGGATTTACATAATATGATGGAACACATATTGCATGAATGTCGCAGAGCATTACCGATAAATCCAGGCAGTCAGGTCTGGACAATATATATACAAGTTTGGACAATATAAATAGTGAAGTGACCCGCTGACCAATCGATCCTATCGTTTCTTTCTTTAAGTGATCGATGAAAACATCGAGGTCAGGCATAGACTTTTACTCGAGTCCAGTCTAGAAAGCGAACTATGGGGGGAAAAAAATACGAAAAGAAGATGCCATTCAAATTCAGACATAACTAAAAGAGACTAAAAGAGAACAGCTCATGTTGTTTTAAAGTGTAGCTGCTTGTACCACACGAATAGCAACGACTGAGAACCTCAGAGACAGGGATTTGGACTTGAAAGTAGATGATTTTGCTGAACACAAGGCGCTTCAAATGAGTGAATAGTAGGCATCTTTTCGTAGCGGATGGGAGGGGATTGTTGATATAGCCTATCTCATGGTATAATGCAAAGGACGTAACGCCAGTTATTAACAGTAGTTTAATAGCTGTCATTATTCGAACATGTGGGGCCAATCAAAGACATTTTCACCCGGCCCGTCGTGAGTAGCTTCGCCACTGCGCTATCTTTTGTGTAAATTGATCAATTGCTTTTTCGTGTACTCATCTTCATCTACAGCCGTCTTTATAATTAAATGGGTTTGTTTTTTTGTAAGCTGTGAATTCATTAATTTGTGTGACTTGTGAAACGTATGACATTTTATTAGAAATTCAGAGGTTGTCATGGAGATAGCTTGGCGCTGGCACGACAGAAAAAGTGATTGACTTGGCAAATTTGACAAATGTCAACGGTGATGACGTCATCGTAACAATGGGCTTGTATTGATATATAATCGTATCGACAGACGTGAAGCTCATTTCTGCAAGTTGCGGTATGGAACAAGCTTCGAAAGGAAAACAGGTAGGCTACATTTACTAACAAAGCATTTTATGTCATTTTATTTTAGTCATTCGACTCTTGACAATTGTGGTTATGGTGTACTCTGCTTACTGTAACTCTCAACTTTACTGTAACTCTCAAATAAGAAGGGTGTGAAATCAGGCTTACTTAACATGGCACTGCAATACAACTGTTGAATTCACCTAAAAATTGACCAAATGCCCATATGTGCACAAAATGCAGTTTTTACAGTATGTATGCATATAGCTGAGTTGCTTCTTTTTCAGAAGAACGCCTCCTTGGCTCCTGAGACAATGGGGATACCCCCTAAATCAGCCAAGCATCCTCATCCACCAGTGGGAAGGCCTCCTCAGATTTTGAGAAAGACTCCTGAGAATACTCGGAGCAGATTGGCTGCAATGACCAAACTTCCTGTTTTACCTGGGGTTGGCCTCACGTTGACCAGGTTACGCCTGGGTGAAACGGTAGGCCCTGTGACACACTACACCTCATTTCAGATCAGAATATTGCCAATGAAAGTAAAGGTAGACATGTAGGCTCTGTACAGAAACAGCCCCTAGTCCCTATTCCCCAAGACAGTTGTGTATATTTGAAAGGACTGGATAGGTATAAGCAAGGCCCTGTCCAGTAACATAGCCACTACTCTCAAGACATGAGTACATCTGAAATGACTGGGTAGTCATAAACAAGATGGCTAGTAGATTCCACCTATTCTGTCGTAGGACATGTTTTAGTTACTAACATCTTGTTTTACAGCTATCTGATCCAGTCAGCAGGTCTCTGTGGATTGAGACTCAGTCTAGTGTTTTATTACTTGGTAAAATGCAATTAGACCATCTGCGAAAGAGGAAATTACAGTACATGCTTTATCAGATTCAGATTAGCTTCACAATCCTTCTTTAAAAAGACATGATGATCAAAGCAAAATCCAAGGGCCAAACTCATCACGTTTTACCAGCTTTCCCCTCATCTAGGCCCATCAGAGCAGTTAGAGAATAATAAAGAAAGATTGCATTTTAAAAGTGACCCTCTTACTTACCAAGGGCCAGACTGTGGTGCAGTAAAAGTAAACTACTAATGTCATTCCTCCAGTTGTTCCAGTCAACAACCAATTTCAACCTCAGTGACCCCAACTGTCAAATTATGAGGCCCAGTTACAACAGCTTGCATGACCCAAACCTCAATGATTACTACCATAAGAAGGACATGCATGACAAGTTGAAGAAGCAAAACTTCATCACGGAAGATGACAAAGTAAGTTTCATGTGATGCGTATTACTCCTTACCATTAAAAGGTGAAACTGAACTTAATTAATGATGTTTCAGGATACACTTTAATCCAGACCATATTTATTTCTCACATTATGTGGTATCTTCCCAAGGTTGTATGCTCGTTGAAGGAGTACAACACCTTCAAACAGTACCTGGATACTGTTCAAACTGACCTTGACAAATCCTTCAGAATACAGATGGTAATGTTCAGTGTTCTATAATAAACATTTAGTCGAGATCACACATGAAGTAACTTGATTATAGACATTTTAAATAATCGCTCAAATAATCTCTGTAACATGCCCTTTCCTCATGTTGGTACATACAGTATCTAAAATATGCAAATACAGTTTTTATTTTATCATATTTCAGAAGGAACACATGATGAATCTAGTGAAGCTGCAAGGGGAAGGCCAGATTGCTGAGAATGTTACTCTGGCTGACATGAGAGAGTTTCTGTTGGAGGAAGGAGCTAAGAAACTGAAGCAACTTCAGTCGACCAGTGATTCCAGGTGGGCAGGATGTACATTTGTGACCACATCCCCATTGTGATGAATGATCAAAACTTGGACTGAATCTGTATAGCCTCATATCAATGTATTTTGTTCTGTGTTGGAAATGTCCAGTAAATGATTTGTTGAATTCAGTGATAGGGACAGGGGACAGAAAGATGGCCTGCAAACTGCATCATGTGTCACACAGACAGAGGACGTTCTCTGTAAACAGCTGGTAGGGATGTTAAGGAGAGCAAACACTGTTAGAGATTTGAGATTTGATAATGACATGAAAATGACAGTTCCTTGATCTTATGCAATTGCTTTGAAATTACCATGTACTCTAAGAGTAGTATTAAACTCCTGTTCCTATCCAATGCAGTATGAGGAGCGATCTCGGCTCAAACTCACTGAAAAGGATGGACAGCAAGAGGTCAACAAGGCAAGGTACCTGAAGGAGGTGAAAGACCAGCAGGACAGCCAGGTAAAATGTTACACTTTTATATTTTACAAAGCTCCCAAAAACGTATTAAAAACTAACAGCACATCCAGCTTCAATAATTCAGAGATGTATGGAATGATAGAACCAACACATCTGTTTTAAGCCATGGAAGCTGTGTACAAATGTCAATGTTTTTACCCTAGAACAATAAACCTTTAGTATTTTTGCACTTCAATGTCACAAGAAGGGTGATAGCTTATGTGGCAGCTAAGTTGACAAGTTCCAATTCAATAACCTTGTTTTTACCTTGGACATATCCAAATAATGTTCCTCCTCACAGAAAAAAAGTATGTACGAACTAAAACAAGCCATTCAGCAGAGAAAAATGCAAGATATGGTGAATAACATCCATGACTATAAAATAATGACAGAAGCCAGTAGCAATGGCAAAAGGCTCCTGGAACAACTATATGAAACACCACAACTTGGTAAGATTCCACATTAAGTCATGGGATTTGGGGTTGAAAGTTTAAAAGACCATTTAAAATCAACATGTAAAACAAAATCACATCAATTATCTATCTGTGAAAAAGATTGTTTCACTGGCAGGTAAGTCAATTTCACTGACAAAGTATTGTAACTAATACATATATATTCACTGCCTATTGTTTTTGAGGGGTATTTCTGTAATTCTGTAATGTATGGTGGCCACAGTATTGACATGTTCATTGCCAATTAATAATAGATTGTGAATAGATGTCATTTGACATTTTCTGTATTTGTAGGGATGACTCCAATGGATGAGCATTGCCTGCTCCAAAGGAGACGAACCCTGGAACGCCTTGCACCTCTGCCCAGCAACGCCAGAGTGAAGGTGGAGAAGGCGAACAAGACAGAGCAGGTACAGATGAAATAACATTGTTGGTATTTTTAGGGTCAGGGTTAGTATATTGATGTTACTCATTATACACTTTCAAGGTCACACTTTGCATTACATTGCCTCTTTAACTGTGTAACAACTTGATAATTACACTAGTAACAACATTGTATTAATAAGCTGTTACCTAGTACCTTTTTGAAATGAGTAAATAGGATTGGAGAACATGAAAAGAAAATAACAATTATACTTCTACTTACAGTCTAAAATTATTCAAGGCAAGAAAATAAGACAATCAGAGAGGAAGAGTTCTAAAGGACCTGTCGTGAGGCTCCCCAGTTACCCAATACTGGCGAAGACTCTGAAATCAGGCGCCTTCACCAAAGCAACGTGTCAGACGCAGCTAAAATCAGTTGTCAGGCATGCTGTCCTAGACCATCTAGGTACAAAGGGCGTCAGGAGGCGGCTAGCCGAGTCAATCAAGTGTGAGGTGAAACTCAAGACTTCGGCACGAGGGTCGAAACCAGCAGCACAACGGGCTTGCAGTGCCAGAATTGCTTCTGACATGCTGAAGTGTGTTTCTCGGGTTGTCAATCCATTTAAACCCAGCGACGAGCCCGTCTGCAGGATTCTCGGGGGGAATAAAGATAAAAAGCCCAGCGGTCAATCGGATGATCCATCATCCATGGATGAAGAAAAGCTCAACAGCTATGTGACGACGTTGATCGCCGGTATTTTGGAGGAGGTCAAGCAGCAAGTCATCGTAAAGGTTCAACAGGTCTGCCCTAAAGCATTTCAAATGGCCACTGCAAAGGCAAGCAAAACTGCCCTGGATGTGGTTACCAATATGCTGGAGGATGTGAAGGACCATGTAATGCAGGGCAACATTGGACTAAACACATTTTTTGATGTTGAAGCGGTAAATCCAGAGCCATTTGACAGCCAATCTCCTACGATGTCGGCTTTAGAGGTGGCACATGCTGAGATGGAGGAGGCCGGGCTCCAGTCCGAGCTAGACGATGGACATCCAGGGACCTGGATGTCATCAAAAAACATGGACTACATTGCCACAGGCCTCATGGAAAGTGTGTTTAATAACATACTGGATCAGGACCTCGTACTGCTTCAGGAGCCCGGCACATTGGTCTCACATGAAGTCTCTGTGCCCCCAACAGATGGAGAGATGTCTAACTCTGTGGTTAGTCAAGGTTCTTTAAAACCACCCTCCCCAGTCAATTGTGTGACTTCCCTTAAAGACAGATATGTTTCGATGTCATCCCTCAATGATTTGACGAAATCCGCAGGCAATGATCATTTTGCATGCAGCAGAGGCCTCTTCTCTGCACTCCCTAATTTTCCTTTAAAGGGAAAAGTTACTGAACAGATTTCATATTCGAAGGGGTCTGTGTCCATGGAAGAGCAGCTACGCTCCATCTCCCCATCGCCCAATGTGACTGAAGCAGAGAGTCAGAGGATATCTGACACAGATGAAGAGGACGGGAAATCCACATCCCCAGTGCCGCTCCAACTGTCGTCCACCATGTCGGTCCTGGATGTTAACCGGCTCCTCACCCCAGGCAGACAGGAGAAGCTGGGGTTGCCGTGGCGACCAACGCATCACCTGATAGATAACCCGGGTGTCCCTCCAAAGAAGGTGAAAATTCACACCGTCTATAGAAACCCCCTTTTCTTCCCCACTGAGGCCGTGCAATCGACCAGTACGTCCTCGTCTGATGGAGAATCCTCTACTCCAGAGAAGGCCCTGAGTCAGGCTGGCTCAGATGAGGAAGGAGTCGATGAGAACATGCTGGCCTGGATGACCTCCCTTCGGGACACCCTCAACGCATTTCCGCCCATTGCACCTACCCCACCCACCTCACACCCTCCTTCGCACCGTGGTTTATCTACCAGAAGAAGAACTGTCTCCAGAACCTCACCTCAGAGAAAGAGTGAGAACTGAGAGGGACTCAGTTGCCTGTATTATTTTGAATTGCATTGAAATAATGTAAAAATATATTCAAAATGAAAGAGAACACCCTGTCCAGTTCTTTTCAGTCTTTCTGATATTTGTCCTTACGATGTCCATCTTGGCCTTTCTCACAGTTGCCTCTTCAATGTAACATGTACATTTCATACACAGTTGCTCCTCTGTTCACTATACATTGCAGATAGATAGATATTTATATTCGATACAAAAACATATGTTTTTAAGTTAGATATTTTGAGTTGTCAATAGCCGAAAAAGACCGGAAATTCAACTGAGCGCCATAACTCAAAATATGACTGTTACTACAGTAGCTTTGTTGGGCTACTGTACTTCAAACAACATAGTTACACTCAGCACTGGACATGTTTAGGATTCACACCTTAATGGGATTGATTAGAGACTCCGTTTTGGCAAGTAGATATCTTGGTCATCTCAGGCCATGGGTAAACCATTTCAACAACAGCTTTGAACAATACCATTACAATATAATGTTAATACACTTAAGTATATGTAAAGTAATTTGCATTTAACCCAGCATTTCTGTCTAAAATGTAAGTTTTGGTTAACAATAGCACTTACAGTTTGCTTATTTTTTGGATTCAATGCTCATTTTGAGATTGGATTATGTATTAACAGTGCTAACCTTCAGTTTTGTGCATTTAGTTGCCAACTGTAACATAACACAACTGCAACATAACACAAACACAAGGTATGGCAGGTAGTCACATATTAACGTGAACATCCTATGGGCTTACTTGCTTGGAGGTTGGCCTTGTTTAGAGGTTGAGTTACTGAATTGAATGGAAACATGTCATATCCCCCTCAAACACAATTGGGACTGAATGGTTGAATATTTAAAACCAAAAAAGCAATTTAACAGTATGAGTCCTTATTAATGACCAAAAACTATGTTTTAAATGAGAAGTTATGGCTTGTCAAAAGCTGCAAAATACAGGAAATTCAAAATGAGCATCACCACCCATAACATCACCTATGCACAAACAAGGTTTTCCAGCATGCAGCTTTAATGTTGCGTTAATGTTACTGTATGTTGGTCTACTGTACTTCAAACAACATGTACTCACCACTGGGCAGGATGCTTAGGATTCAAAGCTTCTCTCGAACAGCCTAATTCATCCTCTTCAGAGTGATGGTACACACCTATAGAGGACAGACTGCATACAGAAGAATATGCAGGTCAGTGCTTCATTGAACAGGTCTGTTGTGCCCCACCTAAAGTCCATCATGGAAGCCCATTTGGGGGCTTCTGCCCACCTACTTAAGACAAAAAGCTGTGTGCTGTTCTTTTTTGTAAATTTGTAAATTTGTTTATTTTGTTAATATTTTGCTATTTTGTAAATTTGCTGTCAATACTTACTATTGTTTTTTATGTCCATGCACCAACCTCACCAAGTCAATTTCCTGTATGTGCAAATATACTTATACCAAATAAAAGAATTCTGATTCTGAAACACTAACGCAGGTATATGTTTGTTGGTTTACACACATAGGCCTCATTTATTTGTATATGATACTAGAACGTAAGCCTATCCCTATTCTAATTGTAACATGACCACACTTATTGTGAAACAGAAGGGAAAACATTGTTATCCTAGTAAAGGCATCCCTTTCATTCATGTCATTATGATTATCTGCAATAGCGTTCACATAACGTAGCTAGCAAGCTATAGCTAGTCCAGGCGAAAGCTAAGCATGGGGGCTAGCTGTGATGATAACGTTGTTCGCTCTATGGGTAAAACGATAATAGTTGTCATCATACCCAAAGCACATGGTGTTTACTGAACCTTTTAGTTTATTGGTTTGATTCCAGAGAATATCGTAGCCAATCTCTCATCCATCCATCCATCCACGTCTTGAAACTACTACTATTGAGTGGAGGGCAGCACGTTCAAAAGCCGTCACAACATAGCAATGTTCTGTATCTGCAGCTTAGTTAGACTTGTATTCATCAAAAAAAGTTAGCATTTTGGTCTTCACCATACATCGTCTATGGGCATGTGAATGCGATATGTTATACATTTTATAACTGTATTAACTGTAACTGTATTAACTACGAACTTAACTCGGTCTCGATGCAATGCTCTAGGACATTACCTGATGTCGCCTGAAAGCCGCGTCTTTTAATAATCGGTTATTATGTAGAAATTGCTGTTGGTCTGACTAGAGAAATGTCATAGGTATGTCATAAGGCACATGGTAAACAGAAACAGCTTAACTAATTGTTACAATATTCAGTCAGCACCTTATATATATATAGGTAAGGGATAACTAACGAAAAGAAAACTAATCAACGACGTGGAGGTGTAAATCGGCCTGAGGCTTGGCGGGAGTAACGTTCACCTTCGGCTGTGTCTCGGACCGTTTTACGCCTCTACGGCGTTGATTATTCCTACATAATTCCCACTATGTCCACTTAGAACACAATCACAATAAATGTCACTCGAACGAAGGTAATGGATTCCAAGATCTGTTGTGTACCTTGTGAAGCCATCAGATACATGGGATGTTTCTCTGTTCAGCTGTCCAACGTGGCTGGAAATGGTACATGCTTTGCTGCCCCCTTGTGGTAAAAGGTGGACCCGACAACTTAAAATGGCTTAGGCTACACCACCAAACTTTATATTGTGTACTTGAAATACAGTAGCTCTTTTACCCTTCTCCTACTTTTGTCATCAACATCATCTAAGAGAATTGGAAAAGTGGCATTATTAGAGTATGTGAACATGACAGATCCCTTACAAAATATACAGAAATTACAAAAACCCTTCAGTCAGTTTATTGATATAAAAGCATAACTAAAAACATGTAATTGCATGTAAAGCAATACCAACATGTGAGTTTTTGTCCAGTGATATCTGGATAAATTAGTTGGTTCAGTACATTTGTGAAGGTTTGACACACTTTCTGAGGGAGAGAATGAGCATAATTGTGCTGTGGGCATGACCTGTACAGATCTAGGATCAGATTCCCCTGGTACCTAACCTTAATCATTTGTGTTCATCAAAACAGATTTGACTTTGTATCAGTGGCAGACCTGGTTTCAAATATTTGAAAAACTTTAGTCATCCTTGATATAACTTGCCTTGCAATAGCTGTTTGTTCTTCTATTCCATTGGTTCCATTGTGCCTAACAAGTTAAAACAAGCACATCTCAAGTTTTTCAAATATTTGAAATCATCATCATCAGTTCAATTACTTATTTTGCCACAGTCAGATCAGTGGTTACAGGCAACCTCTGCCTATTCAGTGGGCATATGTAGAATGGAAGGGGTTTGGGGACATCAGGAGCTTGGTGATTGGTCTGGCCTTCTGAACTTGCTCTGAAGGAACACCCTAGGCACGCAGAGCCCCTCCTTCTTATTGATGGTTTCTCGTAGGACGTAGTCATTGGTCACACTCTGGAACCCCGCCCCCTCAAACAGGACAGCCAGGAGCTCTGAAAAAGAGAGGGCTCTGCTGGTGAAAAATTGTGAAATATGGGGGGGGGGGATAGCAAGCAAAAGAAAGAGAGAGAGAGAGAGAGTGGCAGACAAAGAGAGTGGGAGAAAGAGACAAAGACAGAAATATGGAGAGAGAGAGAAAGAGACTGACCTTTGGAGAAGAAATAGGACCTGGTGCCATCTTGTCGGACGTAGAAGTTCTCTCCCAGTTTGTTGCCAGACTTGAACCGGAGCATGGCGTGGTCATGAAGGCCGTAGTCCCTGAATAGAACGATGCCCCCTGGCTTCAACACCTGCCAAAGCAACATCAAGTCTATAAACACACTATGAACACACTCATCAAGTCCATAAAATGACTCTAATGCAAAACCACAGCAAGATATGCACTAACCCTATACACTCACGTGCAAGGACTTAATGGTTGCGTGCACAGTTTTCTGTAATTAAATGCATAGGCCTCCTATTGTCTTTAAGAGAGGGACAGCAGAATGTGTGAAAAAGCAATGTGTTTCATATAACCTTTCAACAGGATATATAAATTACCTACGACAGGCATTTGTCCTCTGTGGCTCAGTTGGTAGAGCACGGCGCTAACAACACTTAGGTCGTGGGTTTGATTCCTGCTGGGACCATATATACTGAAATGTATGCACTCACTGCAATGTAAGTCGCTTTGGATAAAAGCGTCAGCTAAATGGCGTATATTATTTGCAAAAACCTTTGTACAGCCTCTGAGAAAATGAGTGAAACAGTCAAATGAGTTTCGGAAAATAATGTTTGTCTGAGCTTGTTTGTTCCCCTCTATAAATGCTTGTGAAGGCTTGTGGCAGAGTAAGTGGTGACATTTACTGTGCTTTGCTCTCATTCATATGCATGAATAAAGAACAGTTTTCCTGAATACTTCTGACTCGACTGATCCTGATTTCCACAACTTTTCCACGACAATAGCAATATACTGTAGCTATTTAGGGAGTTGACATGTTTGTTGTTTTTTAGGACACTGGCGTCAGCATTTGTTCTGTTGTAGATCAACAAAAGGACACTTCATGACAAAGCAGAAATAAGTAATTGAGTGACACAAAATGACACGGTCACTGTCCATCAACAGTCTCTCCTCTGTTTTACTACTCTGTGTTTTCAAGAGAGTGCCAGCGGGTCTCCCTCTCCCTCACCCTGTGTAGGTTCTCCAAAGCCTGCTGCATCTTGTCTGGGTGGATGGCTGAGAGGACAAATATGAGTGTGGCCACGTCCACACTCCCCTCGGGCACGTTACCCCTCAGGTCGTCTTTGGTCAGGTCACACTGGAACGCACAGCAGCGGTCGGGGCAGTAAAGGGCGTTTTGCTGAAAAAATAAAATAAAGAAGAAAGGGGTTTTAGGCACAGAGTTGTTTTGGGGAAAGAGAAACAAAGTGAGTCTCTGCCATTGCCAGACCCAGGACGTGAACCTGCGTTCCTCAACAAAAGGTAGTCCCAAAACTAGGGTCTTACCACTAGACTACCCCATCAAAACCATGGTCTTGGTAAGCCGAAGACGACACTACTTAAGAATGAAAGGTGTGTGTGCTTGGGCAGTAGCACATATACTACTGTACATTGTTCCAACATGGTCGGTTGAATCTTGTCCAGAGTCATCTTTGTATGTGAAGCTTTACGCCTCACCTTCACAAACTCCACAGCTCTTGGCGAGAAGTCACAGGCGTAGGCGAAGATGTTGAGGTCCTCCTCCAAGAGAGGGAAGATACAGTTGCCCACCCCACAGCCTGCCTCCAGCAGAACCAGCCTCTGAGCTTCAAACTGAGAGAGAGAGAGAGAGAGAGAGAGAGAGAGAGAGAGAGAGAGAGAGAGAGAGAGAGAGAGAGACAAACTAACATCTTTGATTTGATAAATGAGACACAGACATTTGTATTTCATATGTTCAGTCAAACAATGTTTGTGTATTGCCCCTGTGGCCTATATTGCAGTGTTTTTGGTGTTCAAATCCAACCAATTCGAGTCCTATACCCCTTTCATTTACCTCACGGCACAACTTCAGTTCCTCAAACTCTCTAGTGGTCCAATGCCTATCCTTGAAAAAGTTTGTTGTGTTCCTTTTGTAGAACAAGTCCCAGTTTTTCTGTGCTTCCTTTTCCAACTTCATCTGCTTGAAGTCAGACACCAAACTCTGGTCGTTGGACAGTTTATCCATCTCTTCCTCAGTCAAAGTCCTGGTAATGGAAGCCGTAGTTTGGCCGGGTGTGGCACAACATGACAAGCCGTCTTTCATTTCTTCTACAGTGGCTAAAACATCTGTTCTGTCATCCTGCTTTGGCAGAGCCATGGTACTATTTATATTTGTGCACAAGCAACTAACTTGCCATCCTCAATTCTATTATATTAATCCATGTTATATTTCCCTGCTGTTGTTCACGTATCTGGATAGCGCTGAGACACAAAGTGCTAAATCCACAGCAGAAGACAACGCACACAATGTTGTAAAAACACTAACATCTCCTACGTTTGGAACTTGTCAAACTAATTGTCCTAGAAGACTCGTGAAGCATGATGTGCATTGGTCTTCTTCGTCCGTATGGGAATTGCTGTGGCTCAATACGACGATTCCGCCACGGTCATAGTCAGACCCGTTTACTTATTCATGTAGAATTACTTTTTGTTTCATATGATTCGATTATATACGAATAAGTGATGTATTCTACGCGAATAAATATTCTGATTTGATCGTGATCAATTTAGGAAAAGGCCAAGGAACCACAGTGTGGGTCTGCGGAGCCTATCGGCAATATTTCCTGACTGGACCATAACAGTCAGGAGGCGTGGTCATCTGGCGTATGGATTGTTTTGCTAAACAGATTTAACCGGTTCTACCTACCTGGCTAGCCGTACACAAACTTTATCTTGTGTACTGGCACCAACAAAATATTATCGTCAGGGTTTTATAAAAACCTTTTTTAAATCAATGTGAATCTTGGTTTTTAAACGGAGCCATGAATGGAAGTACAAACCCGCTATTGGACAAAGAAGAACACGTACTGAAGCTCGGGGAGAGCTTCGAGAAGAGGCCAAAATCGTCATTTCATACAATCAGATGTTAGTACCAAATGTGTCATAGCTAACTTGCTAGCTAGTACCTAGGCGCCTTAGTACCTAGGTGCCTTTTCACAAGTACATATTAGTGGTTCATATTGTTTGGTATCCTCTCGTATATAACAGCGTAATTGGATAGCTAGCTCGCTTTACACGAAGCTCGCTGTTTCATGAAAAGTGTGTGTCTGTAATTCTGCCTCTTAACTTCTGGTTACTCTGGAATTATCTTGAATTGTCAAATTAAATCAAATCAGTATATATATATATATATATATATATATATATATATATATATATATATATATATATATATATATATTACGAGATTATGTTTGAGGAATGTAAGATAGTTAACTATCTAAGGATGAAAGAGAATATCAGGCTATATCAAGTTCAAAGTGTACTATGTGCTATGTCTAGGCAGTGGCAGTACAATTCTTACTCGCAAACTCTTGCAAAAACACAATAACACAGTAGTGATAGCACAATAACACAGTAGTGATAGCACAATAACACAATAGTAGCATAGAATACAGTAGTAAAAACACAGTAATACAACAACAAGCGTACAGTAAACATGTTTTCCAAGTCAGCGATAAGCTCCCTAGGATCAACTGTGTGTGTTAAAGAATGTCTCACCTTGTTGACCTTTTTATTGTCCTCACCACCACATTGACATTTTCAGATGATTTCAAACCAGCGTCCATTGACACCAGCTGTGAGGGAGAGTTACAAGTTGGGAAAGGAGATGAAGTCACCATCACATTACCTCACATTCCAGTAAGATTGGACGCGCCTATACTCTACTGTAACTCAGTTGTCAAGGTTAAGTCAAGCGTCAGGCTATTCATTGTTGGCTATTTCACAAATATGCTGACATGAATTCCCCAAAACAGATAGACCTACAGTACCAGTCAACAGTTTGGACACACCTTGCCAAAGCTGTCATCAAAGCAAAAGGTGGCTACTTTGAAGAATCTAAAATATAAAACATATTATGGTTTGTTTAACATTTTTTTGTTTACTACATAATTCCATATGTGTTCCTTCATAGTTTTGATGTCTTCAATATTAATCTACAATGTAGAAAATAATTTTAAAAAATAAAGAAAAACCATTGAAGGTGTGTCCAAACTTTTGACTGGTACTGTATAGTCTGATGAAACAAACCTAAAGCAAAATTGGCTGATTTAATATGATGTTGTGCAAATCCATGACTTGTCATTTGCATACTGACTGCAAACAGACATTGTTGAATGGTGTCTCACCTGCAGCAACATTGACATCATATTAAAACAAAATATAGGGGCCTACTTTTGGTCCTATGCTTTGTTCATGTTTTTTTTGTTCATATTTCTCTAAATCTCTTGTCTTGTGTTGACAGGGCTCCACACCACCCATGACAGTATTCAAAGGGAACAAGCGGCCATATCAGAAAGACTGCGTTCTGATCATTAACCACGACACCGGGGAGTTCATGTTGGAGAAGCTAAGCAGCAGTATTCAGGTCAAGAAAACCAGGTCAGGAATCTAACCAACGCAGAGTGAATACAATAACCAACATAGACAAAGATACAGTTAAACAGACAGGCAAAATGATCAAGGAATGTGTTTCCTGAACAACAAAGTGACGTTCCTCTGGACTCAATAATCCATGCGTCTTCAACTCTGGTCCTGAAGAGCTACTGCGTGCACTGTGCAGGTATTGGTTGCTGCCCCAGCACCAACACATGTGATTCCACTAATCATGGTCCAGATTGAAGGTTATTGATTGGCCGATTGTAAGAAAGGGGTGTGTCAGTGCACGACTGGAGCAAACGCCTGGTCACCCAGCACTGGCTCTCCAGGACTGGAGTTAAAAGGAGAAACTGATCCTGAGATACAACACCCTAATATGGGCGTCATCCTGCCGAGGCCTCGTGACGCGGCTAGTGGATTTTTAGCTATGGTCGTTCTCTGTTTCAGGGCCGAGGGCAGTAGTAAGATCCAGGCGAGGATCGAGCAGCAGTCGGTGCGGGCCAGCCAGCCCCCCACACAGTTCCGCGCCCCCACCAAGCCAGGGGCGGGGGCCAAGACCTCCCCCTCACCCTCCAAGGACAACCCCTCCCCTGAGCCTCAGCTAGATGACATCAAGAGAGGTGAGATCTCAGCCTGCCCTTGTGTTGCCAGCATTTCACCCAAGTGTTTACCCTTTACTGATTTAGCCAATGACTGTATGTGGTACTATGTATCTACAGTGTATTATGCATCTTATTTACCTTATATAACAAAACAGACTCTCTGTTGCCTGTTGATTAACTCCATATTGACAAGACCTGGGTCAGAAAGTATTTGAAATACTTTCAAGTACTTGAGCCATATTGGTGCAATGGAACCAAATGGAATCATCTCAAAAGTGCAAATCAGGCAAGCGAAATCAACTGCAGCCCAGGTATCTCAAATACAGTTCGACCCAGGTTTGGAAGATTTTTTTATTCAAACCTACTGTAAGAAACACCTCCTAAATGAAATCCTAATTAACCCTGAAAATTAGGTATACAAGTGAAGTAAACATGTGGCACAGAGATGTGTATTGACTGTGTATGGCCTCTCTTCCGCCCCCTCCTGGACATGGTGCAGAGCTGCGAGCGGAGGTGGAGGTGATAGAGCAGATGAGCAGCAGTGGCAGCAGCAGCTCCTCCGACTCGGCCAGTGGCTCGGGCAGCGGGGACGACAGCTCCAGCAGCGACGGGGAGCACGACCCACCTCACCCCCACCCCCACCCCCTCCCCCTCCCTCTCCCCCACCCCCTCCCCCTCCCTCTCCCCCACAGCCAGCCCTCCCCCAACCGCATCCCCGTCCCCACCATGGCCAACGGAGGGGCGGACAGGCAGCAGGGCAGCAACCAGCTGATGAATACGCTCAGTAAGTACCGGACCCCCATTGGCCCGGAGAGAGAGGGTGGTCAACTCAGGAAGTCAACTGACATTCTGATTCAAGCGAATTGAAAGATTGAAAATAAAAACCCCTTTTCCAATTCATGAATTGGACGTTTGTTTCACTGCTTGAATTATCAGAGTTGAAAAGGAATTGATCCCAACCCTGGAAGCAGTCCAACCCTAGCCCCTGGATACTCTTCTGGATAGGCATTAGTTAGTGGTTAGTTACTGCAATTTAAAGGGGCACTCTGGTGATTTAAAAAAAAAAGTTCTCTCAGAGCAATAATAATTTAGCAAAAAACATGATTAGCGCCTGTTTTCACCCGAGCGAATTTGTAGAAATAGTGTCTAAATAAGCAAATTGTTCTGGTCCAAAACATCTTCCAGCATTAACTGTACTTGGTGGGACGCGATGTCAAAATGGAGCCTCGATGAAATGAAGGAAGCTGGATGGAAACCTGTTGAGCATGATAAGAGTGTGTGTTGTTGTGTGCCCACAGGGAACGACCTCCAGCTGAGCGAGTCGGGCAGCGACAGCGATGACGACTGACTCGCCACCGCTCCCACCACCATCCCTCCCCCCCGCTTTCTACCTCTCATCATCACACCTTATTTACTCTCCTTATTTTCCTCTGCCTGTTTCTTTGCTGTGGTAACAGACCCAACTGTAAAGCCTGGTTTTTAATTGTATATTTGAATATCTCTCAAAAAAGCTGCCCATCCTGGAGATTTAATAGAGTGTATTTTTATTATCTGTATATTTTGTTTTGTATCTCAAACTTAAAATCCTTTTACATATGATACTTGGGAAAGAATATATATTAGAATGCATATACATATTTTCTGTACTCAGAGCTCCTAGTTTTATCAACTTGTTGTATCATAAGTGTTTTATGGTTGTTGTTTTTGTTTAGAAGGGGACGGACTTATTTGGAATATCACTCTCATCCTCCCGACTTGACTTTCAATCAAAGGAAGTTGATGCTTTACATCAAGTTCACGTTTTTATCACTACCATGACAGGTTTCAATCAATCTTTAACAGGCCATGGATACAGCTCACGTCACTATCTATACAAAAATGTAGCACCTATTCTCTTTGTTGAATATTGGTAACAGGTAAATATGCTTGGACCAATCCCTCCATTTATATCAAAGTACTTAGACTGTATTATGTAATCACTTTTCATGTTTTGCTGTTAACAGCACCTTATTGACAGAAAGGTTAAATTCAACTTATGACATGTAGTACTTACTACTGTACATATTAGTAATATCACACCAGTAGCGACCCAGAATAACACCATCTTCAATATACTGAATATCTCCAACATAACTACTATCCTCACATCTAGAAAATTATGAGATTGTCACTCAGTGACGCGAACTGCATGCCACTTTTCAAAACGACCAAGGAGTCCAAGAAGCTCTTGTCAGGGTACTGATATTTTGGATTTGGATATATTAGGAATTCATATTTTCATACAGACCTTCCTTTTTGCTCTTTCATTGTATGATTCCACTACATTGACTCCTTGTCATCCAGCTACTGTTGTTAGGTAATATCATCTGATACTGTACATAATATCATATGTCCTCGATCAAAATACATCCCTAGTGTAAATACCATGATTATAAAATACATATATAAAAACTTGCTAAGAATATGTCCATATGTACCCAGCGTCAAGGTGTGACTTTGCGGCGGTATCCTTGTCATAGTGTGTGTGTGTGTGAGTGTGTGTGTGCGTGTGTGCGCGTGTGTATACAAGGCAGACTAACGTCACTGTTGCTGTCATAGGCCATGGATATCAATCCAGCAGTGGGAGTTACAGTGCGTCTGTTATCACAACAGTTAGTTGGATTGGTGTATTTGGATTGCTAATGCTAATTCTGAGTTGCTACGAATCCCTTTGACATCTGCAGTGTTCCATTTCTGACCCATGCTGTCCCAGTAGACGACAACTGGTCTTTCTCTCGTATGTATGGTGCTTTAGTTCTCCGTTTATCACTAGCATTCTGTTTGTGTATGTGTTTTGCTGTTTGCATTTGAGTGTATTAAAGTGTGCATATGCATAAATAGATTTTTCTCCCTACCTTTTGTGTTTTGCTGAGAACTCATAACTGCACACAATATTTGCTCAAGATCTTCCTTAGATGTATGTATTCTAGAAGTATTGTGTCCTATGATAAAAGGATATAATGCTTCCTTTCAAGACATACTAACCAAGCCATAAGCCTTATCTTTAAAAAAGATCACAGGAGTAGGCTAATACAGCCTGCTATTTTTTTTAAATACCTGCATATAGCATGTTCATACAAGCCCCCACAAACCTGCAAATGGCAGGTAAAAAGTGTTACCTGCAACTGTGCAGGTTCAATCAAACCTGCATATGGGCAGGTTTAGGAGTGATACCTGCCCTTGAACCAACATACAGCAAATTTGTATTATACCAGCATATAACACTTTGTTTTGGAACCTGTTCCAATGACGGCAGATGTCTTGACTGCCATCATTGACACGGTGGAGTCATGTGGCACAGATGGTCATGGGCTCTGGGCACGGCTGACAGGCTGAGACAGGTGGCAGAGACAATTAAGAAGATTTGTTTCTCATTCTCATTGTTTGTCATTCTGGAGGGCTTCTCTGCTAGAGAGGATGCAAAGCGTATGTCCTCCTCTGCTTGTGTGGGATCAAACCTGGGAATTATTTCTGAGGAGTGATAGGTTTCACACTAAAGCCACCAAGGCAGTGAGTGTGATTCTCTGTAGGAATGACAAAATGGTTTCTCACCCACTGGCTCCTCTAGTGAGGTCATTGGCCAGGCTATTATGGCCACTGTGATTCCCACCTCCCCCACTCCTACTGTTGATGACAACTCTGAGGCGTCTTACATCATCAACACGTTTGTGTCTGATGTGCAAGATGTCATTCAGAACATTGATTTGGATGTGTCTAATGAAAATAGCTTACAAGGTAGACAGGAAAATAACATCTTCTCTGGCACCTGTAAGATTGATCTAAATCTTATTTAGATCAAAAGTTATTAAATCTGTGAGGTTTTTTTTACGCAAGGGCCTGTCACAAGTGGGAGGGCCTCAGCTTCACCTAAAGGAGCTGAACCAACACTAGACATCAGCGATGAGGAACTTGCCTCCGTTCAGAGCGTTCCAGGACAGACCTCTACATTCCTGAGGTCTGGGAGTGAGTCTCAGGCCAGCCACTATGACACTGTCACCATGGAAGTCTTTGGTGGAATTGTGGCCACATTCAGGACTGAGGTGGCAAAGGTAGAGTCCTTTACCTCTACAAAGTCCTCTGATGAGTCTCTACCGGCTAGTGTGTGTGTGGATGGCGTCATATCTAGACTGGAGGGTCATTCAATCTCAAAATCCATGTCTCCTTGTGAAGAAATGCTTGGCATTGAGGAGTGGGACAGTGGCAGCATTTAGGAATAAACATGTTCTTCATGATAGGTGTTTGATACCATTCTTCACGCCATTCCAAGCATTACAATGAGCCCGTCCTTCGATTTCTACCTCCACCAGCCTCCACTGATCTACTGCTGTATCTCTAATTCAACACACTTGCTTGTACTGCGTGTCTTTGTAGAAGGCCACCTTGTGTTACAACACATCTACACTATGAGAGAGAGAGAGAGAGAGAGAGAGAGAGAGAGAGAGAGAGAGAGAATGAGAGAGTGGGGAGAGAGGCCTAATCATCGCTGTTGTCATCATTTAGTAACTTGAAATGGATTGCCAAATGATGCCCTTTGCAATATCAGAATGTATAGCCTATCACAGGCTCATCATTTTCAACATCAGTGTCTTTATTGTCACAATGAACTATTTATTATGCCTCACAGTCATCATAAAAATCAATTAATTATCATGACATTCTTATTGGGCTCCTATAATGTCATCTTGCATTCAAGATTGTGCGGTATAGCGACATGTTACAGCTATTATTGAGAATAATCAAAAGAATAATGCCTGTACTGGCCTATACTGCACACAGAATATGATTTTATGTACTTTAGTGGTAGTGTTCAGTTGTTCCGGCACTTCTGGATGCAACGCGCCGAAATCCAGCATGGTTCCCATGGTTCCCATGCTCGTTCTCAGTGCCTCGCTCGTGCTCATACAATCCGTGCGCGTTCCCGCCCCTTGGCTGGCCCAGACGCTTACATATGACGTCAGCGCTTTATATAGGTAAGAGAAATGCTTCAATCGTCCGATTTGGGCTATTAAAAAAATGACGACGGCCAAGGCATGAATTTATATATTTTAAGTAAATGTAAATGTCAAGGTCACCCTGGAATCGTCCTCATTTGGCCAGGAACAATACCGACTTTGTCAATACCGGAATTGCATTGGGAATTGTCTTTTTGGACAGAACTACAAGTGAAAATGACAACAGTACCACGAGTGGCCACTAGGTCGTGTGGTGTGCCCGCCAGAAGGCCGACTGACCCCCTGATCGAGCTAGCTCAGACCGAAGAGATGACAGAACTTGAAGCTGAACTTCACTACTAGATATTTAACCCTGGTTAAAATGGTTAATGTAGATGTTAGGTGGTAGATAGAAATGACTAAATTAAATGAATCATCGAGGTCCTATAACCTATTCCATTCTACAGGTAAACAATATTTACCTGTAGCCCAATATTAATTTGGTGAAATTATTTAATTGCTCTGTGGTTAGATTGTAGGTGAACAACATATTGAAAATACATAGGCTCTTAAATGATGTTTCCTCAAATGTTATGTAATCTACATATCTGTCTCTGTTATGGACACTTGCATTTTTCTTTACAGTTGAGTTTCCCTGGTCGTGTCAGTATAGAGTAACTTTGGTGACATGTTGCACCTCTACCTTGCCGCCTTGCAGATGAGCCAAGGAGGAGCACATATGAGAACAGCAGGCACCGTAACGTCTCTGTAACTTCAGCCTAATTTTTTTTAAACTCACGGTGATCTATGAGACAGCATGCAAAAGCAGCGCAAGTGTAGCCGAAATTATTTTCAGACAGCTTCCCTTTATGAAATATAGCCTATTTTGTCATCAGATCAACCTTTGTGGCAGCGCATCTTGTCTCGCTGTTGGTGCAGCAGCATGAAAACTGTGTTAACGGAGCTATGATGACGCGCTCTGGTTTCGGTGTTGGTGTAGTTTCGGCATTAGGGGGTGGGCAAGCTGCATACAGTGCTCTCCGTAAGTATTGGAAAGAGGAAGCATTTTGTCTTTTTGCTCTATACTCTATGCTCTATACTCTATAATAAAACGTGTGGGTACTAAGAGGTTAAAGTAGAGCTTCTCAGTTTTAATTCAAAGTTTTATTTTTTCAAATTGGTTTCACCATTTAGAAATGACAACCCTTTTTATCCATAGTCCCCCTATTTCAGGGCACCAAAAGTATTGGAAAATTGGCTTGACAGGTGTTTATGGTTAGTCGGGTGTGTTCCGTCACATCATTTGTCCGGACATAAGAGAGCTGTCGATGTCTAATATTAATTCTAGGATTTGCATTTGCCTTTGGAGTCTGTTGTTGGTGTCTGACAACATGAGGAGCAAAGATACGTCATTGAAAGTCAAGGAAACCATTATGAGGGTGAAATATCAGATACATCAATCAGAAACCAAAACTATAGACTTACCAAAATCAACAGTTTGTAACATAATTACAAAAGAAAAAAAGCACTGGTGAGCTCAGCATTGCAAATGGGCTGGTAGACCAAGGAAGACTTCTACAGTGGATGACCGAATAAATGCTCACCATAATTAGGAAAAAACCCAAAACAATCGTCCCACAGATCAAGAACATTTTCCAGGAGGTAGATGTGAATGTGTCAGAGACTACCATCCTCATAATATTGTTTTGATTTTTGGACTGTAGAGCCAAAAGAAGAAAAAAATGCTTCACTGTCCCATTACTTATGCAAGGCACTGTATCTGAATCTCACATTAACACATTTACATATTTACATTAAATCTTAAATCTGTCTTTTGAAATACATATTTAACAACAATTACATATTTAGATTATATTTAATAAAATAAATATTAACCAAAACAATACATATTTATTTTATATATTAGAATATGTACAGAAAAATAAATATTTTAGGCCAAAATATATTTTTTTATTTAAATCTTAAATCTGGATGGCCGATAAAAATCTTTATCTCAAACACACATATTTAGATTAATTCTTGAATCTGGGGTTTTGAAATGAAATATTTAACTTAAATCTTGCAAGTCTATAGCAAATCAAGAAATCTTGTAAAATGTAAATCTCAGACTTAGATTTAAGTTAAATATTTCACTTCAAAACCCCAAATATAAGATGTAATCAAAATATTTGTCTTTGAGCTAACCATTTAAATTTGTAATCCAGGTTTAAGATTGAAATTAAATATATAATTAGTTCTTGAATATGTTTTAGCTATGCAGATATAAGATATACATTAAATATGTATTTAGTTACTAAATATTTATTTTGGAATAAAATATTTAGATTTGATTTAAACATGCAATGTTTGGCTAAATATTTAGTTGAAAACATATGTTTAAGCTTTAAATCAAATATTTATTAACTTTGACTTTTGACATTTATTTTTTGCTGCTATAGCTACATAGCTACTGGAATAGCAAGTGAGGTTAAATAGGCTGTAATTTGATGACGTGATATGACGTGGTTGACAGATTCATCATTAATGTGTGCAGCATTCATTTATTATAATAAGTATTCACTTATATCTCTCACTCTCCATCTCTTTGTAGCTTCAATTACCCTCTGCTTTATCCAACCTCTAACCGTCTTCTTCTATACAGACCCAAATGCTCTTTTAAGAGCCACATATCTACTGTAAGTGTAAACGTTATTTTCTATAAAACCTTCTATCTTCTTAAAGCATTTGTAGTTGTTTGACTTTAAAGGAGTGCTTTACTCAAAAATCTTATAGTATGTTCTTCATCAGTCCACCATAAGCATCCAAAAATATAATTTGTTTGTGCATACACGACTCATACTGTAGATATCCTAATGACAAGATGATTTACTTCCTGGGAATGTGAGATGATGATGCGTTTTGACACAGGCTTGCAAAAAGTTATAATGTTATTTTGGGAACACATCAACAGAAGACTGATGAGAAACGTAAAAATTAAAAGTAAAGAACTCCTTAAAGGCTATTCCCACTTGGGCCGATAACTCTAATTACAACTATGACAATGAGCTTGGCTATAAATGCAAATATTCATATTAAATAATGTGTTATCGCTGTCGGCTACATATGTCAATCAAGTGATCTTTCTACCATTCTTAGAACTCTATTTAGTTAAGAGTAGTCCTATTGTCGGGCTACAGGGCAGATTGTTGTCCCCAAAATTCTAAATCTGCATGTTTGCATGCATAGCAAAAATATATGTTTTTTAAATATAAAAAAGCAACATATGTTTGACAAATACAATTTGTCTAAATGTTTTCTTCTGGTAATATAGGTGACGGCCACAATCTACATACATTTAAAAAGCTTTTAAAATATATATGAAATATATACGAAAAAATGGAAAGAGAACAGTCAGAGATGGTTGGAGTTTCATGAAAAGGATATATTGCTGATCTTAAATAATTCCTTACAAAGTCAAGTTTGTCTTGAGGAACACCTTCGGTTTGAGAATGAACACACAACAACCTGTACACATTAAAAATACAGTACGTTTTCCCTGCATGGTGCAACAACGGAGTCACATTTGGGCTTTTCTCTTCAAACAAGACAAATTACACAAAATAAACAACAAATACATAAATAGCTTTTTTCCCTTTAAATCATTTATGACAAAATTAGATTTATGATTCTGGCTCTTGCTACAACATATCAATTGATCGATATATAAATTAACAATATCAACAATGACAAATAATATAATAACAATAATAATTATACAAAAGCTTTCTGTTTTTTGTACAAATCTTGTTAGTTTACAGTATAAAATCATCCTATGCAAGTGAGAGTTGGGGTCGATTCAATATATTCATCGTAGAGCTTATCCCTTATGTTGGCAGATTGAACGTGCTTGTTCAATATGCATTGGTTGGGGTTCATGGTTTCGTATGTTTGTGTTGCAACAGAGAGAGAGACGGCTCAACCTGAGAGCCAGCCCCACCTATTCCCTTGAGGGTCCATGGCAGCCTGGTTGAATATCCCTAGCTCTCGGTCCAGAACGATGGCAGCTCGGCCACACTGACTTTACGAAGGGTCTCCTCTTTATCCTCAAAGGTGAGTTTTTCCCTTGAGTATCTCCTATTCCACTCTAATTAATGTTTGGGTGCCCTCCTGTGGAAGCCAATGGAACTAGATGAGGAGATGGCGAAGTCCAGTTTGTGATGGCAGGTATCTATTTCGCCTTCAGAGGAATCGACCTGATCTCCCACATCTCTGAGCCTCCCTTCAGTCTACCATCGTCTGTCTGTGCATCAACAACACCCCGTTCACCCCCTCTCCCCCAGGTACAGACCCTGAGTACCAAAGCAGCGTTGGCCCCCCTTCGGCTCCCTGTTGGCCCCCCTTCAGCTACCCGTTGGCCCCCCTTTCAGCTCCCTGTTAGCCCCCCTTCAGCTACCCTGTGGGCCGCCCCTTGGCCCACCCCGGGCCACTAGGGTCACCGGCCGGGGCAGGCTGTCGGCTTGATGCAGCGTCCCTGAAAGACAACCAAGTTGGCCGGGCAGTGGCAACCGGCCACGCAGGGTTTGTGACAAGGCCCGATCTCGTTCCAGTTGTCACATGTCTTGGTGCAACCAGGACCGCAAGTGTCGTACACTGCTCCATGTTTGCACTGGGTGGCTGAGAGGGGGATGGAAGGAGGGGGCAAGAGGGGGGATGGAAGGAGAGGGCAAGAGGGGGGATGACATAGGTTAGAGGGAGTTCACATTAAACCCAACGGACAATGGGTTTGGGTCAAGTTAAGTTACTTCTGTACAGTTACTGCATATCCAACGTGGGTATCAAGTACATGTTATTACTTCATAATGTAGTGACAGTTAATTAGCTGGTGCTTGCATCCAGAGACATTTTCAATGTACATTTAATATTCCATGCCTTTTGGGGACAAAAAAAGATCTACTGAATTGAATTCTGTATGTCGAGCCAATGTTGGGAACCAAAACCACAGCTCTGGTGTTGCCTATGGCTCCATGCTCCAACAAAGTTATTATCAGCATGATATGAATATCGTCTTATAAACACCAACATTAACCACATTCTTTAGAGCCATTTGCATGATGTTAAAACAGCACTGCGGTGGAGTGGTTGGCTGAGCCTGTCCTCGGGAGAGCAATGATAGGTTGTGCTGTCACTCACCCATGCAAGCGGCCTCTGGCTTCCAGTGGACGGAGGCTCCCTCCCTCTCGCAGGCTCTGCTGTAGGCTATGAAGGACTCGCAATAACAGTTCTTATGGACAGGACACTCACACATGTCTGTCACACAGGACCTGGAGAGAGGGAGGGAGGGAGGAGGAGGGAGAGAGAGATGGGACAGATATGAAACGGCATGAAATTCATGGTGAATTGTGAGCACTTCTTGGGATGCTCATCAGGAACAATAACATATCACACTTTTTTTTTGGACATTGGAAAGGTGCAAGTTTGTTGGATAAATTTTCTGACAGAGCATGACAAACTTTTACCATTAAGCCAATAATGTGTTCCCAAATGTTACGACGACTTCCCAAACTTAAAACGAAGTGAATGTATATTGCCTGTGGTCTCCCAGGTACATTAGCATTGGTCTCCCAGGTACATTAGCATTGGTCTGCCAGGTACATTAGCATTGGTCTGCCAGGTACATTAGCATTGGTCTCCCAGGTACATTAGCATTGGTCTGCCAGGTACATTAGCATTGGTTTCCCAGGTACATTAGCATTGGTCTCCCAGGTACATTAGCATTGGTCTCCCAGGTACATTAGCATTGGTCTCCCAGGTACATTAGCATTGGTCTCCCAGGTACATTAGCATTAGCGTAGCCCTGCTGACCTGTAGAAAGAGGCAAAGTCCACCACCCGGTGGCACTTCTGGAACTCCCAGGACTTGAGCTTCTGACACTCCCTGTGGGCGCGGAATTTGACCTTCACGCTGCCCGGGCAGAGGAAGGCGGTGGTGGGCCTCTTGACGGGCCGGGTGCACACCTCGTTGCCCTCCACGCGCCACGACTCGGCGAACTCGTCCACATCGAACTTGAACTGGCCGTCACCGCCTATGGTGTCGTCCCGCCGGTGGCCATTGTAGTTGCCGCAGAGGCCGCACAGGCGACCACGCAGGTGGGGGGCCGCCACCACCTCCACGAAGCTATCACCGTCCCACGTAATTTCCAGACCTTCAGGGGAAAAGGCAGGAGAAGGAGGGAGAAAAGCATTAATACTGTATGTACTTTATTAAAGACTAACAACAGCAATGTTCAGCCAAATATGGGAATTTGTTATTGTTCTATTGTTATTGTCCTAAGTGGATGACTGTCTGTCCAGGATCCCGCCTCTCAGGTGTTGTTCTTGTATTGTTCTACCCTCAAGTTTTCCGTTACCCAAGTACATCGAGAACTAAGATTTGACCCTTCACCCCCGTCCCCGCCACCTCTCCTCACCTGCGATGGTGGTGAGCTTGAGCAGGTATCCGTCCAGGTCGATGTGGACCCCGGGGCCGTGGTACGGCAGGGCGATGCGCGTGCCGTTGCGTCTCACCGTCAGGTGCTGGTGCAGACTCAGACTCAGGCCGGCCATCCTCAGCTCTACCGACTGGGTCCAGGAGAACGAACGGGTCCGCCTGGCGTCGTTCCTCACCAACACGGTGAAGCCGGAGTCGGAGTTGCTGTTCCCCACGCCGCCAAAGGGGGCGCCGCTACCGCAGTCGCGTGTTAGCACGTACTGGCAGGTGCCTTGGAAGTTAAACGTGCGCCCGTCGAAGGTGTTGTAGTGAGGGTCCCCGAAAACGGTGCACACGCCTGGTTCTGGAAGGAGGGAGGGATGGAGGGAGCGAAGAAAAAAAAAAAAGATTAACTTTACAATTAATATTTGGAATGTATGTCATATTGTATTGCATGCATCGGACTGCTATGATGTTTATTTTGATTCACATTCCGATTTGAATTATTAATTGAATGCTGGCAGTATTGAAATTGATACAGGACAGTCATATCAATAATGCGTATCTGAATTTGAATTCAAGCAAAACATTGTGCAACACACACAAATAAATAACCTCCACAAAACCTTCTGACACCTGTACAACATAACCAACCAAAGAGGTTGTACTCAGTATGTACTCATGTACTCAGCAGCAGGGAGGGTGGTCGATTCCTTTTCAGTTCCATAAATAGAGGAATGATTTGAAACTTTTACAGTGGAATGTAAAGAACGCACACCCGGTGAGCTGCTGACTATTGCAACATACAAGTACATCCAGACACTCGAGAAATCATTTCAAATGAACGCCCTTTTTGTTATGATATGACTGGAATTCAATTGACTTCACCGAAAAGGAAAGGAATGGATGCCAACCCTGCTCAGCAGAGGAAGAGTTGGAGAATAACTTACTCACTTTCAGTGCAAACCGGGCAGCAGCCTGTCCTGTTCAGGATCTTATTCTAGGAGAGAGACACACACACACACACAGACATTTAGATTCCAGACATAGAAACAGGGCGTGTTGAACAAAAACAACTCAAGTAGACAATCATACACTGTAGCTGGAATTCAAACTATTGCGGATTAGACACACTGTGGTATTTCATCACAGAGCGGTTTTGTGTACGGTAAAAAACCTCACTACAACTCGAAAGACTCTTCTTACATGCTCCCTGTTTTCAGACGAGCTTTGTGCATGAACAGACGCTTATTAAAGGGAGGCTCCGCGATATGACAGTCACAAATTAGCAGGGCGACCTCCGGAAGTGGGGAGCGTTAAACAAAGACAATTGACTTGGCAGCCTTGTTGTCACGCGGTTATCGCGTTGCACTGCCGTTCTCATGGACCGACTGAAGCGCTAGAGAGTGAAACGTCTTGCTGGGGTGAATCTGAAACATGTTTGAAGTGACCCAACTTTTAGCAGTGACTTCATATTATGGAGTCTACCTTTAACACATACACTGTGTAAAAAAAAAACATAGCTACAATGTATTCCCTTTTTAATTCCGGTCTGAGAGACAGATACAGTGAAGTGGACATGTAGATGTCGGACATGTAGAGGACATGTAGACAGAAAGAGAATCAATGGACAGGTTAGCACTGTAGCACACAAACAATACAGCTGTCATGAGACAGAGAGAGAGAGAGACAGATAAATAGACACATTCAGTATGTAGGTAGACCTGATTTAATGACAGGCAGTCAGACAGAGTCAAACAAACAAGAAACCAGCCAGCCAGAGACTCATTGATACACTGACATAAAGACAGACAATTGTTACCCTCTGCCTGTGAAACAGGAGATGGTACACAGACACACGTGTGTGTGTGTGTGTGTGTGTGTGTGTTTCAACTTCCATCAGAGTTGCACATCAGAGAACTCCAGCCTCATAAGACTCCCTTCTTCACCATGCCCCAGGGCAGCCCCGGACCCCATCCGTCTTAACACACACACACACACAGACCCCCACCAGAACACACACACACACACACACACACACACACACACACACACACACACACACACACACACACACACACACACACACACACACACACACACACACACGCGCCCTCTTTGAAGGTCTGCCTTTGAGAGATAGAGAGATTGTCTTTCAGGGTCTAAATATAGGGCAGCTCTTCTTCACCGTCACTCAAACGTCACCCAGACAAAGGACTAGCTGGAGACTCCAGTGGGGCCGAGGACGGGACGCATGGGTGACCGCAGTGTGACCGCAGTATGACCGCTCCATGACCGCATTACAGATGAGGCCGATGATGGGTGGTCGTTATGAAACCGTGTGACAGGTGACCGCTAAATGACCATGTGGCAAAAGAAAAAAAGAAAAGTGACCGTTTGTTGGGACCGTGTGGGTAAGGCGAGAGTTACCTGGACATATCACTTGTGACCGCAGAATTACAGAGGATGTTTGTATAACACATGGCAGGTGACTGTTATGTAACCAAAATATTGTATTGTGACAGTGTTTTCGATGACCGCATCACAACCATAATAGCTGTGTGACCGAACCTAAGATGATTGACCAAACCATTCTATCACGAAATGACTGGTGACCAGGTGAGCACAACATGACCGTACAACATGACCAGCTGTCAATTACTGGAACATTGTGACCGTGACCAGTAACCGCTACACACTCACTTGACAGTGACCAAAACCATGAGTCTTCAAACTGCATATGAGACAGTGGTCTTACGTCGACGATGTGACCACAGGACAAATAAACACTACATACACACCGTGTGACCGTTGAAACCATGACCGCTGTTTGCCCACGCAACAGGTGAAGGGTATGTAACTATTGTAACCGTGTGAACATTGACCGCTTTGACGGTGCGATGACTGACTGACCGTTTGCGGTCGGAATGCAAAGCATCCACTACATCACCTCCAGACAGGTGACCTCGATGTGACAGGGGGGGACCGCCGTGCGAACCTGGCTCCTTGGACCGTAACTCAACCGCTTGACAGTTAATGTTGGCGGTTGCTGCTGTAAGTCACTGATTAGCGCTCGTGGTCGTGCCTTGGCTGTAGTCCCAGGGCTCTGGTGGAGGTGAATCCGTTTCAACAGGTGAATCGCTTTTTAGCGTTCCACCGGTAAATCAGGCCGCGGCCAGACGCCTGCTGTGTCAGACACGTCACGCGTGAGGATTTAATAAGAGGATGTTAGTCACGGGCTGTAACTCGGATTATAAAACACTTTCTTGTTTCTGCTCGTGAGGGAAAACAGATGGGGCTGGGAACGTGGTGGTGGTGGGTGGTGGTGGTGGTGGGGGTGGAGATGGTGGTGGTGGAGGTGGTGGTGGTGATGATGATGATGATGATGATGAGCACGACAAATCCCAGATTGTGGCTCTAAATGAAGAGATTGTGCTTTCATTTGTCTTGTACGTTGAAGGGTTTCAGGTCTCCAACTAAAGTGTGTTGAAGAAAGTTTTGTAATCGATGTTGTTAATCCGCAACAGCATGTGAGAGAAACTCACAGGGATAGCCTGTGATTGGGCCCCGGGCCTGTCACTCACCGAGGGGCAGCTGATGATTGGGACACACTGCTTGGGCTGGCACTCGATGGTCCCTTTAACGCAGGCACACAGGGTGCAGTTGACAGAGGACCACATGTCCCCCTCCTAGAGAGGAGACAGAGGGAGGGAGAGGCACATCAACCACAGCAACCAGCAACTTCTCAATCATCCAACCAACAACCCAACAGTCAGTCAGACAGTGAGTCAGTCAGGTAGAAAGACAGTCAGTCAGTTAGTCAGTCAGTCAGACAGACAGACGGTCAGTCAGTCAGACAGTCAGACAATCTATCATCCATCCATCCGTTTGGGTCAAAACGCATCACTATTAGACTATTCTCTGAAGTAAATCTGAGCTTGCTACGAGGATATCCATGAGGTTTGTATGCACAAAGGAACGAGATTTTGGGGACCATATCTTTTTTTTTTTTAAGTCAAATTCCACTTTTAGTTCAGGGCTAGTAGTACAGATGCCAGTGAGGAGGTTAAGTTCAGGGGGCTGGATGGGGGGGTGTTGTGAGGAAGTCTCTCTCACCCTGTAGATCTTGTTCCTGACCCGGCAGTATTTCACCTCCTCCACCTTCACATATGACAGACAGTCCTCGCAGCACTGGTCACCACGGCAACTCCCCAGGCGGGAGCAGTGCCTCTTGCACACCACTGTGGAATCCTGGGAAGGTGGAGGAATGCGGCAGGAAAAAAAGGTGATTATTCTATTTGTTGGTGATTTCAAATGAGAACAGGGAAATGGGACATAGGGGAGGAAGCTTAGTTTGATTATTGGGACACAACCACAGTCAAAAGCAGCCTTGAAAAACAAGACAAAGGGTAAGAAAGTACATACCTTGCAAGTACAGGTGGTGCAGTTGTCGTGCTTGAAGGAAGTACCATTCTCATAGACTTCACTGTGGAACAGACAACTCCCCAATGACAGGTCAAACACTTTCCTCTGGCCTGGGGGAGGAAGGGAGATTATTGTTATTATTATTATTATTATTATTATTGGCATTAGAGAGTTGCTAGTAACAGTTGTGTTACTGTGTTCCTGCGCTACTATTGTGTTCCATTGTGTTTTGGAAGAGGAGAGCTTGTGAGTAAGAATGTCACTGTGCTGTCATACACTCCCCTGCGTCCCAGTACGACAGACAACACACTTTTAACTTGAACATAAACACCCAGTAGCTCTAGCATTAGCACTAGTGATTAGCATTAGCATAGCATTACAGACTGTTTTCTTTAGTTATGGTGAGGTTTTAATATATGCCCTCGACGGGTTTCTTACCTCACCTGCATTTTTATCAATTCTATTCTTTCACTGTTTTGTAAGTTATTTTTTGTGTGTGTGCAAATAAATAATTAACAAATAACAAAATAACACATGAGTCCTGTGAGTTAGTTTGTGGAGAAGGGATGAAGAACGTGGGCCTTACCGAGGCATCTGGGACAGCACTGTCCGGGCGGGGTGTGACTCAGGTAAGAGGGGCAGGACAGGACAGGACACACCTCCCTGACGCACAGGGTCCGCCCTCCCTGAAAGCACACAACACACACACACACACACACACACACACACCAAAGTTCAACCAAAGGTGCTGGAACATTACAAGGCAGAATTTTATACAATGACTGATAACACACATACAGAATAACACACACGTCACATGGCAAATTCACAAACACACACACGCATGCACAAACAGGCATGCACAAACACACACACACACACACACAAAGCATATTTAATCGTGAGATATTCTCAAATTAGCATATTGCCACTTTAGACCTAAAAAGCTTCAAACACATACATTTTCCTTTCTCTTAACACAATATTATAGGCTCTCTGCATCTGTTGAATCAGTGTGTGTATTGTACGCTAACTTGAAAACCACACACACACACACACACACACACACACACACACACACACACACACACACACACCAGACAAACGTCACACCTCCCTGTACCAGTGTGTGCCCCCATTCCAGGCCCTGAGCAGTCCCACGAAGGTGTGAATGTGTTGAATGTGTTTTATTATTGACTCACCTCTGGTGTTTGTTTACTAAGGGGAGGGAGGGGGGGGGGGGGGGGGGGGCGCTGTTACCACTACTAGTGTTTGTGACTCCCCAGAGACTCCAAGACAAACACACACACGCACACACATGCACACACACACACACACACACACACACTTTGAGAGATTTACGATGTGTTCCCACCTTCTCTTTTTGGAGCGAATTCTTGATTGTGTAGCTGTGCAGGAATTCATGGGGTGTGATTGGATAACTGACTAATGGAGAGGCGTGATTGGCTGCGATACAGGAAGTTGCGTTACTCACAGTGCAAGTGCATTTGATACAGGGCTTTCCCTCCGGGTGAAACTCCTCTCTCTCCTTGTATAGGCGACCCTCAAAGATGCAGCCTGGAATAGAAGAACACTTATGAGAAACAACCAATCCATGTATCAGCCTTATCAAACAGACACACACAGAGCCAGGCACATAATAGAACATAATATACAGTGGAAAACAATCCATACATGTACATACTGATATATGAAACATTTACACACACCCCAAGAAACACACACACACACTCTCTTTCCCTGTCTTTCTCTCACTCATGCATGCATGTATATTCACGCACACACACGCATGCATGCACACACACACACACACACACACACACACACACACAGACACACAGACACACAGACACAGACACACACACACACACACACTCACTCGGGCACGTCGGACAGCACTTCTTTGGGTGGATCTTGGGGTTCTTGCAGTGGACGACACATTGCACTTCCGCTTCAGTGATGACGCCTTCCTGTCAAAACCAGTAAACCCAAAAAAAATAACTCGTATGAATTATTTCCCTTATTTCCATATATGCCTTTCTCAGCCAAAACTATCAGAAAAAAAACCCTTAGTTCACTCAGCTAAAGCATGGGCATGAGCTTGGCAAGCATTAACGCTAGTGTTCAGGTCTCAGACAAGGTTATATCATCACACGGGCGGGGGAGGGGGGGGGGGATCCAAACCACCTCTGTTACATATACAAGAACTCCACCTCACATTTCTGATGTGACAAGCACCCGCGCTCGTACCAACTGAACCAACGGAACTGTTCTCTACCGGCAGGACCGTGCTGCATACCATTCATTCCGGCATTAGCAGACAAACTCATCTCTCGCTTGCTTGGCCATCTGAATGTACAACGAGGTACGCCACGCACGTACTACGCAAGCAAGGAGATTACAGTTGGAAAAGATGGGGGGACATACCGTTCTGCATCTCACACACGACGTTTACAGTCAAAACACTGGCGACCTCTGTTCACTCACTGAACACGTACGTCAAAACGCCCCGAGTCAACACAATACGCCATGGGAAGAGAGACTTCAAAAGAACTCGGGGGGGGGGGGGGGGGCACGCATATGTGAGGGGGCGCACACACACGCACACACACGCACACACACAAGCATGGACACGCACACACACACAACCATGCAGGCAGGCGCGCGCACGCACGCACGCATGCACACACACACACAGACACACACACAGGTGTGTGAGGAGTGCAGGGACCACAACATGTGTTGTTTGTGTGTGAGGTCTGGATAGTGGTGGGACCTCTCTTTCTTGCTGTGTGGGTATCTAGGGGATGGTGTAATGGAGAGTATGTGTACGTGTGTGTGTGTGTGCGGTGTGTGTGTGCGGTGTGTGTGTGTGTGTCTGTGTGTGTGTGTGTGTGTGTGTGTGTGTGTAGGTCTGCTTTTCGCACGCAAGCCTTCAACACCCAGGCTAACACTTAGTCTGCCTAGTCTAACTAGACCTCCCCAATGCTGGAACCCACACTCACACAGCTGTGTGTCCACTGCCATTGACTTATTGTCTACAGATTTGTGCGTGCGTGAGTGAGTGTGTGCGTGTGTGTCTGTGTGTGTGAGTGTGAGTGTGTGTGAGAGAGAGAAAGACAGAGAAAAGGGTTTGCCTCAGAATATGTGTGTATTTGGCATGTATTAGAGATTATTATAAGTTATAGTAAGGTTTTATGGCTACCTCTTTAGGCGTCCCTTGTAAATGTAAGTCTGCGCACACGTCTGTGTATGTGTGTGTGTGTGTGTGTCTGCATGTGCGTATGTGTGTGTGTGTGTGTGTGGGGGTGCAATCGTGTGAAGTAGACGTCAGATCGGGGAAGCTTGGACCCAGATGGGTGGACTGTGCTGCCAAGTTCACCTGGCTCTTCTCCCGAATACAATCCGCGATATATCAACCTCCTGCCTCTTTCACTCTCTATCTCTATCCCTCACTTTCTCTCTCTCTCTCTCTCTCTCACTCTTTCATTATCTCACTGTCTGTTTCTGTTCCCCCGCTTCTGACCCCCATCTCCATCTGGGCACATGTCCCATTTATCTCTCTTTTCTTCTTCCATTTGTCTCTCTTTTACTGACGGCTCGGCTCTCTCTGTCTGCCTCTTCTCCTTCTACTCCCTCCATTCGCCCACTGTCTGTCCCTCTTAGTCCCCCCCCCCCCCCCCCTCTATCTGTCTCCCTCTCTTTATTTATCTCTCACTCCATCCACTCGGTACGTCTCTCTCTGCCTTCCCACCCCCTCCTGTTATCCTCCGTCACCTCTCTCCTCTTCTCTCAATCCCTCCATCTCTCCCTCGACTCAATTCAAAGAGTTTTACAGCCATAATATAACCACTGACTTTGACAAACTAATCAATGACGATGGGAAGGAAATATACTGTATATACGATGATTCATCCCTCTTCCTCTCCCTCCCTCCCACCATCTCTCTCTCTCCCTCCATCTCTCTCCCTCCCTCCATCTCTCTCCCTCCCTCCCTCCATCTCTCCAGGGACTCACCTGACAGCGGCGGGTGATGCAGGGCTTGGTGGAGCTGCTCCACGAGACAGAGCTGTTATAGGACTTTCCATCCAGCAGACAACCTAGAGAGAGAGAGAGAGACAGAGAGAGAGAGAGAGAGAGGGAGAGAAGAGAGAGAGAGAGAGAGATTGGGAAAGAGAGAGAGAGAGAGAGAGAAAGAGAGAGAGAGAGAAAGAAAGAGAGAGAGAGAGAAAGAAAGAGAGAGGGAGAGGGAGAGAGAGAGAGAGAGAGAGAGAGGGGGAAAGAGAGAGAGAGAGGGGGAGAGAAAGAGAGAGAGAGAGAGAGAGCGTAAGTTAGCGATTCAAACCTGGATGTGAAAGTTTAGTAGTTGGTAGAAGTCAGAGACACTTGGGGGAGCACTAAAGTGAACACACGTGTGAACATCCAGCTCTTTTACCTCCCTACCTTATGACTGCTGACAAAGATTTAACTGGAGGGTATAAATCTATCTACCCTGAGGTACCCCCGGACAGAGTCTGTCCAAATGAGAGACAGAGAGTTACCACTGAGCAAGAGGCTAACCTGCCACCTGTCACACGCACAGACAGACAGGCAGACAGACAGACAGGCAGACGGACAAACAGACAAGACAGACACACACACACTGACTGCACAGATCCATTCATATAAATGTATTAATAGAGATGCATCTCCCTTGTTTCATGTAAAACCATTAGTAATATGAGACCATCCTCAAAAGACTAAATGAATAGTCACTCAATTTCATTGATCCGGTATATGGTAAGCGTTATGGAAACACTGCAAAAATCATTTCTATGATGGAATTGCTGCTATCGTTGATATAACCTTGTTTGAAGTGATAGCAGATCTGAGAGGGGTGGATAGGGGAAAGCAGTTGAAATACTTGTGTCTTGAAAGGTCCGGGATGTACATTTGAGCTTTGAAATAGTTCTAAATAGCCATAATAAATCGGGAGCGATCAAGGATTGAGATCGCATGATAAAGAATGTTCATTGGAGAGCGCTGTTTTGGTCCAGACAAGGCCTTCCTCACATCTGGTGTCGTGGTCGAACATTGGCCTTTATGTATCATTTGTACGTTTTGTGGATATGCACACATTTGCCATCTGCTATTAGAAAACGCAGAATATTTTACGTTTTCAAACTTTTCAGTGTCGCCAAAGACGGCAGCAACGCGCACAACTAAACGCTACATCTTTATCTTATCTAACCAGAGACAGACCAGAGTGATTATCCCAAAAAGAAAGCCGCAAAGAATGATACATCTGCCGTGGATCTCAACATGGGTCAGAAATGTCTTGGAGCTACTGGGGACTTTGTGGTTAGCCCCGACAGAAGCATAATCCTAAATTTAGAACACGGTCGTGAAGTAAAAAACGCAAATCAACCGCACTCAAGGGAACAATAGACACTAACACAGTTTCACGATGACAACATGGGGCTTTCCACAGTCGACTTGAACGCGCTCCACCTCTGGTCTCTTTCTTTAATAAACTTCACTCTCGTAAAAATAAAAAATATATACGCTGACCGCAAAACAATGGACCGCGCCCCTGCCGTGAGGCGGCGAGGGCTGTGGACCGCGTCCGAGTCGACCCCAGCGTCACCCCACCCATGTGTTCCGACTGGGAGGCGAAAGCGTGCGGTCCAAGTCTGCGCGGTGGAGCAGCGAGGGGGCTCGTAAAACGGCCTTATTTCTGTGCCCCGTAAACCCAATGCTGAACCCCAACCGGTTCCCAATCCCGGAGAGGTCCAGTGCTGCAGCTGTGAGTGTGTGTGTGTGTGTGTGTGTATGTATGTATGTATGTGGTGATATGTACTGTACAGTATGTGTGTGGATGGAAGAGAGAGAGAATGTGGACAGGGAGTGTGAGAAAGGAGAAGCCTTTATATTTAAGCACAAACCACTTGCTTGCTTCCACTTAACTGGGTTTGTGTGAATGTCAGGGGGAAACTAAATCTGTGTGTGTGTGCATCTAACCATTCTCTCCAAAGCTGAAGCTCACATTGGGCTGATAGTGAGACATGTCAGTATCACGCTCTTGAAGAGAACAACCGTTCCTCATTCGTCCACTAGGAGGCAGTAGTGGGTTGACGACCAGCCAGGTTATTTACCTCTACGGTGGCTCACATCTGCAGGGTACCTACCCTACTACACACACACACACACACACACACACACACACACACACACACACACACACACACACACACACACACACACACACACACACACACACACACACACACACACACACACACACACACACACAGTCACCATGCTAACGTCTGCTGGTCTCACCGTCTCTGAAACAACATGGACCCAAAATGGACCCCTGACCTCGACAGCATGTGATGTTGCCCTTTGACCTCCTGACCCCCAGTTTCCACAGCGACGCCAGCAGCAGAGCCGTGGGCATGCTTACCTTTGCATCTCTCACAGCAGGCTCCCGTCTGCTTCACCACCAGAGCACAGTCCTCCGTCACCAGGGGACACTTCTCCTGTTTACAGTCCGCCTTGCCCTCCTGATGGGGGGAGAGAGGGAGGAGGGCGAAGAGAGTGGGGGGAGGGAGAGAGGAAGAGTGGGGGAGAGAGGAAGAGGTGGGAGTTGGAAGGGAGGGAAGATGAGAGAAAGGTGGAATGGGGGGATTTCGAGGAGAGGAGGGGGGGGTTGGAAAGGAGGGAAGATGAGAGAAAGGTGGTAGGGGGGAGAGGGAGAGAAAGAGGGAGAGAGGAGAGGTTTGGATCAGTTTGTTGCCTGCCACAAGAGCACGTTGGCTTGTCTGACAGGGACAGAGCAGCACAGCAGTGGAACCATCAGCTCTCCTTTAACAAGGACAGTCACTCTCTACCACCCCGGACGGCACATTCACTCCATAAAGACTTTCACTCTCCCTCCCACTTGGTATAAACACACACTTTATAGGGTACAGGCACTTAATGACATAACTAGAGTTCCAAACTCACTTTGTGCAGATGTCGAGATGTAGACACACACACACACACACACACACACACACATACCTGACCTTCACTATTCTCCTTTGCTATTCTCTCGCTGGCCTCTTTATATATACACACACAGACATGCACACACACGCACACACACACACACACACACACACACACAACACACTTATACGCTAATCACATTCTCACTTTATCACTAGCTTTATACACTCCCTTTATATAGTCCCTGTTTACTCTGGTACGACCCGAACTGTAGGGTGTAATGACTTAACATCAAAGCCCAACTGTGGCCCGGATAGCTAAAATAAAACTGGGCGGTTATATTTACGGAGAGCCCTTCGACGGTTCCCTAACCACGCTGGTTTGGGTGATGTCAGCAGCCAGACGAGAGAGAGAGAGAGAGAGAAAGAGAGAGAGAGAGAGAGAGGGAGAGAGAGAAAGAGAGAGAGGGAGAGAGAGAGAGAGGCCAAAGCACATAGAATCCATACATAGTCCCTGTAAAGCTCTTTCTAAATACGTTAGCCTACATATATATATGTATGTATATATATATATATATATATATAATAGCTATTTCAATAGTTGCCACAGCCAGTTTCAGACCAACATGTCTGAGGGAATGAACACTAGAGCAACAGTTGAACACTGACAACTGTCAACATAGTTTCTAGAGGGACCTACAAGAAGACAAAGAATAGGTGGAGAGTCAGAGAATGAGAGATGGAGAGAGAGAGAGACGTTTCAGAGATGAGCAGACACATATGTACATGGATACGGACGTGGAGGAAATACAGAGTGGAAAATCTGACAGCTACAAAGAGAGGACAAGGAGAGATTGAGTGAGTGAGAGACACACTGTGAAAGAGAGCTAGAGAGAGAGAGAGAGACAGAGAAAGAGAGGGAGACAGAGAAAGAGAGGACCTCCGTGTGTTGTTCTGTGTGAGGCAGGACATGGAGACCCCACTGAACATCATCAAGCGCAGACTTGACCGACCCACCAAACACCTACATCTACCCAAACCCCCCCCCCCCCAAACTTTTACAAACCGCTCTTTCAGATGACAGTGTTCCCAAGCAAGTGTCACAGAGGTCACTCTCTTTGTCCTTGAGTCCCCCACGTCTTTCTCCACACCTGTGTTTTCCCAGTCGGCTACTGGAGCCATTCCACGCTACCGCCATTAGTGGCTAAGTGGTGTGAAGAGGTGCGACCCCTCTCAGGAAAGGTCAGGGGTCAACCCAGGTCGCCACGCCTCATAAACACTCAACATACCGCTACACGTCAGGGAGACTTTCTATTGGTGGAGATGGACGGGTGGTCTGGGGGGGGGGTTTGTTATTGGACTACCGGTTGTGTGTGGGATAGCTAGGGCATCGGTGGAGAGTGACCCTGGGACAGTGATAGTAAAGAGTGGATGCTACTCTTTGTTGGAAGCGATAACATTTGTTAGGGTTAGGGTTAGGGTTAGGGTTAGGGTTAGGGTTGGGGGTTAAGCTAGAACAGTGCACTTAGCCCTACCCCATGGCTGTCGTAAAAGGGTAGCAGAGATGGTTCAGAACCACTCTCCTGAAATTGCAGAAGACCCTGAAAACATATGTTAGGGTTAGGGTTAGGCTAATGCCTGCCTAGGCCTGCCTAGGCTTTAGCTTCGCGGGCTAAGGCCTGTGTCTTCCGTGCGGGACACTCTGGCTCGAATCCAGGTCAGTCACATAAGCACCA
>NC_139664.1:18979706-18989706 GCF_951799395.1 Argentina silus
GTCATGTAATTCATCATTGATATTAATCTTACCTGTAATTAAAGGCGATGATGACTGGGGCATTTGTAATAGTAAAAACATGAACAGAAAGCTGCAGGTGAACTTGGTGGAAAGTTTCAAGACGCTCGAGCAGCAATCGAACAACATCCTAAATTTGGTCCAGGCGAAAAGAAAAAGATGAAAAGTAAAAAGAAAATTGTGGGCAAGATAAAAAAAAAATCCAAATGGTTGGTGTGTGAATAAAAACACTTCTAAAAGAGATGGGACTCCAGCATAATTGCCCCCATCCAGACTTCTATTGCGTTCCTCGGCTCGTTGTGTTCCAGCCCGTAACCTTCACTTTGTCAAAATGCAAAACGACATCGCGTGTCCTCGGGCATCCGACCATCGACCGGACACATGAACATTAGAATGACAAAGCCGTGCGGACAGCCAGGCGACAGTCCTCATGTCGCGTCCAGCGGCGCTCTTATGTCCCCCCAAAACAAGTGCCGGGGAAATACAACGTAAAAACAAAAGTTATTCACAAGTCTAGAGTTGTGAAAAAAACCCGATATAAGTTTAGGTACTAGATAATAGATAGATCTATGCTATAATCAATTCCAACATAAACTATATATATATGACTTATAGCCTAAACGTATTCAGAAATAAATAGAAGAAAAAACATATCTAAGATATAAATGCCTTCTGGGAATCTTCATTTAATGTTTGATGCCCAAATATAAAGATGTTGTCAAGCGCAACAACCCAGTGCATTCTGAATTGTAGGTCCGTTTCGCGCCGAGATGCTGCCGGACTGATGCGAGCGAAGGAGCGGAGTCAGCGCTGATCGGAGCTGCGCGACAAGCGAATCACCTCCAGCCCAGAGTTACAGTAGCCTAGGCTAGTCTTCTCATACCAGGACACACGGCGCTGCCAGCGTAATAAAAACCCCTTCTACTCCAGTTAAACATCCCCGCAGGATGCAAGAACCTCCTCCAAACACGACAAGAACGGCCCCTTAATATTTAAATCATTGCCGGGGGGTTTAATAATCCGAGTGATTTGATGTCCAACCCTGCCCGGCTGCTCTCCGCTGCCTGCCGCTCGGTAATGAAACCCTCGGCACAACACTGCTGAGAGAGAGAGACCCACCTACTGCTATCGGATCTCGTTTCACTAACAAGCCTGAATACACAACATGCACTTCACTTGTCCTCACTGTACATCTGGGCGCTCTCTCAACGCGGTCACGCTGCCTAACGGGGAGAGGAGCCACGAAAGTTACCGTACTCGGTACACCGTATCAGAGGTGGGATTCCTGCGCTATCGGAGCTGTCCGAGGAGGGAGAGTCATCCACTGAATCCCCCTGTATCAATGTTACGCACGTGTTTTGTCTGTTCTACATCCCATGTTTCCATTCAAACTCAGTGCGACATCTATCTGGTATAGATTGGGCATTTTCTTGTAAATCCACTTCAAAGGCCAGATGGCAATTCGGAATTATATAACCATAAAAGTTAGGATGCATATCTAAGATTAACCAGTTTGCATGACATCAAGTGTCTGTTATTGTTCTTTGAGACAGATTTAGAAACATACACCTTTTAAAACGCTTTGCCCACTCTTTAAATTGTGGTTCTTAAGAACCACACATGGGAAGGAAAAGCATTTCTTCAAAGAACCAATTATGACCAAACCCCTTTTTACTACATTGAACTGTCAAGGAACAATGTTTTGTTTTATCTAATTGCTATAGTCTTGTAACTCCACATTGTAAACATGCCACAAGGGACATGGAGATCTCTGTCTGTGTTTGTGTGTGTGTGTGTGTGTGTGTGTGTGTGTGTGTGACAGACAGACAGAGAGAGAGAGAGAGAGAGAGAGAGAGAGAGAGAGAGAGAGAGAGAGAGAGAGAGAGAGAGAGAGAGAGAGAGAGAGAGAGAGTGAGTGTGTGTGTGTGTAAGAGAGAGAGAGAAAGAGAGAGAGAGTTTCCCCTTCAACAGTACAGATGAACCTTGAATTTCATTCATATTAGTCGCTAGATGGCGCCAAAGAGCACCCTTCTGAGCAGTGGAACTGCCAATCGGGCCGCAAGACTATTACAGATACCCAGTCTGAACAGGTATTTAACTCGGACGTGAGTTATCCTCCTCCCACTCACTAAAACAAAAACTTGTGCTAGGTCTGTGGAGACATTGTTGATGAAGACGTACCCACCACGCCATGTTCTGACCTCAGAGGCCTACAGTCCAAATGCAGAGAACCCACGGCAGGACACAGGAGACAAAACAAACACATTACAAGTGGGAGTGTTATCTCACTATTTTACAACTGACATAGGATAGCTATGAGATGTAGTCTATGTCAGGGATGACCCCTAACCCTAACCCTAACCCCTCCATCAGTTAAAAAAAAGGAGAACATACGTTGTGGAGCTGTTGTGTGAACGTCACTTCGTTACGTATCACCTCCCACGCCAGACTTACGTTCCGGTGTCGTCAGACACAGCCGGTAAGGGAGAGCACGCTGTGACCGGTGTGTTGGTGAGTGTGAGGTGAAGTGTGAGGAGTTGTGTCTACATGTGGAGGGACGTTGTACAGACGTTGTGAGGGAGCAGTGAGACAGCTGCCCCGGGGTTAAGACCGCGGGCAGACGGTGGGTCTGGTCCAGGAGGGTCGGGGTCAGACTCAGCTGTCGGGTCACGACTGGAGCACGACCTCCGTCCGGGCCCCGGTCCCGGTCCCACGCCGTCCGGGATCAGGCAGCGCAGCACCGCCGGTGGGCCAAAGGGCCACCCTCGCTCCCATCTGAACTTAAAAGCAGCCTGAACTTTGACCCCAGCGGGGTGAGAGGTCGGGTACCCACCGGGTTCAGCTGTGTGAGCTGGGCGACTCTCAGAGGGGACGTCATTAGGGCTCTGACCATGGACGACATACTCAGAGATGACACACACACACACACACACACACACACACACACACACACACACACACAGAAATACGGAAACTCACACATGTACATACCAACAGAAACACACACGGACAGCAACAAGCTCGAAGACTCATTCACACTCGTACAGAATCCGACTCAAAATAACAGTCGACACGAAAACAATCCCACACAACAACGCACATACATGTGAACCAAGAAAGAAACATCTCATCTCACAGAAAGAGCAAGTGTGTCTCTTTAAGAGAGAATAGCAGAGTGAAATAGCAGGGTAAATAGCATTGTGAAGGCTATAGATTATTAGATTTAGTCTGGAGCTGGGACCCATCACACTCAATACTTCTCTCTTGTTTTACAGGCTTTTCACAGGGAAGTAGGGATAAGGCTTAATCCTCACTCATATACACATTACAGCGACATACATACCGTTCTAGACAAGAACACGCACATACATCTGACATATGTCCTCTCCTAAGCCTCTCACAAGACAAATAAAATGACACCAGGCCATTTGTTTCTAAAAGTCTAATCCAAAGGACTGTTTTATTACCTTCTCTCAGAACCACGTGGCACTGTTACAGTATTGGTTTTGTTTTTTTACAGCGGGGGGGGGGGGGGGGGGGGGGGGGGGATGTAACAATGTTTGGTCGTCGTTGGGTCATTCTTTACACTCAAGCTTGTTCTGTACAACGTTGTGGAGAACTCAGCGTGGCAAAGCGTTTCGCCGAAGAAAAGAAAAAAAAAAAGAGAATTTAGAAGAAAAAACTAAACAAAACAACATCTGACGTCAAACGGACAGAACTTCACCCAAACCTGAGAGGAGGAGAGTGTGCTGGAGTCCATCTCAATCCACTTCCGCAATGTCGCTTTAACGCAAAGATCAAACAGCGCCCAAATGAAACGAGAACACCCACCGTTCCTTACTCCCGCTTAAATTGACCTTGACGTTGAGCTCTGGGAATGTTGCACCGGTCCCAGTGAAGAAGGAGGAGGAGAAGAAGGAAAAAACAACAACTGACAATCACTACTCAGCCACTGGCATCAAAGCCATTTAAACAGTGTCAAGTCCTACACACCGCAACAGACACTGTCCTACACACTCCGTTAAGTGGGGACTGAAAAGAGAGAGACAGAGACAGAGACAGAGAGGTGTCGAGAAAAGACAAGACAGGTGGAAGGACAGAAGGACGGACATACGATAACAGTCAACATTTAAACATCGATAGTTTGGTAGCGATAACTTGAGCCACCCTGTTTTGTTTCTCTAAAAAAAAAAATCAACAACAGGCAAAAGAACAGGTGCCTGGTTGGTCAGTTCTAGCTGAGAATGGTACAAAAACCTCTTCTATACAGTAATGCATTCATAAAGCCTGTAGTGTTTGTAACATGGGGACGATACACAGCTAAACTCATCATGATGGGTACGGACACACACGCACAAACATAGAATGTACAGTACAGTATATTAGCAAAATACACAGCGGCTTGGATTGTCATTGGTCAGGCTGGCACAGCGTTCCTCTATGGTGCTAGTCCACGGTCTCAGAGACTGGCTGGTGACACTCTGCAAAGCTTTTAAGCTGTGTGTTTGAGAATATATGGGATAGAGCGATTGTATATTAAGTGTGTTGTGTGTGTGTGCGCGCGTGCGTGTGTGTGTGTGTGTGTGTGTGTGTGTGTGTGTATAAAGAGGCCAGGGAGAGAATAGCGAAGGAGAATAGCGAAGGTCAAGTGTGTGTGTGTGTGTGTGTGTGAGTGTGTGTGTGTGTGTGTGTGTGTGTGTGTGTGTGTATGTGTGTATGCCAGCAGGAAAGTGTGTCCATGTGTCTTTGTGTGGTTGAGCTAATGTGTGTGTGTGTAGGTGTCCCCTGTAGTTCTCACAATCTATTTTGGCCAGGAATGGTTTCCTAATCATGTGACCTGACTCGGGGGGGGGGGGGGGGGTGGTCCTGTACATTTTCCTGGTCAGGTCACGCTGTCAGGAAACACTCCTGGCCCTAATTAGGAGGGTCGTTTCCCTTATCTCTCCCTTCCCTTTTTTCTTCCCCTTGTCCGATGGTTTTCCTGTTTCTTCCGTGTGCCTAGAGACGCTGATGGGACCAAAGTGGCCTCATTTTACCCGTCGGCAGGAGCGGGGGGGGGAGGAGGGACGGACGGACAGACGGACGGACCTGACGGACGTGAGGGTTATTCTTAGCCCGAGGCGGGGGTGGCTTTGGCGAGGCGTGGTGCCACACGAGGGGGCGAGAGGGCGGGGCGGACGTCAGAGTGGCCGTGCGTAGGCGGGGTGGTTAGGGCAGACGGATTACCGACGCGCAGGCCTGTGGGTTCTAGCGCTGCGAGACGCTCTAGCTGGTGGGGAAGAGGAGGAGGAGGACAGGGGGGGGGAGGGGGGCTTTGATGTCTCACGTCTGACTGCCTGTCTGGCTGGCTGCTCTGCTGGAGCTTCACGGAGCCCGAGCCTCACTACTGTGGCCCAGGACAGACAGCAGAAGCTCTAACCATGGCCTATGGAAAAGCATCAGCCCTGATGTGTGTGTGTGTGTGTGTGTGTGTACTGTGTACACTATGTACTTGCATGTACACGTGGGTGTGTCTAATTTGTATGTGTGTGTACGTGGATGTGAGATTGTGTGTGTGTGTGTGTGTGTGTGTGTGTGTGTGTGTGTGTGTGTGTGTGTGTGTGTGTAGATGTGAGACTTTATCAGTCGTCTCCAGCTTCCGGCTCTTTCTTTTTCTCCTTGACCTTGACAGACGACTTTTTCACCACTTTCTTTTCCCCAGGCTCCTTCAATTCTTTGCTGGGTTCTTTCGTGGACTCCTTCTTGTCTTTGGAGGACTCCTTGGAGGACTCCTTCTTCTCCTTGGAGGGCTCTTTCGACGACTCCTTCTTTGTCTCCTTCGCCGGGTCCTTGGAAGACTCCTTCTTTTCCTTGGACGACGACTCCTTCTTCTCCTTAGAAGACTCCTTCTTTTCTTTCTTTGCCTCTTTCGCTGGCTCCTCTGCCGTCTCCTCCACAGACTCTATCACGGACCCCTCCGCAGACTCCTTCTTGGATTCCTTATCTGAAAAAGGCCAGGGAGAGGGAGAGAGAGAGAGAGAGAGATAGGGGTTATTAACACACACACACACTCCCTGCATCACCCTGCATGAACACAACTCCACCACACCACCGTCATCAAACGGCGGTTGCAGTTTGGAACACAAGTGGTGATTCCTCAAGAGAGGACAGATAGCCTAGGTAGTCCCTCTCCTTATCTGTAGTTCTGGAGGATGGGTTTGGAGAGCTTGCTTTGTTTAGTGACTAGACCAAGGCAAATCTGAGAGAGAGAGAGAGAGAGAGAGAGAGAGAGAGAGAGAGAGCTTAGCCACGTCCAAACCTCTTCCCCATCGTGTTAGCCATGGTTTACATTGCCCATAGTGAGCCTAGTGCAGGTCAACATGGAGCGCAGACCACGGTGAGCATTAAGATTAGCCGACATTTGCATTGCGCCTCTGCCGACAGCTGCTTTGTATACAGGCTTAAGGTTAGCATGCCGTTAAACACACAACTAGCATCTATAGACCGGATAAAAGACCCCTGTGATCCTGACCAAAGCCTTCAGACGGCTACCCAACTAGTCAAACGGAGTTACAACGACACCTGTTGCATTACAAAGGAACAGCGCCCCCCCCCCTGTCCCCCCCCCACCTCCATATTTGATTGGCTCTTTGATAAGATAATAGCGGGACCGTTGTCTCCCAACAATGAGACATGCTTATCTCCATGAGAAAGGAGAGCGCTGTGTAAGGGACTGTGGTAAGGACTCCAAAAGAGTGTGTGTGAAAAGAGTGTGTGTTTAGAGACTCTGCAGAGGGACTCTAATCAGCAAGGGTAATCGTCTAGGGCTTAAGAGTCTCGGGTGAAGTGGGTGTGTGTGTAGTGAGTGTAGTGAGTGAGTGTGTGTGCGTGTGTGTGTGTGAGTGTAGTGAGTGTGTGTGTGAGTGCAGTGTGTGTGAGTGTGTGTGTGTGGGGTTTTGGTTTTGAGGGCTCTGTATGAAGGGTTTATAGTGGTTAGTATGTAGGAAGTGGGTTCCTGTGTATGGAGGATGTACTCTGTGGTATTGTGTGATGAGGTGCACTGTGACACAACAAAGCAGCCATTTAACTCACACTTTTTATCCAAAGCGAGCAGCAGTTTTTAACCATTTCATCGGCTCCCCATCCATCCGGAACCACTGAATGTTTCAAATTCCACGCTCAACCAACTGGGCCATCCACCTAGTATAGTGGAGTGACCATTACTGTTCAGAATATAGACACATTGTCATGGTGGGTCGATACTAGTGAGTTATAGGACCCAGTGTGTGTTAACTGAGGATGAGGAAGACCTCTTCATCCCCGCTACCCCCCCTGTACAAGTTTCTCTCCTGTTAATGCCAATGGCATATCAGTGAGTTATAGGACCCAGTGTGTTAAGTGAGGATGCTTGCTGCCTCTAGTGGTTTTGTCTTGCCTGCCAAATGATTCACCCCCCCAGGCAAAACTCCAAGTACATCAACATCAACCCCCCCCCCCCCCTCTTTCTAAATAAAGAGACAGAACTGGTTACAAGACTCCGAAAAGCCTGTGTGAACAGGGAGAAAAGTGGCAGTAAAGCCCTAGTAAAAGCAGGCCAGTTAAACAGGGAGTAGTACCAGTGTCTTATATTGTCCTGAGAGCTGGCGCTCGCGGGCTGCTTCTGGGTTTCCATTTGGGTAACGGGGGGGGGGGGGGGGGCAGGAGAGCTGGGCCGGCCTGGGCACACACACGCACGCACACGCACACCCACGCACGCACCCGCACACCCACGCACACACACACCCACGCACGCACCCGCACACCCACGCACACACACACCCACGCACACACTCATATACGTACACACACACACACCCAGTGCCCTCAGATCTTTTACAATCACACATGAAAGAGGAGGGCTATACTGACACCCACAGAGGAAATGCTGACTGAGGAAATGTCTCATTCATACTGTTTGTTCAGGCATAACGTGTATGGGACATATGATGTCATATTGAATAACAAACGCGTGTGGGTGCTTGATGATGAATACGTGCATATAGATAACATGTTTGTTCAATTGTATGTGTGTGTGTGTGTATGAGCAACCATGGCAATGTGTGTGTGTGTGTGTGTGTGTGTGTTAGCAGGCGTGTTCAATTGTATGTGTGTGTGAGTGTGTGTGTATGAGCAACCATGGCAATGTGTGTGTGTGTGTGCGTGCGTGCGTGCGTGCGTGCGTGTGTGTGTCTGTGCGCGTGCGTGTGTGTCTGTGCGTGCATGCGCGTGCGTGTGTGTGTGTGTGTGCATGCGCGTGCGTGTGTGTGTGTGTGTGTGCGTGCGTGTGTGTGTGTGTGTGTGTGTGCGTGTGTGTTAGCAGGCGTGTCAGCAGGGTGCAGGGGTCTCCCTGGTTAATCCAGCGCAGCGCGGTAGCGGCAGGCCTAATCCAGGCTGGACAGCGTCTGTCTGTCAGTGCTCTGACTGGGACACTGAGGTATCAGAGGAGCCTCTCTGTCCACACTTCACTCCTCAGCAGCTGAGCAGACAAAGACACGAGTGTGGACGCCTGGGTGCTGAGAGAACATGCTTTGTGTGTGTGAGTGTGTGTGTGTGTGTGTGTGTGTGTGTGTGTGTGTGAGAGAGTGAGTGTTTGTGTGTGTGTCTGCGTGTGTGTGTGAGAGAGAGAGAGAGAGAAAGAGTGTGTGTGTGCCAGTGTGTGTGTGTGTGTGCGTGCGGGTATGTGTTTGCGTAGGCATGTATTTGTGTGTGAAAGTGTATGTGTTTGTGTGTGAAAATGACTGTGTGTGTATGTGTACATTTAAGTGTGTACTTGCGAGAAAGTGTGTGTTCGACAAAATGTGTAAGCGTGACAGAGAGAGAGAGAGAGAGAGAGAGAGAGAGAGAGAGAGAGAGAGAGAGAGAGAGAGCTACCATAACTAAAATGCCCAGAATGTATACAGAGAGACTCACGCATTCATTTGTTCACATCTTTAGACATCCTATATCTATAATCCTATACCTATATCTATAATCCTATATCTATATCTATAATCCTATACCTATATCTATAATCCTATACCTATATCTATAATCCTATACCTATATCTTTACCGCCCCCCCCTCCCCCGTTCTCCACAATCTTAAATACATACATCAAGAGGAGGAGAGCAAACCACTGATTGACAGTTCCACAATCAGTCCCATTGTAACCGAGCGACCCCAGGCCCCCAGGCCCCCACCACATCACCACTTCAGATGCCGCTGCCTCTCAGACAGAAATAAAGGCTGCCCCTGTGGCGGCTACTGTGGGAACAATGACAAGGCTCATATGTGGCGTCACGAAAACACGCTGTAGCAAACCCTTTCACACAGACAAGCAGGACGTATCTGTGTCTGTGGGAAAGGTAGTAATGGGTGGGGGTTGATAAACATTTACATTGTAAGTGAAGACGGGACCCCGTGTGGAAGCAGAGAGTCAGGTCATGTGACAATTCGATTCTATCAACAAACGAACAAAGCGGAACCTACCAGACTAAACAGAGCATCGTTTTTTCTTTCTTTTTCTGCAGAGGGAAAAACAATCAAACCTCCATCAGCTGGAACGCCAAACATGGACCACAACATCCCAACATCATCATCATCATCATCATCACGTCCGTCACAGAACATACGTTTGACGATTCTACTCATCTGAGACCCTGAGGGGCTTTACACACGACAGGACTAGACTGAACCGTGGCGTGCTGAAATCACATGGTACTCCCAGCACTGTTTAAGTCACTACGGTGGAGGGGGTGCATGCCAGCCTGCCAGCCAAACGTTAGCCGACAACATTGGACACTCCTAGAACCCCCCCCCCCCCCGAAAAAAAAACAAGAATGAAAAAAGAAAAACAAAAAAAACCACCACAACAAATGTAAACAAGTCCATAACATTGACCCGGAGGATAAACGCGCCTATCGTTGTTTTATTTGTTCAAAGCGGAGATGTTCTGCTGGGCTTCGTCCTCTGAGAGAGGAGTGCG
>NC_139664.1:19000019-19002519 GCF_951799395.1 Argentina silus
GGAGAGAAGGAAGGGGGGGGGGGTCTCAAGAAGTAAAAATACACAAATGAGCGAAAAACTGGAAAAAAGAAAAAGAAAAAAACCTTGGTGAGTCCTCCTGGTCTGGATAATAAATTGTTCACGCTTCATGGCATTTCCAAATTGTACTGTTCTCAACCACTATAAAAAGTAATCAGTTAGGCCCTAAATCATGTCTTTCCTCTGACTGTCAGAACAGCATGCCAACAGGGAGGGTTCGCTAACGACAGAGGAACCAGAATGACTGAGAGAAAGAAAGAAAAAGTAGAAGGAAAAAATAAATAAAATAGAGTGAAATACACCAAAAGGAAATAAGGATTACGTGTTGAAACTCGGTGGTGGTGAAAAACAAACGGTAAATACACGGTCGAAGTAACGCAAACTGGCGTTGAGGAACGTTAAGGTCCAACCTGGAACGCGACTGTTTTGTGGTTACGTGATACGTCTCTACCGTATCGGAGGAACTGGGATATAAAATTGAATCTGAGTTGTTTATGGAGCAGAACAAAGCAGGATACTGCTGTGGTTTTGAAGTTGTTGGGAAAAAATGGCTGTGGTTGCCTCTTTTTCCTGAGGTGAATCCAGCACAGGTCAGAATGATGTGTTTTTTGGAGCAATGGGCCTCTTGGAGCATTTTGATATGTATATTCTCATTTTATCTACTCATTTAAGTATTCTTTAACCTGGTGAATCCATTAAGGAAACAGCTCTTATGGAAATTAGCTGCCATGCTAGCTAGCTAGCTAGCTCGACAGACATGCCCTTGAGAAACTGCTCCGTATGAAGTATTGCTTGTTGTTGTAATCCTGTCTTAGTGCAAGGCGAACAACCTTGTAGGTAATGTGGAATAACATTACAAAGTTAATCCATCTTAATGCTTCTAATCCATCACAATAAAAAAAACAAAAAAACCCGAAAAGATTTATTGTCTTTAAATAAGATTCCAAAACTTATCAAGATTTAATTAGTGCAGTGCAGTACATTTCACAGGTCAGTGAGCTATGGGGAAGTGTAGTGTGGGAGTGGGGCCAGTGTCAGAGTTTGTGTGTGTGTGTGTGTGTGTGTGTGTGTGAGTGTGTGTGTAATTGTGTGTATGTTTTTGTGTGTGTGTGTGTTTTTGTGTATGTGTGTGTGTGTGCGCATGTGCGTGAAAGTGTGTGTGTGTGTGTGTGTGTGTGTGTAATTCTGTGTGTGTGTGTGTGTGTGTGTGTGTGTGTGTGTGTCCACACATTGCAGAGATAACTGGGGGTCAAGGGCACTTGACTGTTTGTGTTTGCCACGGCAGCGCTGCAACTTTAGCTGTGTGTTGTTTTAAGATGAGCTGATGGGCTCAGGAGGGCTAAACTGCCCTGGAAGCCCTCTCTCTCAGTAACATTAACACGGGGGGGGGGGGAGGGGGGGGGGTTATGTGATCGAGTGGGGGTCCCTACTGTGGCGCTGAGAGCAGATGTCGCTAACGCTCACTGTCACACACACTTTGGCCCATAGCATGGCGCTGAGGTCATAAAACACACACATAGACACACATAGAGATGTGCACAGACACACATACACACACATACATACAGACGTGCACACACACACACACACGCACACACACACACACACACACACACACACACGAGCACAGACACACACACAGACACAGAAAACCTCCTAACCCTTCTCTATCCAACCAAACCCAGGCCCCCCCCAGCCAGGCCTTGGCGCCCCAGGGCCTCGCCTAAACCCCTGAACCCAAGGAGGGAGCTCCGACATGGGGGCAATGACCTAAGTGACACCCCTGACCCCTCCCCTCTGGTGCTCCCTAGGCTCTCTGTCAGTAGGGAACCTCAGGCCCTTCCACCAGAGAGGGCTGCAGGGAGGGGGTTACCGTAGGTAGAATACAGACTACTTTAGTACAGACGGTAGGTGGTGAGCAGAGAGCTAATGGAGGATTGATGGAGGGAAGGACAGAGAGAGAGAAAGACAAGTGAGAAGACAGACAGAGAGAGAAGAGGAGTCAGTCAGACAGCTGTAGCTCCAGGAAGCAAACCCCCGGTGGCTCTGGGGGCTACACGGCTGCCTGGAAAGGTCAGAGAAGGTCAGCTTTACATGGGGATGACAGGATATACAGTACACACAGACAGACACACACACACACACACACACACACACACACACACACACACACACATATTAGCACACACACGTATAAGCACACACACACACATGTGCAAAGACACACACACACACACAAACATGTATTAACACACATGTGCAAAGACACACACACACATAGACACAGACACACATGCAAGGACACACACACACACGTATTAGTACACACACACATGTGCAAAGACACACACACACACACACACAGACACAGACATGCACACACACACACACACACGTATTAGCACACACACACACACACACACACGTATTAGCACACACACACATGTGCAAAGACACACACACACACACACACACACACACA
>NC_139664.1:19005019-19015019 GCF_951799395.1 Argentina silus
CACACACACACACACACACACCCCCACCCCAGTGAGATGTGCTGACCTGTGGTCTGGTGTTGTGCTGGGGTGGGCAGGATGGAGGGCCGGGGCAGGAAGAGGGGTTTAGCTGGACAAAAGGCAGCCAGGCCCACAGCCCACAGGAAGGGATTGGAGGAGGCTCCTGACTGGACACAACCCTCAACCCTCCTCCTCCTCACCCGGTACCCCCAACCTCCACTACCATGGCACTGCTCATGACCCCAAGCCGTGTGTTGTGTGTGTGTGTGTGTGTGTGTGTGTGTATGTGGGAATACCAGACAGCACAAATGAGTCAGTGCCCGGCACCAACGAGACAGAATGCAGAGAGGGGCACGGCCTAAAGCGGTCATGTAAAAACATGCCTAAGACTATGTGTGATTATATATATGTGTGTGTGTGTGTGTGTGTGTGTGTGTGTGTGTGTGTGTGTGTGTGTGACTCTGCAGCTCCCTCACAGAGCCCTCTGTCCTGGGGAACCTCCCCGGCCCGGTGCGTCCCTGCCAACGTTCCCCCGGTGCTGTCCCTGCGTCACCGCTGGGTTTCCTCTGGGGTTGGGTCTGCACGCTCCCAGCTCCTCAGAGCTCATTAATTAATGCAATTAAAACCATGTGCCGACAGGGGCCTGCCATCCACGTGGCTCTCCGCCCTGGCACGTGTGTGTGTGTGTGTGTATGTGTGTGATCCAGAGACTGTGTGTGTGTGTGTATTTTGAAAGCAACTTATTGTGATTCTTCGCAGTTTGTGTGTGTGTGTGTGTGTGTGTGTGTGTGTGCAAGTATGCATGTCTACGTGTGTGAGAGAGTGTGTGTGTGTCTCATGCCAGAGAGAGAGTGTGTGTGTGTGTGCGTGTGTGAGAGAGAGAGAGAGAGATTGTATGTCTCATGCCAGACCGGTATGTATGTGTGCGTGTGTACTGTATGAATACATGTGCACGTGTGTTTGTGTATGTATGTGTGTGTGTGTGTGTGTGTGTGTGTGTACCTGGAAATGGCTCTCATTTCCAAGGCTCAATATTTGACATGGAGCTGAGCCCAGCCCTCTAGCAGGCCCTAATGAAGGAGACCAATCATGGATGTCCACTGTGATCACACACACAACGACAGCTCTCATTACTGACCACTCTGGGAAGACAGGGGGGGAGGGGGGTGGGGTGGGGTGTGGGGGCAATAGAGAAGGGGGAGAAAGTGAAGGAAGGAGGCTCAGAGTGAGAGGGAGGTAGGAGGGAGGGGGGGGGGGGGAGAGGAAGGGAGGGAGGGCGAGAAGGAAAGCGGAGGAGGGGGGGTTTGAGGTTAGGAAGAGAGGGGGGAAAGTGCAGGGAAAGGGTAATCGAGAGGGAGGAGAGAGGGAGAGGAGAGCAAGAGAGGCAGAAAGAGAGATGGAGGGATAGAAAACACGTAGGAGAGAAACTGAAGGAGAAAAAGAAAGACAGTGTGAGAGAGGTGGAGCCCCTCCCCCATTGGGGCTTTTTAACTCGGTGAACTTTGACCTTTCAGGGTCCCCATGGCGATGGGTCGTACTGTAAAAACTACACTCTCCACATCTGGACTGCCCTCCTCCTCTCCTCTCCTCCTTCTTTCTTTCTTTCTCGCTCCCTCTCTTCCTTCCTCCCCCCCTCCGTCCCCCTTCCTCCCCCCCTAAACAAACCCCAATGTCATCACATAGTCCAGGCTGAGGCACTTGGGCTGTAGGAGGGGTCGCCGGTGGGGTTTTGGGGGCTCGCTGGGGGGCTTGAGGATATTGGGCCAGTGGGGAAGTGTGGTGTTGTGTGTGTGTGTGTGTGTGTGTGTAAGAGAAGGCATGTGTTCTCAGTCTCGGCTCAGTGGCTACCACCTACCACCACCCCCTAATATACACACACACACACACACACACACACACACACACACACACACACACACACACACACACTCACACTCACACTCACACTCACACTCACACTCACACTCACACTCAGCCACCCACCCCATTGACTCCAGTGTTCATGTCCCAGCTTATGGCAAGTGACAGCTGACGATTACCCCCCACCTGACCCCTCACCCCTGACCTGCTTTCTGGCCCCCACACAAATTGACACGTCGCCTCTCCTAAACCAGCGTGGTCAGACTGACGTCGCTTGTCACACACACACACACACACACACACACACACACACACACACACACACACACACACACACACACACACACACACACACACACACACACACACACACACACACGTGTGTACACACTGTTATTGTGTCTTGCATTACACAGCATATGAGAGAGAGAGAGAGAGAATTTAAGGATTTGCAAAAGAAGACAACATGACAGACAGATGCAGGACATGAGAGAGAAGAAAAGATAGAGACTAAACAAGAGTGTGTGTGTGTGTGTGTGTGTGTGTGTGTGTGTGTGTGTATGTGTGTATGTGTATGTTCCAGAGAGAAGGGAGAGAGAGAGAGAGAGAGATCCTCAAGACAGATCCTCGAGACTGGAGAAAGAACGAATGATCATGACAGAAAATGAAGAATGAGAGAGAGAGACACACACACACACACACACACAGATGTAGTTCCCTCCACATGTGTTAACCATTGGGGCGGAGGGCTAAAGCCTGTGAGCGGCTGGTGTATGCGGCACACTTAACGGGCCGCCTCTGGAAAAGTATACTTTACAATTCATTGCTTCCTTCTCGCAAAATTAAAGGTCTCTTGTTAAAAGCCCGGCGTTGTCAAAGGAAAGCAGCTTTTATTACAGAGAAAACCTCCCCCCCCCCACACCTCTGTCTAGGGCCCACTTCCCCCAGTCGAGCTTGTTTTATTTAGAAAAGGGATACTCTGCACATGGGACCCTGCTGAGTGTGTGTGTGTGTGTGTGTGTGTGTGTGTGTGTGTGTGTGTGTGAAAACGAGAGAAAAATGGTGTGTCTATGTCGAGAATGTGTACACGCACACACACACACATACACACACACAGATACACACACAGATACACACACAGATACACACACAGATACACACACAGATACACACACACACACACACACACACACACACACACACACAAACGCAAACATTTGCACTGAGATTCACTCACATGAGAGAGCAGAGCATGAAACATACCCTAACAGCACAAGAGCAGAACCCATTCATTGAACCATATACTCTCCTAATCGGGACACGCTGACCCAGCATTTCCCAACGGGACCACATTTGGACTCGGCAACGTTGCCGCTAAGCGAGGTTACATCCACTCTTCCCAGCCCTGCAATGCGTTAAGCTCAGAACTCCGGTTTCCTCAGACTGAGAACCCCTCTTCTATCCCAAGCAAACATTCCCAAAGGAAGCACATTCATTTCAAGAAGATTCCCTACGGCGAGAATGCAAACGGACACTCCCGGACAAAACACTGTCTCTCTACTTCCCACATGTGAGCTGGCCCGACCGGAGGGGGGAAAAAAACCACACACACACACACACACACACACACACACACACATCTGTGTTTCCACCTCTGAGGATTTGGAATGGCTCCTGATGGTTATCATGGTTACTTCCCAGCTCCTGGTCTCTCTGCTCTCTGCTCTCTCTCTTCTCTCTCTCTCTCTCTCTTAGCATTCCCGAGAACACTGGGGTGGGTTTAAATGGGATTTTAATGGGATGTGTGGACGGAATGGGATAGCTGTTCCGATGTGCTCTGACAGACTAGGAACGGAACAGCATGGGTTTAAAGTCAGAACGCTTGGATAAAAAAAAAAGAAAAAAAAAAGAAGGAAGACAAACAAGAAAAGCAGCTGAAAAAACAATGTGAGAAAGAGGGCTGGAGAAGGCAGAGGGTTAACCGACGGGAATCTGAGGTCTCACTGGCTGGCTGTTGAGGACGGAAGATTCAGACCATCTAGGCTTGTCATTCCTGGGATCATTTCTATGAGACAGGAAGAAAAAAAGACACATTCTTTGAGTCTTGATGGGGTGATGGACAGAGATCTATTGGACGAGGGTTAAACTTCGATGACACCATCCTCCGTTGACGTCACCGTCCGAGGCGCGTCGATAACGTTTCCTTGACGACTTCCCAACAGTCGCACAACAGTCATTTGTCGGTCGGAGAGAGAAAAGCTTCACAACGTTCTTAAGTCCATATTTTTGACAGTCTCTTGATTTTCTCAACGCAATCTCCAAAGTTACGCAAAACAAACGTCTCAAACGTCGAACAATATTCCCACAATAGCCTTGCGGTATCCAACAAATGGAACAGTCCCCAAAGTGCAAAACCCCAAACTCAATCGAGGACAATCTCAAATACTTTCAAGTATTTACCAAAGTAGAGCATATGACGATCACGTAACTGGTACAATGGAACTGGTACGATGAACACACTTCAAATACTTTGAGGCATATGGCTTTTAAGTAGCCTATGTCAAACGTTTGACCTATTCTACACAGGCCTGCGGTCTCACGACAGTCTCCCGACATTCTGATAACATACTCAGCTTTGTATCCCCCCCCCCCCCCGACCCCTCGGCCTGACTGCATTTCTGAAACGCTGTCGTCATCGCCGGCGTTGGCACAAATCATCATTAGCATTAGCACGGAGCTAATAATAGCCCCATCAGATAGAGCAGGACAGAGACATTAGGGAACATTACACACGCATTACACTAGAAAGCCAGGGTTCAGATCGGATCCCTAATCAACTAAGCCTGGGACCACAACAAGTTCAGAAATATCACAGTGAGCTGCGTTACTTATGTGGACACGGCTAGAGTTGTTGCCTAGTTACTCACAGCATAGGCGCCTGGGCCATAGGGCAACTGAGGCGACGGCCTCCCCCCCCACACTTTAAAATCATGTTTTAGCCCCCCCCCCCCCCAATATTTTTACCAGGTAATCACCATCGCCTACTAACTCATTTAATATTATTTGGTGTCATCAGACTGTAATATATCACAGGTTGCCTTTTCTAAATGAGCTACAACATCCCAAATGAATATTAGACAGTTTTGGACCACTCCGCCAGAACATGAACTGACCGCTTGGACCATCACCAAAAGTGCTGAATACGGCACCGCTTCTTGTACCTGTGTGTGGGAAGTGATACCTACCTATTGTCGTACTGTACTACTGTACCATACATACCAGATTATAATATATATATATATATATATATATATATATATATAGAGAGAGAGAGAGAGAGAGAGAGAGAGAGAGAGAGAGAGAGAGAGATAATAGATCCCATATTGTGTATATTCAATATCATGAAATTTGGTGCCCTGGGGTAGAGTCTTAGCCGATATCCTAAACATGGTCATGATTGGCCAAACTGTTGGGCTTGCGGGGCGTGGTCTATCAAGATGAATGCCAATAAATCAAAGACGGTTGCCAATATCGTTATGAAGCTTGGAACACACATTTTCTCTGCCTACTTTAAAAAAAAATAAAAAAAATATTAGAAACAACTTTCTGAATATTAGACAGCGATTTCATCATCAAGGTCACATCTCTGAGGCTTTACTGTGACCATTCTCAGACTGCAGTTTCATCCCCTGACCTTGTCATGAGGCTTAGACCCCGTTAATCGCTGCTTGCAGCTTTAATGATTCGTATTATTACGATATGACCTCGGGGTAGGGGCTAGGAGTTGATGTAGAATAGAGCCTATGTTGAGCCAACAACCTCGGTTGTGTGCAGATAAACTAATGTTAGGGTTAGGGTTAAGGTTAGGGTTAGGGTTAGGGTTAAGGTTAGGGTTAGTATCTTTTATGTTGTGTGTTTCAGTCTCTGTTGCCAGTGACTGGAGACACAACTCTGATTGAAGAACCATTCTGAAGCCTGGACTCTCCTGGCAGCCTCTGGCCTCGCTCTCTGAACCCACAACCGCAGGGATGCTGCCCTTGAGTTTACAAACGTATGCACTCTTGCACGCACACACACACTAAACAGCATTACTTGCACGCAAACACACAGACACACACACTTCTCTTCACCAAGTGTCTTTGGGGATGGGAAGATAAATGAAGCTTCTACTGTAGCAGACTGGGATGAGAGGAGAGGTGTGTGTGTGTGTGTGTGTGTGGGGGGGGGGGAGTTGACAGGTAGATAGGGGCCTCTTCCATCGAGGCCCTATCCCCCGCCAACCCCCCCCATGAATAAAAACACAGGCATAAAGTAGGCCCTTGTTTGCACATCCTCATTCCTCAATTCTCTCTCTCTCTCTCTCTCTCACACACACACCCACACACACACACACACACACACACACACACACACACACACACACACACACACACACAGTCTACCAGAGCGTTCGGTCCCCCCCCATGCTGAACACAGAGCCACGGGTCACAGGCTTTGGCCACAGCCCTGGAGAGCCAGTGTGCAGTGAAGTGGAGGAGAAAACTGTGGAGGTTCCAGCGGTAGGAGAACAGCTCTGTCAGACACGTCAACAAGTCACCGTCTCATGTCACGCTGCTCCTGCTGACTGTCGATGTTCTGTTACCTTCATTTGAACCTTGTATCTGTATTCAACCCTTGTTTCGCCAGGTAAGTCATTGGGAACAAATTCACTTCTTCTACAATGTAAAAACAACCTGGTTTGGCACCAAGTGAGTTTGCAAGCAATTTCTACAATCATTTTTTACAATTTCAACGTTGTTCACAGGGTTAGCAGCGGAAGGCTAGGGAAGGGTTTACGGTCTGGGGTTAACAGCACAGTGGAGAGGTGAAGAGAACGACGGTGCCATGCATAAGTAATGGGACAGTGAAGCATTTTCTCTTATTTTGGCTCGACACTCCGAAAGTTTGGGATTCCAAACAATAACGCTGGTGGAACGAGCTTCCCACTGCTGTCAGGACTGCAGAGTCACTACCAATCTTCCGCCGTAGATTGAAGACCCATCTCTTCACGCTTCATCTTAACTGTCCCTCCTAAAGACCTCTTCACCCCCACTACCCCCCTGTACAAGTTTCTCTAATGTTAATAAAGAAAAAAAGAAAAAAAAGAAAAAGTCCTTCTAGCATTGTGACTGCCAATAGCCCCTGGTCCGAGCATTTTTTACTTTATCTTATGATGACTGATGGATAGATGATTCACTTACTTAAACAAATGTATTTGTTGTAAGTCGCTTTGTATAAAGGCGTCTGCTAAATGCCATGAATGTAAATGTAAATGTAATTACTACGTGGTTAAAGTAGAGATTCTCAATTTTGATTGGATGGTATTTGTGTGCACATCTATTTGTGTGCACATGGGATAGGGCTTTCATGACGGTGTAGAATGACCCCAGTTTACAGACAGTTTGATGGTGAAGTGGCCAGTGATTTACGACTAGAGCAGAAGGCTAACAACGTAGGCTAACAACGTAGGCTAACAACGTAGGCTAACAACGCAGGGTTAAAGGGACACAAGTCTCAATATGAGCACCAGCCAGTGGCTTTCAGAGAACGGCATCAAAATAAATGGTGAATCCCGAGGCTGTAAAGCCATCTGAATGGGGGAGATGAAGCTAATAGCTAATGCGTAATTACAACAGTCTTTATCGAGGGTTGATGCAAAAGGCTAATTGCTAATGTCTCTCTTCGGAGGAAATGCTAATAGCTAATGGTACTAGTCAGGGATAACTCCATTCAGAGACGACGCTAATGGCGAATTACGAATGCCTCTAATTGGATACGATGCTAATGGCTAATTGCTAATGGCTCTATTCGGTGGCTGCTGACCTCAGACTGACTGGGGTATAACTAGGTTTCATCTGTTTCGGCGTGGTCATGAGAGTGGGTGACCTTATAAACACAGGGGAGGGAGGGAGGGAGGGAGGGAGGGAGGGAAGGAGGGGGGAGACAAAAAGAATGAGGGAGGGGGGGGGGGGAAGCTGAGAATGCTGGTGATGATGAGATGCTGGTCATAGACACACACCGATCATCGAAACGCATCGACCCCCTCTAGGAACAGCTTCAAGACGGTCAATCTGTCCTCTCAGCATGATCTCGTGTCGTCATTTCCGACAGAATAATCCCCTTTTTCTCGAATGCTTTGTGATCGCTACCTTGGACACCCAGTTCCAGATTGATTCATCAACAGAAGGCTCTGTTGTGGCTCCCACCGTAAACAGTGTGTTCATGTGTGCAGGTATGTGTGTGTGTGTGTGTGTGTGTGTGCGTGCGCGCGTGTGTGTGTAGAGTCTCGTAGGGTGGCGTCCCTGTGATCCCAGGTGGGCCGTGGGGGGTGAGGTAGGAGGAAAGAAGAGAGGGAGACACTCTCCCTTTCATCTCTCTTTCATCCCCCTTTCATCCTGGCCGCTGCCGAGGAGGAGAAGTGTCAGCAGTGCAGTTACATCCAAGACACCTTTTGATGCCTTTCAACTCCACTAGAGATGCTTCCTGACTCCCGTATGCACTAACAGCGGTGTGTGTGTGTGTGTGTGTGTGTGTGTGACTGTATGTGTATGTATGATGTATGAGTGTGGTAATCTAATTACTCTAAAGTCTGGCACAGGTATAAGAGGGTGTGTGTGGTTGTGTAGGTTGAGGGGAGTGGAGAGGTAAGGAGAGGTGTAAATTGACTAATAAAATATTCCTTTCTTCCATTCCTTTCTTGAGTCTCTGTTCCTCTGGGTGCTGATATGAGTTTGATTCCCTCCTCACTTTCCCTCCTCACTTTTTCAAACTCACTCACTTTTGAGTTCATAAATGGGAGTTGGTTTACGTCTGTCTGCGCCTTTTTCAATCCCCCCCCCCCTCACTCTCTCTCTCCCTCTCTCTCTCTCTGGTGGCTAAGGGACATGCCTGGACAGAACCCTCTCCTGGTCCAAACCACACAGCGTCGTCCTATGAAGATTTCCATTACAAACAAAACCAATTAGGGAATATTTCCGCTTTCGTTTTTTTTTTTCTTTCTTTTTTAATGACGTCTGAAAGTAGACGTGTGTGTGTGTGTGTGTATGTAGTATGTGTGTGTGTGTGTGTGTCTGTGTTCGAGGCAGATAAAAAGACGCCCTCAAGGCTCAGATGGGATATTTAGTCCACGGGACTTTAAGGAGACAGATTTCCGTTCCCACACACCCACACACACCCACACACACACACCCACACACCCCTTGAGCATAGTATGGGGGTCTGGTTTGTTGTTCGGAGCAGGTGGCATTCAAAAGGGAGGAGAGAGAGGACAGAGGATAGTCTAGACGAGACGCTTTGAATGACGTGTGTGTGTGTGTGTGTGTGTGTGTGTGTGTGACAGAGGAGAGTTTAGATGTGAGGAGATGCTTTGATGGACAGATCTTGTGAGGTGGTATGGGAGTTAGGGGTAACCCTACTCAGACAGACAGACACAGTTCATCTGACCTACGTACATACAGTACTCCTGAAAATACAACAATACCACTCCTCAAATCAACTACACTGTATTCAAGCATTGTGTGTGTGTGTGTGTGTGTGTGTGTGTGTGTGTGTGTGTGTGTGTGTGTACGTGCAGCTGTACACTTGGAACACTCTTGCCATTGAGCCCTGAGTGTGAATGTACAGTGGGGGAAATAATTATTTGATCCCCTGCTGATTTTGTTAGTTTGCCCGATTACAAAGAAATGAGCGGTCTATAATTTTCATGGTACTTTTATTTTAACAAATAGAGACAGAATATCAACAAAGAAGTCCAGAAAAAACACATTATCTAATGTTATAAATTCATTTGCATTTGATCGAAGGAAATAAGTATTTGATCCCCAAGCAAAACATGACTTAGTACTTGGTGGAGAAACTCTTGCTGGCAAGCACAGAAGTCAGACGTTTCTTATAGTTGGTCACCAGGTTTGCACACATCTCAGGAGGGATTTTGGTCCCCTCCTCTTTACAGATCCTCTCCAAATCCTGAAGGTTTCAAGGCTTTTGCTTGGCAACTCGAAGCTTCAGCTCCCTCCACAAATTTTCTATAGGATTAAGGTCTGGAGACTAGCTAGGCCACTCCATGACCTTAGTGTGCTTCTTCTTGAGCCACTCCTTTGTT
>NC_139664.1:19030019-19032519 GCF_951799395.1 Argentina silus
AAGTGGATTTTACCCTTCCACAATATCTCAACAGGGTATCAGACCCCCGGACAAAGACATGCTGACTTGAATGTTATGTTTCTGAGGAAACACAGATGGGAGACTGAAGTGAATTTCAACTTGGCTAACAGTACAGATTTCACCAGCTGGGCGAGAATATTAAGTCTTTCGTAATGTCAAGCTCTTTTGTAGCACATTCTAGTGAACTACAATGAAAGGCAGTAAAGGGTACAATAACAGGTTTGGAATGGGGCCCAAATGACAAATCACACGGCAGAGTACAGTAATTAATGTAAGGACATCCTGCAGTACCTACTGGGAGCAGCCTACGTAATGAGAATGACTTTGAAGGACCCTGTGTGAAAACTAAAGCATGCTAATTTGGGAGACATTGACTCCTATAGGTTTTTGGTAATGACAATAGTTGAACATTTTTTGGTTTGGAAAATTTGTGGGTTGGCAGTAACTACAGATAAACAAAGCCAAAGCGTAGGTGGCAGTCTTTCTTTGCCCATAGACTGCTTTCAAGGTCAGGAAGCAAATATGTTATCTTGTAATTTGGGTGAACTATCCTTTTAAGAGAAGGCGACGGTCAAAACAGATGTACTTTTCTGGTGTTAAAAGACTGTGGTGCATCGCCCAGGTGGATTCTTCATGGGTGAAGTTGAGTTCACCCCCTTACATAATGTAAAACACTTTCAACACTTGGTAAAACACGACATAAATCCATTGTCTCTACCGAACACACAATTGGGTCATCTGTCTAAAGCTGGACGGGGAGATCCCAGTTGTGATTTCAACATTACAGATGAAAATTGCGAAAATAGTGAGGGCCAAATATAGAGCCCTGGGGGACTCCCTTTGGGACTGACAAGGGTTCAGACAGCAATCCCTTAGACTTGACGTGCTCAAAACGACTGGAAAAGTAATTAAAAGAGCAGACAAGATGCTCCTCTGTACGGACAGTGTTGTGCAGTCCGCCTCGGAGAGTAAAATGATTTACCGAATCAAATCCCTCGACTGAATCAATAAATATGTCCACACAAATGCTTATCGTAAAAGATGGATATGATAAATAGAGTCCTCTATTTAGTTTCACACCAGAACCATAAATCTAAACTGAGTTTATACGTATATCTCATTTTCCTTATGGTAAGATGTTTAGTACCCCTTTTGTTTGTGTTTTGCAATTATTACTGCCGCTATTGTTTTTACCAACGAAAACGTGCCGTACCAATAAATCCCGCTCGAATTCAACCGAAATTATCGAAGAAAAGAAAAGAAAAAAATGAGGGAGTGAGGGAAGTGTGGGGGAGAGGAGGGAGAAGAGAGAGTGAGAGGGTTTATAGTTCTTTATACTAATGTAAACTTTAGGAAAGGCGAGTGCAGGAATAGAACTGAGACAGTGACAGTCAGCAGCTCTATTCAAAGCCGAGCGGAAAGAGAAAGAGTGATGGACAGAGACGGGAAAAACTAGTGGGAGAGCGAGAGAGAGCAAAAGAGTGAGGCAGGAAAGGAGGGAGGGTGGGAGGGAGGTGGGCGATACGGTTGGCCGCACCAGTCTGCCGGTCGGGCCAAGCTAAACGAGCAACCTGTCAATTACCAGAGAGATAGGTTTCCTATGACACTTCTCCTCCTCTTTTCTCCTCCTCTTTTCCCCTCCTCCCCTCCTCCCCTCCTCCCCTCTCTCCTTCCCTCCCTCCGTCTCCTGTTATTTCTTCACCACTGGGGCAGAGGAGGTCAACGGATGTGTCTCAATAGGTTCAAGTGGTTGCTCTCATCAGCTTTCTCCCTTCATCTGCACTGATGTGAGAGACGCAGTAATAATATTTGAAATCATGTCAAATACTCTGCTGTGCTTGATTGAGTTTGTCTGGCACAATGGAACCAATGGAATAGTCCCAAAAGTGCAAACCTCACCCATCTGGCACTCCAGGCAAGCTCAAGCAAAGTATTTCAAATCTTTTTTTCCACCCAGCTCTCGAGAGCATTGTAACAGAGGCAGGCTTTCACCTATACTGTTCAACAAATCAGTTACACTTATAATACTCTAAATGTTACCTTCTTTTAAATATATGTTTTTAGGGCATTTCTGCTTTATTGGGATAGAGATAGTAGAGATTGACAGGAAGGATGGGTGAGAGAGAGAGGAGGGATGACATGCAGGATATGTCGATGGCCGGAATCGAACCAGGGACCTTGCGATGATACGGTATGCGCCTTAGTGTGCTACGCCACTGAGCGCCCCAATGTTTCCTTCTTGACCAGTGACCACTGGGAAGTATGGTCAATCCACCAAAAGGGTTTCAATCATATCACTTGTAAAAGCATTTCAGATGAGTGGTCATCAGCGAAAACACAACTGTCCCACACTGTTGAATGAATGAATGAATGAATGAATGAATGAATGAACTAATTAATTAATTATATACCTTGAGGCACACACCTGCCCATCCCCACCTCCCTTACTCTTCTTTTCCCCTTCTTCCCTTTCCCTTTT
>NC_139664.1:19042519-19070019 GCF_951799395.1 Argentina silus
TGACATAAAGCTGCTCAGTCCTCCTCTCCTCTCCTCTCCTCTCTTTTTTTTATGATGTTCCATCTCTTTCTCTCTCTCTTCCTCGTTGGGGCTCTACTTCAACCAACGCAAACCGCTTTGTGGTGACGTTCTGTTGACGCGCACGAGGGCCAAAAGGGTCAAAGGTCTGGCTTTAGAGGAACACGTTCATTCGGCGTGTCGAGGGCTCGACCCCCTACAGAGCAACCCAACGTGTTCCACCGCCAAACGTAGGACTTAGACCGCGTGCTTACGCAGTTCGGGGGGCTTGTGTGTTTTCCTCAACTTCGAATGGAACGGGAGGAATGGGACACGAACGGCCTCCCGCACCGGAGCGTCTATTGAGTCGTCGGACTGTGACATCGCTTGGCAAACGTCGGGGGACTTGATATCAGGCCGCGTATCTCTTAAGCAAGAGAGATCGTTTGCGATCACGGACATCCTTGTGCGAAAGTCGAGGGATGCCGTGACTTTTTCACAGCGGCAGCTCTGCATTTGCGGCCTAGGGCGTTCATAGGGCATTCATACTGACGTAAAGGGCCTACTTTACAAATGGACATCGTCCTCTGGTGCGCCACTGCTGTCAAATGTGCTTTGGTAAGTGACTGCGACAGGCTCCACTGTCAAAACTGCTGCGGTAGAGAGAAGAGGTGGGTTTGGTGGGTGGGTTCTTAAATGCCCCCGGTGGGTTGGGAACCACACTCTCGTGATGAGGTCGCTCTGCCTGGTGGCCTCACGGTGGGTGCTTCCTAGTGGGAGACCCAGGTTCAAACCCCTGGATGTCACACTTAGATCAGTGTCTGGGGGGGGGGGGGGAGGAGGGGGCACACATCATCCTTCTCCTGGTGTGTGTCGACTGAGATGGCTTCATAGACGTTCCACACGCACACGCACGCACGCACACACGCACAGACACGCACAGACACACACACGTACACACGCACAGACACACACACACAGACACAGACACAGACAGACACACACACACACACGCGCACACACACACTCAACGAGACAGGTTGTAAAATATCACCCAGGTTTGATTTATGGCTTGGCCCGGCCCATCAAAGACAAGGCTTCACTTTTGTTTTCTCTGAGACAGGGAGGGAGTGTGTGAGAGGACTCTGGTGGCAGGGGGATTGTTTTTGCATGTGCAAAGAAACACGCTTGTGCTAAAACGCACGTATGAACGCCCTAGAGCGCGCGCACACACACACGCACACACACACACACACACACACACACACACACACTCACTCAAAACATAGCAGAGGGATTTAGATATAATCGTTGGTTGGTCTGGTGACCTTTAGACAACCCTGACAAAGACACACAGTATCACTATCCACCAGGCCTGGGTTTAACACCTTCAATAAGAATGGTGAGAGAAGGTTGGGAGGATCGGAGGGAAGTGTGTGTGTGTGTGTGTGTGTGTGTGTGTGTGTGTGTGTGTGTGTGTGTGTGTGTGTGTGTGAGATCCAAAAATGACACCACCAGAAGATCCAAAAATGACACCTCCAGAACATCAAGCAAGCTGCCACGTTCCCTCCCTAGTCTCTTCACACACAGACACACACACACACACGCACATGCACACGCACAGACACACAGACACACACACACACACACACACACCCAGCCCTGACTCACCCACACACCTTCCCCAAAAGCCACCAAGGTCAGCGGTTTCCTCCCCTCAGTCCGGGTGGTCCCGTTGTAAGCCAGGCCCAGACATACAGTCAGGGGGCTAAATTAGAGACCCTGCCCGCCAGAGTGACACCCAACCTGGGATTAACACTCCGGGGAAGTGCAGGCCTCACCGTAGCCCCAGGACCCAGTTTTGACTTGAATCAACCAGGCAGGGAGTTGACCTCACAGGTTTAAAGTTGCCCCCTGCACCCCCCCAAGCACTAAGGCTCTGTGGTTCAACCCAGGCCCACCCATAGCTGAGATCATGGGGGCGTTGGCTCGGTCCATTATGTGAGGGGGGGGCGGGGGGGGAATTGGGGTTGAAGGGGTGATGAGTTGACATCCTCTGATACGTGACACCCCCTCGGTTAACTTTGTGTTTGTTATGTCACTTACTTGGTGTAACAAACGTAAGCACGCCATGTGACATACGTATGACCGGTTCAAACTGCATTCATAGGAGCTACGTGGTCATTAATGTCATATTAGTCACATCATCATCATCCTCATCATCATCCTTGTCATTTTGATCATTACTTCATCCAACATCCCAAGAGTTTGTAGGAGGAGGAGAGAAACGGAGATACCGAGTTTGATGGAGGGAGGTATGGAAGGAGAGATAGAACAGAGAAGATATAGAAGGAGAGAGAGAGAGAGAGAGAGAGACAGAGAGAGAGAGGTTTTGAGGGAGATCAAGCAGGAACATGGATACTGTGTATGCTGACTGGGCTTTGGGATGCGGGATTATAGGGAGTGGAGTGGGGAAGGCAAAGGAGAGCAGTTTGACCCCTTTCATCTTGAGGTAGGGCCGCACACAAGGTTAGCTGTGTGTGTGTGTGTGTGTGTGGTCAGACCAGGTGACGAAAAACTCGGCTAAATATCCCTTCAGGGACTGGGGGTTGTGGGTGGAGGTTTTTGTCTCTATCTCTCTCTCACACACACACACACACACACACACACACACACACACACACACACACAGAGAGAGAGACAGAGAGAAAACCTCCACCCACAACCACACACACACACACACACACACACACACACACACACACACACACACACGTGAACTCTATACACTACCAGAGCACACAGCTGTTTGGCGGAGTGGTGAGGGTCATAGCTCAAACCGATATACACACCTCCCTCCAGCTTGCAGCACACACTGAACCTAAACAGCCTGATATGACCTGACTGACAGATACACACTCACACACCCTCCCACGGAGACACACACACGGTACAAGTTTCTCCCTCTCCACTTCACTTGGCTCTTTAGAGTTGGGGAAATGTATTGTTTGTGGCGTAAGCTAGCCTAAAGCGCTAGCTTTGACATCACAGCCGTGAGTTTGGTTATTTGGCTTGATTATAACACGATGTGTGTGTGTGTGTGTGCGTGTGGGGGGGTTGTGGGTGGAGGTTTTCTGTGTGTGTGTGTGTGTGTGTGTGCGCTTTCTTACACTCTCTCACACACACACACACACACACTTCTCTATTGATCTCTTGCTCTAACTCATACACAACCATGCACAAGTTAAGCAAAAACACAATGACTTGTGATTCTCACACTGACACACACACAGTAAGTACAGACCCCCAGATAACCATTTGTCAGTTAGGCTGACAGCAATATGCATCAAACACACTGTAAGAGAGGGACGGCTCACAAATCATGCTTGGATTTATTGGGATTGGTTGTTGAAGTTTGTGTGTGTGTGTGTGTGTGTGTGTGTGTGTGTGTGTGTGTGTGTGTGTGTGTAAATGCATATATGAGTGTGCGTGTGTGTGTGCATGTGGACAGTATTTAGTCTGTGTTTCCATATTTAGCCTCTCCCAGGCTAACCATAGGTCTCTAATCACACAGGGCCTTTCTCTCTACTCATTTTAGACACACACTCCCCTGGCCTGTCATTAACAGCTCACACTCACCTCCCAGGCTGCACACGCACACACACACACACACACACACACGCCTGAGCACAATACATGCACAGAACAATTAGAACAAATCCATACGTATCAACCCAAATACAGTGGTAACTAAATACCACTGCTCTATTGCGTAATCATTAGATCCCGACAGATACTTATATCGGAGCACTGATATTACGGGCTGATATTGGCCTTTCACAGAAATATCTGTACAGGCACATATTCCTACGATATTCCATATTCCTACACATTACGAAATAATCGGAAATCTGTGTAATTGTTTTTCCAAGCATATATGGCTTTCTATGAATGAATAAACTTGCTTATTGGAATAAGCCCTGACTGGAAATGCCAGTGGTTGGCAACTCTTTCGCTTTAAGAATTCTTTTCACAGTGTACTTTTGTATGTTTTTGTTCATTAAATATGCTGAGTATAACAAAAATAATTCAGTGTATGATTAAACTGTCAAGTTAGATTGAACAGCAAATCCCTGACGTATATCTGATATAGATCTATATGCAGTGCACTGAACATGTGAAATTCTCATTTGGCATTTGTAACTGCACAGAAAATAAAGAAATGTTTCTCTATTAATCAATGGAGATCACTTCAGGTCGTTATTGAGATATGGATGCCTGTTCGTGGTCCTCTGTGGCTCAGTTGGTAGAGCATGGTGCTAACAACGCTTAGGTTATGGGTTTGATTCCTGCTGGGATCATATATACTGAAATGTATGCACTCACTGCAATGTAAGTCGCTTTGGATAAAAGCGTCAGCTAAATGGCATATACAGTACCAGTCAAAAGTTTGGACACACCTTGCCAAGAGTGTGCAAAGCTGTCATCAAAGCAAAAGTTGGCTACTTTGAAGAATCTAAAATATAAACCATATTCTGGTTTGTTTAACACTTTTTTGTTTACTACACAATTCCATATGTGTTCCTTCATAGTTTTGATGTCTTCAATATGAATCTACAATGTAGAAAATAATAAAAAATAAAGAAAAACCATTGAATGAGAAGGTGTGTCCAAACTTTTGACTGGTACTGTATATATATTTAAATGGCATATATTATATATATGATCAGCGTTAAGAGTATCTTTTTTTTGCCATTGTTTACTTCTGAAAGCGTTTCTATAAAGGGAAACAAATACGGGCAGATAGACCTTTATCTGTGAATGTTAACGACGTGGCCCATGAATCGACGTCGTCATCAGAGATCCAGTATCGGTGGGGCTCTAGTAATCATGCCCTGACTACTTTTTGGTTCCGTCTTCCTGAACAGATACTGGGCTGATTAGCAAGTCAACGCATGAAACGTGATCGCATAAAGCCAACAAGACAACCAGAACGGATACATAAATGTTCATAACAGGGGGTGTGCCTGCCGACTAATCTGACAAAACGAGTATCGGATTTTGGGCATTTTACGGATCGGATTATTACATTTACATTTACGGCATTTAGCAGACGCCTTTATCCAGTAAGTGAATCATGTATCCATCAGTCATCATAAGATAAGGTAATAAATGCTCAGACCAGGGGCCATAAGGCAGTTGCAATGCTAGAAGAAGGAAAAATTACTTCTGATAGCATCTGATATCTGATAATGTATTGATATTATCTGTATCGTAAAGGATTAGTTTCTCTCTCAAAAGAATGAATCCATGGCCAGTTTAGAGGTGGGCGATATGTCTGCTGCCGTGATTGGACCAAAGCAGTGTACAATGTGCCCTCCTCCCCCTTCCCATCCGATCCCTCAGTTACAGGTTTAACTTCAGAACTGGAACAGACTCTTGGTGAGGAGGAATAGTGACATACGCAGCCCCATCATTTTCAACATTTAAATCACACTCCTCGTTGTCTGATTACAAGTATCCCCCCAAACAAGTCCCAATTAGTGGATGCAGATGGAGGATTAGAATGATAACAAGATAGGCCCACCCCTAGTTCATGTCATGCTCAGGTGGAGAAATCCCACCGTTGAAAGACTGGACTTGTCTTTAGAGACAGGCAGGCGGGGCTTGAAACCTTTATTGGATGCTCTTGGTTTGTGTGTATGTGTGTGTTTTTGTGTGTGTGTGTGTGTGTGTGTGTGTGTGAGTGAGTGAGTGAGTGAGTGAGAGAGAGAAAGGTTGTGTTTGTGTGTGTGGATTTGTGTGTGTGTGTGTGTGTAGTATGTTTGCAGATAGAGCATTGTCTATCTGTTTGTGCCTGGAGACAAAAACAAGGACATCCAATCTCAAGCAGACACAACATTGCAGATCCTGACTACAAATTAACATCAAACAAAGAAGGAGAACCCAAACACAAACACACACACACTGATGTGCAGAGACGTTTAAACGGATTCCCACACACGTGTCCTCAGCGTTCATGCTAGCCAGGCTGAGTTCTACTGTACTCCCAGGTCAACAGTCTCTTCTGTCTTTCTCTCTCTATGTCCCTCTGTTTTTCTTGGTCACCATGTTTATCCCGTGTTTCCCCCCTTACCCAATTCTAAATGAGTCTACTACGACTTTACGGCTTTCCATTATTTTATGACATATTTATCCATCCTAAGAGAGCATGGTCAGATCATTTCTAGCCTTGCAAAAGTATTCAACTCCCTTCCACAATTTGGACGCTGTGTTGCCTCAGAGCCCGAATTTGAAATACATTGAATTAGGATTGTTTTGCGGCCACTGATCTAAACCACTTACTGGACACTCACCAAGTGAAATCTTTTTTTATTTGTTTTATTGGTTTCAGAAAAACTGAGAAAACGTGTTGGATATATGTACCCCTTTTGTTGTGGCACTCCTAGAATTAGCTCAGACGCAAAACATCTCTTCAACAAACGACACAATACGTTCACTTTCACGCCTACCTCATTCGGCGTGGACTGAACAACCTTGTGTCGAATTTCGTTTTGTTTAGATAGGTGAGAACACTCCGTTCAAACCCTGGCGCGCGCCAAACGCTCTGACCGTGGACCGACCGAAAAATGAGTCTCAGTCCTCCAAGTGAACCGCGGTGTGGTTCCTTTCAAGTGAGAACACAATCCCACTTGGTCCGGCCCGCCTTTTTAACAGGAAATAGCACAAATACGCTACTGTATATATTATGGGTTGCTACAGACAGATATTGTTGTTAGGAGAGAGAAACGTACCTAGCTAGCAACGAGTCAGGGAAAGACATGAAGCCATGAGGAGGTGAAGTACACTGCTACACTGCACTACTTATGCTTATACTATACTGCACTACCTGTATATATTGTTCACACTGCACTTTTCTGCTTTTTTGCACTTCTGGTTAGACGCTAACTGCATTTCGTTGTCTCTGTACTTGTACTCTGCACAATGACAATAAAGTTGAATCTAATCTAAAGTATCTCCTTGATAGGCTACGGCCAGATAAATATATAATAGATATTTTGGCAACTTGTTTATGAAGAATGCTGTAAAGCAGCAAGATGATTATGAGTGCAGGCAGCCTGGACAGGCGCTCCTACGAGGCTGTTTCTTCAAAGGCTTGTGTTGTTGATAAGAGTACCGAAGCATTATCGGAAAGGACAAGATCTTGACTCGATGACTGTCTTGAACTTTGTTTTGGAACAAACTGGCAGATTCTTGTCCAATAAATGAACAACCTGTGCAATCACGGTGCTTTTGTTTACGAGTTGAGATTTGCCAATGTGAAACCTAACCGAACCGAAGGAAAAATGCAACAAAGTCATCGTTTGAGCCCTGGTTCAGACTTAAGCAAACGAATTATACGTGTGGAAGCGCCATCCTTTGCACCACCTGACAGTTCACACGTGTTCAGACTGAATACCCTGGTTTTGTAGGGTCCCTCATTTGAATAGGAACTGTGTTGATCAGACCATCACAAACAAACATTTTTTTATTTGTTTTATTTGTTAACAGTTAAGGTTTTGTGTGACCCAGTCACATTTAACAATTCCTGAGAAAGCTTAGCCAGAGCTTTTCTATAACATATTTATGCCTATATTTATCTGTCCACTGAGAGCTCACCATATGTCAGAGCCAAGGGAGGCCGGTGGAGGTAGAAATCAGAGGACGGGCTAAATATAATGCATGGAATGGAATATGGAAATGGTATCAAAACACCTTTCAAACACGTGCGTTGTATACCGATTCTCGTTCCGTTCCATGCATTAAAACAAGCCCGTCCTCCGATTTCCGCCTCCGCCGGCCTCCCCAGGAGCCTTGGCTAACGTGCCCCAGCAGAGCCCGACCAGCTCTGAGCCTTTTCAGGGTCACAAACATGTCAGCAGAGTCCACTTTCAGGAAACGTGATCGCAGCGCTAAGTGCAGGGGTATAAGTCATAGCGACTTATGTAAACTAAACCATTACAGGGGAGGGGATGGGAGAGAGGGAAGGGCTGGAGAGAGAGAGAGAGAGAGGAGGGGGAGGGAAGAAGAGAGAGAGAGAGAAAGAGAAAATTCAATGTCCTACTCCATCTCAAACATTTTCAGTACACACACACATACACACATGCATACAACGTCCCAAGGGGGTCACAGAGAGAGCCATGCACTTGAAGCAGTCCAGACCAGTGACCTGGGAAGCCAGTGTACCTGGCAGGCGCTCGGGCATGTACACACACACACACACACACACACACACACACACACACACACACACACACACACACACACACACACACAGCCATTAGACTGAGGTTAGGGTTTTGGTCTCAGTGAAAGCTGCACTAATTTTGAGGTTTTAAAGAGGTCTGGCAAACAGAGACCTGAAAGCAGGCTTCTAATAAACTGCAATGCTACCTCAATACTAACGCTACAATGAAGCAACACATGCTAATGACAATATCATGTCTCAAATGCTATCCTAATGCTAGCAATGCTAATGACAATATCATGTCTCCAATGCTATCCTAATGCTAACAATGCTAATGACAGCCTGATGTCAAGGTGATTGCATCGCTTTAGAACCTTCTCTCTCGAAAGTGCTGCAAGCTTCACACACGCCTCAGAATGCTAATCCTAAGGAATGCCACAGCGAAGGCATTGTCCTAACAACTCTCCACTCCCAACACAAACACACACACACACTCACAAACTATCAAACCCTGTTGTGCATACACACACACACACACACACACACGCAAACCTAGTTGCCTGAGCAGAATCATACACAAGTCATGCAGGTAAAAAAGCTCAGTACACACACACACACACACACACACACACACACACACACACACACACACACACACGCACACAAACAAACAAACTCAGTTGCTTAAACTAAGTTCCTTCTCAAACACACACATACATACTGTGTACACGTACACACACACACACACACACACACACACACCGCCGTGTCTCTGCAACTGTAACACACGGTGCTGTTTGCCCTGCCATGCCTGTTTGCTTTCCTCTCAATGGTCTCCTTTGAACAAGCCTCCGAGGAAAGAGAAGGAAAAACCCAATGAAGGAGAGAGAAAAAAAACTAAAACCGAGGGAAACTCTGGGAATTTACTGCAACAAGATAAATATCCGAGCCGTGGCGTCGCGAAGAGAGCCGCGCACACACACACACACACACACGCGCACAGATACACACATGCACACCCGCCTTTGCCCTCTGATTACAGAGTAAATATGTGTAATCTTATAAAACGAGCATTGTCTGTGGGCGGAAACGGCACACACACTGCAAAGAGAGTGGAGCGGGAGGACATGTTTACTTTGGAGAAAGTGCAATGGGAGAAGTGATCAGTCATAGATGCAGAGCGGTGCATGCACGCACACACACGCACACACACGCACACACACGCACGCACACACACGCACGCACACAAACACACACGCACAGGGATCACAAGGCCAGCAGGGCCCTGATTGCGCTTTTCATATAAATAACTGCAGATATGCGCATCACCCACACACACACACATGATTAATGCGTACACACACAAACTCATGCACAGACACATATAGCAAAAGCACATAGAGAGGACATTCACAGGAATGTAGAACACACACCCAAACAAACAGACGCACGCACGCAGATGATCACTCATAAATAAGCTGTGTGGAGTAAATGTCCTCCTGAACGTGTGTGTGTGCGTGCGTGTGTGTGTGTGTGTGTGTGCGTGTGTGTCACTGCGCTCCTAGAACAGACACACCCATTCATGCGGCTTGGCCATTAAAGGTAAATCAGCAGATTTATCAAAATGCAGTGAAATGTCGCGTGAACCAGGCCACAGCCATAGGCAGCCCCTAATTCATACCAGAGACAGAGGTTAAACTCTACACACACACGCACACACACACACACACACACACACACACACAGACAGACAGACAGACAGACAGACAGACACACTGAGACATGCACACACGCACATGCACATACACACAGACAGATAGACACACTGAGACATGCACACGCACACACACACATACATACACACACACACACACACACACACACACACACACACACACACACACACAGCATCTGTAAAATATCCAGAACCGTAACTGCGAGCATACACATGACACATGCAGTCGGTGGGAATAGACTTGAGAGGTTTGAGTAGGTACAACCTGTGTGTGTGTGTGTGTGTGTGTGTGTGTGTCAGTAGCAGGGTAATTGTGAGGGCTCCTCTGGTTTGTCTAGATAACGCCCCAGGCAGGGTTTGTTTGTTGTTGTTCCTTTGTCCCCTGCCACTGTCTGTCTATCTCCCAGTCTCTACTGTCTCCCACAGGTTTCACCAGGCTGGCAGACGGAGCCATGGGGGGAGATAGGGTGTGTGTGTCTGTGTGTGTGTGTGTCTGGAGACTAGATAGGGAGAGCAACTGGCAACAGTGTGTGTTGGCACTGTGTGTGTGTGTGCGTGCGTGTGTGTGTACAGTATGTGTGTGTGTGTGTACGTACAATGTGTGCGTGTGTGTGTGTGTGTGTGTCCCCCTCTTCCTAGGAAAGACAATGTGTAGTAGGGTCACACACACAGTAAAACCTCTTTACAGTACATGATCACCACACTCAGACCATCCTCCCTTGGGAAAGCACTGAGGGGGACCGTAACTGAGCTAACCATGACCACGTAAACAGGTTCATGAGGTTAGTCAATGATCACGTAAACAGGTTAATGAGGTTAGTCAATGACCAGGTACACAGGTTTATGAGGTTAGTCAATGAGGTAGAGCTCTTTGTTACATGCATACATGAATGGAATGGAGCAGCACATCTTTTTGGGACACACAGCCTCTATGCATGCAGACAATGGTAGATCAATCATACAGTTCACTGCACCAAAGTACATTTAGTCAGCTCTGAGAAACGACACACACATATAAACGACAGATAGACACGTACACAAACCCAAAAGCATGTGCAGAAGCACACATGCACGCACACACACACACACACACACACACACACACACACACACACACACACACACACACACACACACACTTCTATGTTCACTGCTATGAACAGTACTGATTAGGTGTAACAACATCGCTTAGAGAGAGCCCACACAGATGCGCGTGCACACACACAAGCACAAGCACACACACACACACACACAGACACAGACACAGACACACACACGCCCTGAGGCATAGCCAACCAACTAGATATTCCCAAACACAGTCATTGACCTGTTTTCTAAGCATCTTCGATCCTGTCATAGAACTCCCGGGATCAGAGGAGAGGGCCGCGACACAGGAAGCTGGGAGTCAGCCGAGCAAAAGAAAACACTGACAATGCCAACGTATGTGTGTGTGTGTGGGTGGGTGGGTGTGGGTGTGGGTGTGTGGGTGAGAGAGAGAAAGATTTTCTTCCAACTCTAAGATGTGGTGAATATTTTCCCCGAAAAACTAAATATGAAGGAACATGTGTGACTAAATCTAATGTATATGAACAGTTGAGAATATCCAAGAATGTGATGAGTCTTGCAAAAGCGTAAACACATTGTGTTTATACATACACAGACCAGTTTTATTTAAAAAAATAAATAAGAAAAGCCAGATTGATGGAAACACATTTTTCTCGCACAATTGCCCATATGTTTTTGATATGCCTTATTGAATATTTGCTTAAAAGGGGCAATCTGGGATCCAAACAACAACTAAGCGGTCTCCCCCACCACTTTCTTGGTAAACATCTGAGGGATCAAGCTGGAGAAATGCAACCACTCTCAAATTCATAGACTAGAGCTATGGATGCAAGGATCAAAATGATTATTTGAAGCATGTTTTGAAGCTATACAGTGTTTGTTCAGATGTACATTCTTTACAAACAATGCAGTAAAACAAGCTTATGTTGTGGGTTGGATGGGGGTAAGACAGTTGAATTACTGTTAGCTCATGAGGCATTTAGAAGTTAAATTCTTCAAGAATCAATGGCTATCCATCATTCATTTAAAAGTAGAAAACTGGAGGTACCAATCCCAAGATTGCCCCTTTAAGGTTCTATAGACAGATGGATGGAAACAGAGCTGTTGTAACCAGGGTAACGGTATGAGGCATGTTTGAGCCGGGCTATAGGTGAAACCCTCCCGGAATTGTTAGTGAACTACCAGACATATGTGGACAGAGTGACTGTGGTAAGACAGACCTGTGTGTGTGTGTGTGTGTGTGTGTGTGTGTGTGTGTAAGAAACTGAAGCGTGACTGGAGGACCGGGGCCTCCTGGAGATCAGGGTTGTAGAGTGGCGCCCGGAGCCAGGCTCTATGGGACAGACATCAGGGCGGGACATCCCCATAAGACCCCCAATAACTACCCCCTGTGGGACTGGAGCTAATGAGCACCTGTGATATTGTGTGTGTGTGTGTGTGTGTGTATACCTAAGTGTGTGTGTGTGTACATACTGTACCCCAGTGTGTGTGTGTGTGTGTGTGTGTGCGTACTGTATACTTGGTGTGTGTGCATGCATGTGTGTGTGTGTGTGTGCGTGCACTGTATGCTTGGTGTGTGTGCATGCGTGTGTGTGCACTATACGCTTGGTGTGTGTGCGTGCGCGCGCTTATGACTTTAATTACGGCGTGTGCATAATCCCGTTAGCCGGTGGCTAACCTCTGAGAGGCTAATAACAAAGGGTCAGCGGGAGAAGGCATGCTCCATTTCAGGGAGGAATCCTAGCTCCATTCACAGGGTTAAGAGCCACTCAACAGACACAATGAGATTAAGGCCCTAACTCGCCGTAGCACAGAGACCCTGTGGCACGTCTAAAGCCCTCTCTCGCTGAGAGCAGATATGACATTCTTCAGGGCTAATACCCTAGAAATAGAACACACAGAAGAACGGAGTGGGGGAAACGACATTCTGTGAGGGCGAACACCGTCGAAATAGAATGGACTGGAGAAATGACAAAAAGGCCTTTATTTTGGGCGAATGCCATAGATACAGCACAGATTGGACAATGGGACAGGAGGGACAGGAGAAATGACACTGTTTGGATGCGAGATAAAATGTTTCGAGGATATGAATCACGGCATAGAAAACAAGCTGACATAATTGAGTTATTAGAAAGCGTGGGGGAGTTAGTAGAAGTGTGGGGGAATGTCTAGGAGCAAAAACATAGAAATAGAATGAATAGAATTAACTGAATCGATTGACTGACTGTATTCCGAGAGCGAAGGACAGAGAATCAACAGTCGTTTACCAGAGGGTTCAAATTGTAATTCAAATCATTTCATCAAACGCTTTGATCAAAGCTGACTTTTCCTGGCACAACGGAACACGTGGAATACTTCCAAAAGGCGCACATTGGCTGAACACAATAGAAATAGAGCGTTTAGAATGTACCGGCGGTGTCAGACTCGGTCTTTGATTACCTCGCTGGAACAAAGACTGAGGGTCTAATCTGGAGCTCCGCGGGGCGCTGTGTGGGTCTGCCAACACGGCCGTCTAATTGAACGGCTGCTGGGCGTGGTGAGCAGAGGGGGGGGGGGGGGGGGGGGTGAACAAAAACACACGCCCCTCGAGAGAATCAAATATCGCCACTTAGCTTTGAACCGTTCTTTTTTTCCATTCTGTTCACGACCGTAACAGGGTTGCTTCTGCTTCCGCTTGTCACTTTAGAAATATGGATTTCTCAGATCGGTTGGTTGACATATCAGGAAGGTGCGATGCCGTCGGTCGTGCTTGCGGATATGGGGGGGAAATTGTCGATTCTTCCGAGCATTGTAGTCTATTACGTTATTGACTAGTTCCCTCTCACTGAAACAAAACTATCCTCTATGTGTTCCTAGACTGTCTGTCTGTCTGTCTGTCTGTCTGTCTGTCTGTCTGTCTGTCTGTCTGTCTGCCTGCCTGCCTGCCTGTCTGCCTCTCTAGTCTCCCCCTCACCCTCTCCTCTCCTCTCCTCTCCTCATCCCCAGAATCACAGACACATGTTTGGGATAAACCACATCCAGGGGGACTCCCTGAGAGGTCTGGAGTGTACAGTGCTACTTACTGTAGTGGAAGGCCTTCCACCCCCCACCTCCTCCATCTACTCACCCTGCCTGCCCTGCCTTTGGGCAAACACCTGGTGGTAGGAAAGGAGGGTTCAGGTGGGGAGGGGTGTGTATGTGTGTGTGTGTGTGTGTGTGTGTGTGTGTGTGCGTGTGTGGATTTCACATTATTTGATAAAACCCAGCTCGCATGCCCTCCTCCTCTCCTGCTGTGTATGGCCTGAGGGGGCAGGACCAGACAGAAACACACACACACACACACGCGCACACACACACACGCCACTCTTGTCGACGTCACAGATGTGTTTGGAGAATACACTCCCCTAACATCACTGTGTTTTGTCCAAGGCAGTAATTTAGATCCAACGTTTCCTGTCGATAGGATGTTCCTGGCATTGTGTTCTGCTGTGGCCCACTGAGAACCCGGTCATAAGAAACAAGCCAACATCTCAGAACGGTCATGGTTGGTTCCAGAGCTTGGTGACACTGCGATCTCTCATTACAAAATGGTCATCCAATGGGATGATCCAAAGCTCTAATCTGCCTAGTAACCCATAGCACACATAACGAGACCACCATCCTCATACACAGTCACAAATGATTAATGTCCTGTGAATTTCAGGAGCTTGTCTGTGTCACACACACACACACACACACACACACACTCCATATCGCAGACACTCTCCTTAACACTCGTCTACGTGTCTGTCACCTCGATGAAAGACAGCCATTCATTGATAAGAACGACAGTCATATAAACGCATGCTTGTCTATTTAAAAACATGCTAGTCTGCAGTGACCCCTCTGTGTATGAGTAAGTGTATGTTCATTCATCTTCTGTGTGTGTGTGTGTATGTGTGTGTCAACTGATATGTGCAAATGTGTGTTTCCTCTGTTAAATACCCTGGGGTCAGAGAAAGAGGAAAAACAGAGGAACTCCCTTAGGTCCCCCCGGCCTTTCATCTGTTACACAAACACCAGCCGCACCTGAGAGACGGCCTTTCAAACTGGGCCTTCACACACACACACACACACACACACACACACACACACACACACACACACACACACACACACACACACACACACACACACACACACACACAGAGAGAGACAACCCTCTGGCAGACACTGTCTTCATATACACACACAGTCAAAACACACATACACACAGACCCAGGCGCACGCGCACACATTCAGAGAGAGAACCATTACTCGCAGTGGGCCTCACGTACACAGTGAGATCTGTGTTTAGCCATGTTTAGCGCTCCATTTGGGGCCAAATAAATCAGCCCGCTGTCGGAGAGAAGCCTCCATTACGGGAACGAGAGGCCCCGCAGCGACCTGTCAATCAGGCCTGCTAGCGGCCCACCTCCCGCGTTTGAACTGCTAATTACAGGGAGCCTCCGCTCGGCTCAAAACCCAGCTCCGAGACAGTGTCGCTGGCTAGCTTAGCACTAGCATGCTAGGGTAACACTAACAAAGCGGAGGCCATTTTACCTCAGAGAGAAAAACGCTGGGAAAATATTTATGGAAACGGACTGCCGGCCCCCCCCCCCCATATCAGCCCTCCCCTCTCACTCTCTCTCGTCAACATCCCCCCTTTCCAGAAACCTCTTTCTCCTTCTTGAGTGACAAGCGAGTGCTTTTCGCTAGAGGTCAACAGCAGCTGCTGAAAAACCCCCCTCCCTCAAAAAACAGGAATGCTAACGCTAGGCTAAGCTAGCCCTCTGGCTAACCTCTCCGTACCTGTCAAAGATTAATCAAAGCAGAGTTAAGGGGAGAGCCAGGCCGGACTTAAAAAACCATGGGGCCGGGATGAGTAATGGCTTTTTAAGTAGTGAGAGGGAGACGTGGAGGAAAGAGACACCTCTGGCCAGCTCACAGACACTTTACGGTTGAGGCCGCATCTGGGGTTCATGAATAAAATATAGAGGAAGAGATGAAGGAAGAATGAACAATGGAAATATTATCCCCTGGTATATGAATGTACACCAGACCGAAGACACTCTCCGAGGCCTCTCTATCTGTATCACTTTGTTATTTCGATAACAAACCGGCACATACTTACGTAAACACACACGCTAACGAGAGGAAATCCCCTCACCACAGATAGACGCAGAAAATGTACCCATCTGGCATTCCGACCGGCCAAACCTAAAGCCAGGCTCATCCGATACTCATAATTTCTGCATTCCAATGCAGAGTAGGCCACCAACAACAGGCAGCGTAAACAATGGAACAAAGGCATTTTCCAATGACACATCTGTGGTGCCCAAGGAATGACATCCCATGACTAAGACGAAGACATGTCCAAAAGACACATACCTATCTCAACCAGCACCTTTCACTCCCCCCAAAAACATGTCTCCAACTGCAAAACAACAACAACTGCCAAACAACAACCGACACAAACGCTCTGCAGAAGACAGGGAAAAAAAATAATTAAAAAAATTGTGGAGCTAGCACAAAACAAAGCCTCCCGAAAGCTCAGAAGCCCATATAACTCATCCCCGCAGAGATATGAATTATTAATTTGACGCGTACATCAGTCTTCCGAGTAGCCGTCGATAGCGTCCATTATGGCCCGTGTGTATACATTACAGTGCGTATAGGGTGTCAGAAACTTCCCGAATGCGCGGCGCGGCGTGGCCGGGGAGCGGGAGCGGGAAGAGAGAGGGTGATGGACGGACTGACACCGGAGCGCATTAGTCGAGAGTCGCTCCGGCGCTGCTGAGGGACGAGGCGAGGCAACAGCGCTGGGTCAGCGGGAGCTAACGGGAGACAGAGACACACGCTGACACGCGAATAGCGTTCCCATATCGAGCTCTGTGTCGTCTGCTGACGAGAGACAGACACGGATGGGCTCTTAGTTGAAGCCAGTGTCGTGTCATTGTGCTAAAGATAGGCTACCTTATTAGCTTTAGCCTGATGAGACATGCTGCTACTTTAGTAACATGCACCGGCAGCATTAATGTCAGACACATGTAACGTGCCAAGCAGGAGGATAATATCAAGACCAACATGTTTTATATTCAACATTTAGCCCATTGCTACACATATATGGCCTATAGAACCACTGCTACACATATATGGCCTATAGAACCACTGCTACACATATATGGCCTATAGAACCACTGCTACACATATATGGCCTATAGAACCACTGCTACACATATATAGCCTATAGAACCATTGCTACACATTTTTGGCTTATAATACCATTGCTACACATATATGGCTTATAGAACCATTGCTACACATATATAGCCTATAGAACCATTGCTACACATATATAACCTATAGAACCATTGCTGTTTAACTTGCGTATAATCCCTTTTTGTACAGCAGGGTCCTTTTAAAATGGTATTTTGGTCACATTGTACCGTACCTTGTTGCTTTGCGTGGTTCTGCTCACACAGGGCTAGTGGTGACGTAGTGAGACATTACAAATCGAATGATGTCATGATGTGACACACTCCCAACTCGCTGTATGAGTGGCTAATTAATGGCGTTGAGAGAGCCAAACGAGCCCCTACTGTAAACAGTGACGGCAAGGGACCATCACTTCTCAACATCAGAGACTCTACACTGCTTCAACACACACACACACACTCCCGCAAGAGCCCGGCCGTGCACGCACGCACGCACGGACACGCTGGCAACTCTTCAGAAAACAAACACACACACACACACACACAACTCACAGTGGGAACTTGGACAAGACCAAACAAAACAGATACACAATCACAAACACACTGGAACCACTATGGCACCACAGACACACAGTTCCACATGCACAACACACACTCAGACCTAAACAGAGGTTTCTGATGAGGTTGCTTTGTTTAATCATCACTTACAAAGGAATGCTCCAGCATCAATTACCCAGGCCTCAAACCCTGAGACAAACCCAGAGACAGAATGTATATACACAAACACAAACACACACACACACACACACACACACACACACACACACACTTATTACAACCTGTCTACCGAGTAAATAATGTCTGATTTGGCGATAAGGCGCCCTTGAATATACGACACAGATGTGTATGTGTGTATGTATGTATGTATGTACAGTGCCTTCAGTAAACCCCAGGACGTTTTGTTATGTTGCAACTTGGCTTTAAAATACCTTTAATTGAATTGTTTTGACTCTGATCGACACAAAATACTGTCAAAGTGAAACATATATATATATTTTTTAAATGTTTACCAATGAATTAAAAATAAAAAGCTGCAATGTCTCGAGTCTTCACCCCCTTTGCTATAACACTCCTAACATCAGCTCAAATGCAAACATTTCTTCAACATGTTACTCAGTAAGTTGAATTGAGTCCATCTGATTGCAAGGATAATAGATGTGATTTCTGTAGGGTCCCTGATTTGAACAGTAATCAATTACACACTGTGGATCAGGTTGTCACTGCAAACTGAGTGAATGGAGAGGAACAAAACAAGAATGCGACCCAGAGGCCAGAGGCGACTTGAAAGAAAATCAAAGTTGACCGGCTGGGCGGAAAATAAAACAGTAAATGGGACAAAGTCATCAGTCACTCTACAATGTTGGTCCAGACTGTCTAGAGACCAGTGTTGTGACTGGGTGGATGTTGTCACATCTACCGTTTTTTTCCCCCTTAGCCATTCAACTTTGGAGATTTTTTGTATGTTACTGTGTGTGTGTGTGTGTGTGTGTGTGTGTGTGTGTGTGTGTGTGTGTGTGTGTGTGTTTGCCTGCGGCCATGGCTGCAAGTTGTCTCCTTGTAAGTATAACATTGGCCTCGAGTGTGAGGTAACACCTAATCAGTAATAGCAGGAAGTGCATAAATCAGACCCATCACTCTGTAAATCAACACTAGCACAGTCATCACTGTGCGTGTGCGTGTGCGTGTGTGTGTGTGTGTGTGTGTGTGTAAATCACTATAGAGCGTGTGAGGCAAGGACCACTGGAGGCCTCTCCCAAAATCAACACTCCCATCCACAGAGGGAGGGACAGAGTAATGGAGAGAGAGAGAGAGAGAGAGAGAGAGAGAGAGAGAGACAGACTATTGTTAGAATAGCTCTCTGTGATGTACACTGTAGAACAACTGGAGACATGGTTGCTTGCTGTCTGCGGGTGGCTAATGCTGTGCATGCATGACTGTGTGTGTGTGTGTGTGTGTGTGTGTGACTAACCTGGTGGTAGGTGCCCTCTATCAGTGTGTCCAGGTTCTGGAGCGGTGCGGGGGTCTTGTCTTTGAAGCGGGTCAGGAGGCGGCGCTGGATGGCTCTGAACTGGACCGCCCGCTCAGAAAGCAGGTCCTGGTACTTCTCCGCACTCACACGCAGCTACACACACACACACAGCAATGTTAGTCTTATTTTGCTCTTTTAGTTTTTTTCAAACAGACGGGACCCCCTCCCTCACCCTCCTGGGGGCTAATGTTAGTGAAGTGCAACACAAGGCTAAAGAGTTTTCTTTTTTTTGTATGCAAAAAACATATCTGAGTGTTTGTATATTGAAGTGATTGTATGTCCATGTGAAAAAGATCAGTGTGTGTGCTGTTTTAGATCAGAATGTGTGTATGTGTGTGTGTGTGTGTGTGTGTGTGTACATGTGAGTGTGTGCGTGTTTGTGTGTTATTGTGCATGTGCATGTTTGCGTGTGCGTGTGTGTGTGTGTGTGTGTGTGTGTGTGTGTGAATCACACCTCAAAGTGGTGGTCGACCGTCTCAAAGTACTCTGTGAGGGGGAGGGGGCCGGAGAAGCTGTTCCTGAAGTCTTTGGTGCCCAGCTTGGCGAAGTGACGGTCAAAGCGCTGGACCAGCTCTTTGGCTACTAGCCAGATGTCCTCGAAACTGTCACTCTGGATACGGTAGCGTTCTGGGGGGGAGGGGGGGGAATTGTATGTGTGAGCTTTGTGTGTCATTATAGATGTACTGTATATCTTTGTATATTTGTGTGTGTGTGTGTGTGTGTGTGTGTGTGTGTGTGTGTGTGTGTGTGTGTGTGTGTATACTCACGAGAGGACTTGGAGGCCAGCACAGTGACTCTGGCTCCTGAGATGAAGTGAAAGGCCATCACATTTCCATCCTTGTCGGACTTCTCCATAAAGTCTACAACAGAGAGAGAGAGAGAGTGAGAGAGAGTGAGAGAGTGAGAGAGAGAGAGAGAGAGAGAGAGAGAGAGAGAAGGGGACCAGTGGAGAACAGGTAGCACACGTCCACGATTGCTTGCACACACACTCTCTCTCTCTCTTACTCTCTCTCACACAAATTCTCATTTGCTCAGATTCTCACGAGCCTGTATATAGTATTATATTCATAGTGTGATCTCCAGTGGTAGGATGATAGACCAAGATATAGTAAGGCCTTCCTTCCACACACACACACACACACACACACACACACACACACACACACACACACACACACAGCAGTGTAATGTGGTCTCCAGTGGTAGGATGTCAGACAGAGATATGGCAGATTATCTCCCCTCAGGACGCCGGCCAAGGTGAACAGAGCACATTGTTCTTTATCTGCCCACTGGGTCGCACTTGCTCCACACACACACACACACACACACACACACACACACACACACACACACACACACACACACACACACACACACACACACACACACACACACACACACACACACACACACACACACACACACACACACACACACACACACACACACACACACACACTCTCTATCCCCCCATCTATCTCATCTCCAGTAGGGGTCCTGTGTATGGAGACGCCATTCCCAGGCTCCTGATAGTGAGTGATAAGTGGGAACCACAGCTTCCCAGGACGGAGAGGAGGTTCCCACACACACTATCAGCACCATCACCATCTACTACCACTGGAGATGCCAGTGTCATGATGTTCTGGTACGACCTTTTTCTAAGTACACCAACCATGTAAGCCAGCATCTACCTCCACATTTAAAGGTCAATGTCATTTACGGACCAAACGTATGGATGTCGGCTGCTCTACTGTAGAGTCTGTGAGTGTTGGTGAGATGGTCATTTTAGAGAATTGCATTTAGACATTTTTGGGTGGCCTGGATTAACTATGGACTTCCAGTTCCACATCTGTGCTACCTGTGTGCACCTGCACCAGTATATACAGTTAGGCTACAGTCCATATATATTTGGACTCTGACACAATTTTTTTTATTTGAGCTGTTTACCAAAACATATTCAAGTTACAGTTATATAATGAATATGGGTTTAAAGTGCAGACTCTCAGCTTTAAGGGTTTAGGAATTACAGCTCTTTTATATGTAGCCCCCTCTTTTTCAAGGGACCAAAAGTAATTGGACAATTGACTCAAAAGCTGTTTCATGGACAGGTGTGGGCTATTCCTTTTGTTATTTCTTTATCAATTAAGCAGGTAAAAGGTCTGAGTTGATTCCAAGTGTGGCATTTGCATTTGGAAGCTGTTGCTGTGAACGCACAACATGCGGTCAAAGGAGCTCTCAATGCAAGTGAAACAGGCCATCCTTATGCTGCAAAAACAAAGAAATCCATCAGAGACATAGCGGCAACATTAGGAGTGGCCAAATCAACAGTTTGGTACATTCTGAGAAAAAAAGAATGCACTGGTGAGCTCGGCAACACAAAAAGGCCTGGACGTCCACGGAAGACAACAGTGGTAAAGAAAAACCCCTTCACAACATCCAGCCAAGTGAAGAACACTCTCCAGGAGGTAGGCATATCATTATCCAAGTCTACCATAAAGAGAAGACTTCCCAAGAGCAAATACAGAGGGTTCACCACAAGGTGCAAACCATTCATAAGCCTCAAGAATAGAAAGGCCAGATTAGACTTAGCCAAAAAACATCTAAAAAAGCCAGCCCTGTTCTGGAACAGCATTCTTTGGACAGATGAAACTAAGGTCAACCTGTACCAGAATGAAGGGAAGAAAAAAGTATGGAGAAGGCTTGGAACTGCTCATGATCCGAAGCATACCACATCATCTATAAAACATGGTGGAGGCAGTGTGATGGCATGGGCATGCATGGCTTCCAATGGCACTGGGTCACTTGTGTTTATTGATGATGTGACAGAAGACAGAAGCAGCCGGATGAATTCTGAAGTGTTTAGGGATGTACTGTCTGCACAGATTCAGCCAAATTCAGCAAAGTTGACGCTTCACAGTACAGATGGACAATGACCCAAAAAATACTGCGAAAGCAATCCAGGAGTTTTTTAAGGCAAAGAAGTGGAATATTCTGCAATGGCCGAGTCAATCACCTGATCTCAACCCGATCGAGCATGCATTTCACTTGTTGAAGACAAAACTAAAGGCAGAAAGACCCACGAACAAACAACAACTGAAGACAGCTGCAGTAAAGGCCTGGGAAAGCATCACAAAGGAGGAAACCCAGCATTTGGTGATGTCCATGGGCTCCAGACTTCAGGCAGTCATTGCCTGCAAAGTATTGAAAATGAACATTTTATTTATAATTATATTAATTTGTCCAATTACATTTGAGTCCCTGAAAACGGGGGACTGTGTATAAAAATGGTTGCAATTCCTAAACGTTTCATATGATATTTTCGTTCAACCCCTTGAATTAAAGCTGAAAGTCTGCCCTTCAATTGCATCTCGATTGTTTCATTTCAAATCCATTGTGCTGGCGTACAGAGCCAAAATTATGAAAATTGTGTCACTGTCCAAACATTTCCAGACCTAACTGTATGCCATTTAGCTGACACGACTTACATTGCAGTGAGTGCATACATTTTTCAGTATATATGGTCCCAGCGGGAATCAAACCCACAACCCAAGCGTTGTTAGCACCATGCTCTACCAACTGAGCCACAGAGGACCATAAATATGAAGCACTTCACGAATTTGCGTGTCATCTTTTCACAGGGGCCATGCTAATCTTCTCCATATCGATCCAATTTTAGTATATGTGCCGCTCTGGCGAGCACCGGTGACATTCTCCAATGATATCGCACAATTGCACTCTCTCACACACACACACACACACACACACACACACACACACACACACACACACACACACACATTACCTGGGAAGACCTCGTTGAGGTTGATGGGGGGCTTGTTGGTGTCCACAGTGATCTTGTACTTGGAGGTCTTGGAGGGGGCGGCTGGGGAGCAGACCAGGCGGAGCGGCAGGGAGAACTTACACTGGGCCACCCGGGGGACGCCTGGGCAGAGGAGAGGAGGAGGGAGAAGAGGTGTTATGACAAGTGTATGCTAATAGTGTGTGTGTGTGTGTGTGTGTGTCAGAAAGAGTAGGAGAAGAATGCAGCCTCAATGTGCTCAGGAGGGAGGGAAGGAGGGTGTGTGTGTGTGTGTGTGTGTGTGCGTGTGTGTGTGTATGTTTGGTGAAGACTGAACTGATGGAAGTTGCGATATCGTCATGGCTCGGTAGCCTAAATAAATCCTGGGATTAGGATTAGGTTTGGGGTACAAGTTCACAGTTACAACTGCATTTGTGGTTAGAGAGCATCATCGCTCGGTATGGGGCTTTACACGCTAGGCTTGACCAAAACCGTACTCTGCTGCCCCGGACCTGTTCTTTTCACATTGTCCTTTTCAGCACTGTTCAAGCAGCTATGTAGGACATCCAGCACAATACAGCTCAGCCCTGTCCAGAAACCCCTAGCTCTACTCTCTGTAGACATATGAATAGATATAAATGGTGAAAGATGGTGAAAGAGAAATATTCATAACCCAGATAATCCTGGGGCTATGTGGAGCTACAACCACCGTGCTGATGTCTGTCCAACTCTTTCAGATCTACACACATAAGTGTCCCGGGCAGTGATCCTCAATCCTGGTCCTGGAGAGCCAGGGTACTGCAGGAGTTTGACCTAACCTCTCAGGGACACAGCTGATTCAGCTCATGAAGGTTTTGAAGATCAGTTGATTCGTACGGATCGGATGTGATACTTAGATACATTAGGCTGGGACGGAAACCGGGACCCACTGCGGCTCTCCAGGACCAGGACTGTGCATCACTGCTCTAGGGCAAAGGAGCAAGGGGTTGTTTCTGGACCCCAGTCCTGCCTTCAACTTGGTTCGCCTCAGTAGTGCGAAAAGGTTTGCCTGAAAAAATATCCCCCTTTAAAAACCATTCCAGTTCCCTCAAAAACGGTGTCCGCTTTGAATCTAAATAATTCCCCCAAAGGCAAATTACCTCTGATTAAAAAAATCCCCTCCTACGATAACTTTGCTCTAAAAACACTTTAGGAATATCAACTTTACTGACATGATTAACATAATTTCATGCATATTCACGCCTTGCGGGCCCGAGTGTCAGCGAGACTCAACACAAACATCTCCAATGACAGAGCGTGGGATGTTTTTGGAGAATCTTTGGGGTTGACGGAGCTGCTAAAACAGCACTGGGGTGGATTAAGGGCTGAGGTGGCCAACCATAACTCTTCCTGGGTTGGCCAAACAACGCTGAGCTTGCCAGACTGTTGGCTGGAATAACAGTTGGGAGGAGAGGGAGAGGGAGAGGGGAGACTGCTTAAGGGTAATTCCCTTTTTCCTTTTCTCTTTCTTTTTGGCAGAGTGAGAGAGGGATGGAGAGAGAGAGAGAGAGAGAGGAAAATGAAAGCAACAAAGTGAACGAGCGAGAGAAACAGCCAGAGGGTGAAAGCAGAACAAGTGAGCAGATGAACGGGTGTGAGAAAGAAACGGCAGACTGCGAAAGCCAGAGAGGGAAAATAAAAAAAACAAGTGAGCAAGAAAATGAGAAAAAGAGAGCAAAAGAGAGTGATCAAGAACAAATGTGAGAGAGAGTGTCCAAAAGACAGAAAGAGAGAAAACTCTCTAGGGAAAACGAAGTCTAGAAAGAGAGACGTCTCTGGAAAAGGACAGGTCTAGAACACGAGAGATGGAGAATCTAGAACAAGAGAGAGACGGAGGTCTTCTAAAAAAAGAGGGAGAACTCTCGAAAAAAAACAACAGTAGCTAGCGAACCGAGCTAGGCTAGGCTAGGCAAACGCAGGCCCCTTGTGCTACAGTATTGGGGCTAGCCGGCGCGAGGCTAATCCTTTCCTGTTATGTCTGGCCAGGTAACCTAAGCCATGTACTGTACAAGGGCTTTACATCGCCTTGGCTCATGTAGCAGCAACCGCTAACATAATAGAGGGAAAATCACCACCCCGGGGACCAGGAGGCAGGGTGTTCCTCTCGACTACAGTCCACGACCTCGCTCTCTCTCTCTCTCTCTGTCTGTCTGTTCATCATTTGTTTTCTCACTCTCTCTGTTCCCTATATTCTGTTGATCTCTTTCTCTGTTTAATATTCTCTCTCTCCCATATTATCTATCTAAATGTCTCTCTCTTTATTGGGGTTCTGTTCGGTTTGTGGTGGGCAGGGATTCAACGACCCAATGGCGTTTTTTCCAGACCGCTGTCAAACTACAGCCAAACCCAGGATCGTAGAGAGAGCGTTTGTTAAACGTTCTTCAGAGGTTTTCAACGTGCAACCAACCGATTGGGGCAGAAATAAATGACTGGGCTGTTCGTGAAGAGGTCTGGTCTATTGGGATAGAGGGAGATGGGGAGGAGAAAACAGGGAGTAAGAGGCATGCTTGAGAGAGAGAGAGAGAAAGAGAGAGAGAGAGAGAGAGAGAGAGAGAGAAAGAGAGAGAGAGACAGAGAGAGAGAGAGAGAGAGACAGAGAGAGAGAGAGAGAGAGAGAAAGAGAGACAGAGAGAGAGAGGGGGGGGCTATTGGGGGAGAAGGAGTAAGTGAAAGGGAGTGAACACTAGAAAGAGAGAGAGAGAGAGAGAGAGTCTGAGAGGCAGGAAAGAGGGAAGGGAAACATTTTTCCATCTCAAGTTCACAGCCGCCGTTGACTAGTCGGCACTCTCTAAAGACAAACCTGTGTGTGTGTGTGTGTGTGTGTGTGTGTGTGTGTACAGTATGAAGAGGGGACGCCCTGCCTGTAAATCTAACCTGGTCCCCACCTCTTCCACACGGCATCTCAGACAGCCCTTGTGTGTATTCCCAGGCTGCCAAGGTAGAGTTACGACCTCCACCACCACCACTGTGAATTACCTGCCAGGGATGTGTGTGTGTGTGTGTGTGTGTGTGTGTGTGTGTGTGTGTGTGTGTGTCTGTGTGAGAGAGTGAGTCACCTGTGCCGTCATCGCTGCCCCCTGTTGGTTAACATACATTCTACACACCTGACCTCACTATGGGGTCAATCTTTAATATATACATTGTATGAACTATATACTGTAACATATCGTTACTTCAGCCATCTTCAATTGTTGTTTTGAGTTTTTTTTTTACTAAAGTCTCATCATCAGGAAATGAAATGCATGTTCAATTGGATTTTAATCTGAAGATTGACTTGGCCAGTCAAGAACTTTCCACTTTTGGTCCTAAAAACTCCCTAGTTGCTATAACAGTATGTTTTGGGTCACTTCTTTTACTGTATGATGAAGAGCCATCCAATGAATTGGAGGCATTTGCTAGTACTTGAGCAGACAAGATGTTTCTGTACACTTCAGAATACATTCTGCTGCTGCTGTCAGCAGTTGTATCATCAATTAAGACAAGTTAGCAAGTTCTAGTGGCAGCTATACATGTCCAAACCTAACACCCGCTGTACCATGTTTCACAGACGAAGTAGAATGCTGTAAATCTTGGGCAGATCCTTTTTTCTTCTAACTTTCCTCTTGCAATCACTCTGGTCCATCATAATATTCATTGTATCTGTCCACAAGACCTTTATCCAGACCTCTGCAGGCTTTTTAGGTACTTTTTTTTAGCAAACAGTAACCTGTAACCATCCTTTTTGAGGATAACTAGTGGTTTGCTGTAGAAGTCTTCCTTGGCCTACTAGCCTGTTTGAGATCGCTGAGCTCACCAGTGCTTTTCTTTGTTGTTATAATGATGTTCCAAACTGTTGATTTTGGCAAGCCTATTGTTTGGCTATGTTTCAGATTCAGTTTTTTCAGCCTAATAATGGCTTCCTTGACATTCATTGACACCTCTGTGGTCCTCATGTTGACAGACACCAATAACAAACTCCAAAGGCAAACGCAAAGCCTAGAATCAATACTAGACATTGACAGCTCTCTTATGCCTGCACAAATGATGTGATGGAACACACACCTGACTTAACAAAAACATATATTATAGCTATGCTATTTACTAGTTGAAAAGAGTACACAGTTCCAGTTGGTTAATAAAACAAACTCCTGCCCATCAACTTAACCTCAGACGACTCATCTCATCACTTGTCATCACTGGGACATCTTGATATAGGTGTGTGTGTGTGTGTGTGTGTGTGTGTGTGTGTGTGTGTGTGTGTTGTGTCTAGTCTGACATCCTCTTCGTCTCTCCGACCACTGTGTTTATTTGACCGCAAGGCGACCGTAAGGGATCAAGTTCTTAGTGCAGCTGCA